>NW_019100769.1:0-356082 GCF_001856785.1 Myzus persicae
ATCACTTTAAAACGTACCTATTATTTCATAAAAACATATTTTTAAGTCCTACCGCATAAACACATCTGTATTCAATATCGACCAGCAGTTAACTTGTCAACATTAGAAAATTAATTTTAAATCTTTGATCAATAATAGCCATTACCAAAAAAACAAACAATTTGTCAGAGTTAAAAAGCTCGTAATGTGTATTTGATTATCATTGTAAATCAATCAATAAAACTCATCATTCAAAAATTTAAATACATACAAGCTCAGAATGTCATTTTCAACATTACTCTAAACATACTTTAATTGTATGAAAAGTTCCGTTGAAGAAATTCAAGCATCATGGCCAAAGTTAATGTATTTTATAAATTAACTTATTTTAACATAATTGTATAGATATTTAAAATATTGAACTTAAACCCTACCATAATAATTTTCAGTTTCTCCAAGTAAAAATACAAATTTAAAGCATAACAAAATAAGACGGGTTCCTCCACTTATCCCAATACAATTATCTAAACAAACTATATTCTAATAGAAACAATGGGTACATTAGAGTTGAGTTATAATGAATAATATATAAAGTTAAAATCCAATTTCGCTCAGTATGTCAGTTACAGCATTACTTTAAATAAAACTACCAAGTAGAATTCATTTTATTCAGGTGAAGAAATTCAAGCATCATTGCGATTAAATATTTTTTCATTGGTACTCAAATATTTATATTTTATACCTGTCTGGATAATTTAGGGGCCTTAAAATAAATAATAAATAATCAAAAATAAAATAAACTTACCAATTCCGAAGTTCCTGGGTCTTTTTTCAAACAAAGGGTTAACAACCTTCTGTTTAAGAACCTTTTTTGGTTTCTCACTGACGAGAGGTGCTGGGGCGATCTTCGCTTTCTTTCCGACCTTTTTACTGGAGCTCGGCTGGAATGAAAAGTCATGTTAGTGTACTAATAATTTACAAAGTATCAGATTGTTATTTATATTTGAAATATAAAAGTTGAATAAAAATGATATGAATATCAGAGTAGTGAAGCTGTTTAGTAATCTAAATAATAAATGTTCTGGACGCAGATTCGGGTCTTAGATCATGTACATATGAAATAAAAGCAATGATAAATAGTTTAAAACTACGAGGGTATATTTATACTTAAAATATAGTACAACTACCTTCTTTGGAGCCATGATGACAAAAAACCAAACGATCAACCAGATAAACGAGGATATAAATGCGAATAATCGCAAAAGAAAATGAATGGACGAACCTTGTAGACACTTCGGTTCAAGAAGAACATTTGTAAATTATAGGTTATATTGACATACCTCCAAAACTCCAGACAGCGCTGTGTAGTGTGTTGTGTGTGCTCTTAACTCATAGAAGAAAAAGTAAAGTAACAATTTATTATCATGGACGAATAGACCCTAACGCTTCAAATTCTCTGATAATACTTGTGATAATATTATCAACACATTGTTATGATTAATTACAAGCAATGCATTTAATATTATAATAATGATTATTGATTACTATATTAAATTTTATTAATCATCCAATAATTAATAAACCAAATAAATTAAATCTTTAATAATTTACACTCTTTAATTTAGACATCAGACATTACAATTTATTGTTATGCTGTATTAAATATTAATACTATAGGAGATACATTGTAATTAGATTTTATAAATTTTAAAATTATTGACATTATTCATTTGTATTATTAGTTCCCAAATATGTTAAATTTGTTTTAGTTTTGTTCCTTAAAAGCTTAATTAATTAGTTATAATTGTATGTTATCTGTTGTAGGTGTTTAATTAAAAATATATGTCAATATAATATAAATAAATAAATATATATGCAATGTCTGTCACCAAGTCTTATACAAACCGGTTAAAAAGTGATGTGAAATGTATGCTGGAAAATTTTGAAGGTAAGTTATATGCGCAACTAAAAATCCATTTTAGTTTGATAAAAAATCTTCAATTAAAAGTCGATATTATTATCTATATTTCTTTTTATTGTTTGCTGCAAATTGATTGTATAACTATAATTTATCTTAATACAGATAATATCATGGAGAAGGACATTTTATTATTTATGGTTATTTTAAATATTGGTTAAATGATATTTTGGTCCAGAAGACTTGCTCCTCCTATTTTCAATAATGATGTGGTTTCTTTTAGCATTGTACTCAGGCGAAATCTCTGACAAGAAGTCCACTTTGTAAAAAGTTAAACAATAAGTCCAGACTCATTTGTTTTATTGTAAGACAAAATATTCTATTTCATTTTTATTAATAATTATCAAAACATTTTGGCTTTTAAATATTTTTCAGTATTATTATAATTTTAATAATTTTACTATATTTATAAAAGCTAAAAGGTTTATGTTATCTTACTTTTATACTGACTATTATTTTGTATAATAAGTATAAGGAATAAGTAATTAAACATAATATATTAATATTGAATAAGATAATTAATTACATTTTTTTAATGAAAATTTAGTAAAATATTTTGTTTTTCGAACCTAAAAATGTGCTTGGACTTTTTAACCAATTACTTATAGGATTTTATACAATGCATCATTCTTAATAATTGGGATAACTGCTAACTATAAGCTGTTTTTAAACATGATATAATTTTCGAAATGTTGTTGCTCTTATTCAGAGTTTACGAGCTTATTGCAGACTTCCACCATTACATACTAACAATTGAGTATCAATTGCATTTTAAAATTGTTAAACCAAAAAGTTTATTTTTAATAATTATCATTCTATGATACTGACTTATATGCAAATATGCATTAGTTTTTGCCAAAAATTAGTTTAATCAATCAAATTTAAAAGCAATTAATAATAATTTATGTGTAATAGAGGGTATTCCGTGAAGATATACTCATTAGCATTAGAGAGGAACTCGCCGCCCTTACAAAAACCATTTTTTTGCCATTATACCTATAAAAGTATAAACTAAAAAAATGATTAAAATTCATGAAATTAATGAAAAATAAACTCTGCAAAACGGATATTATCTTCAACTGTTTCAGAAATGAAAAAATAAAATATATTTATTATCTCAGGATATATCACAATGTGTAAATCCTCGCGGGATAACTTTTTTAATAAGTACATATTTTAAGTATACTCTGGTCAAAATAAGATCATTACCCGGCAGCCAAATTGTGTTCATGGGCATGGCTTTGTTCCAAAGCATTGGTCTTGGGCTTCAAATTGGTAGGGAAAGTGTCTAACATGCGCCTGAGCGCTGCCCAATGGAAATTGGTCGCCTCCGGGTAATTATCTTTTTTTGAACAGAGTATAGTAATAGACTGATCAACCTTCTGCTTCACCTTGAATTATTTGTGTGTATTATTTTATTTATTTTAGTGTTGTATCTATAAAGTAACTGCTTTTTAGAAATATAAAACCAAATACAATATAATTTATAGAATTTATTTCATATTTTTAGGTATTGTAAAACTGTGCAAGACTGATGATGATCAAACACAAATTTCTAAAGCTACCCGAAGCGAATTAATAGCATTTGAAATGGAAGTCAGAGCAGCCAACATTGTTCGTGCTGGGGAGTCGCTTTTGAAACTAGTTTCAGATATGAAGCAATATCTTATATTAAATGATTTCCCATCAGTCAATGAAGCTATTGCTCAAAATTCAAAACTTTTTCGCACCAAACAAGTGGAATGCGATCGCAAACTAACAAGTCTAGTTGATGATATGTCAACAGAATTGTATGAACTCGAAGAAGAATATTATACATCAAATTATAAATAAAGAGTAGGTTCTTAAAATTGTTATTTATTTATTGTAATAGGTATAAAGTTTTCCCCCCTCAGCCATTACACTATTTAGTATTTAATAAATTACTTATGAGTTATTATTTATAGAACATAAAAATATAAAAATAATAAAATAACAAAAACTGCTGCAGCGGTAAGTTTTATATACATTGACTTTAGGTTGAGATTGGTAGCTTCTTTTTTATATTTTTTTGATAATATTGATAAGTTTTGGGCTTTTGTATCAAGTTCTGAAAAAAAAAATACAAATATTTCATGTTTATTTTTGAATAAAGTATAACATGCATTTATTAATATTAATTTATTATTCCTACAATATATAAATTTAAATTATTTTTAAATTAAGTTACTGTTACTATTTATTTCTATGGACTATAAACTAATTTAAAAACAATGGTTTGTTATATAGATTGCAATAATGAAATTAATGAACAGAATTCTACAGTCTACATTTTTTATATAAATCAAATCAAGATAAGAAGTGCTGAACATTGGATTTAAACAGACAAACACAAATAATTACTCGAATATACAGAGTTAATAAAAAACATAAATCAAATGCCAAATTAATTGTAATGTAGTTCAGGATACAACAGTTTAAAATTTTTAAATGCAGATTCTTGTAAAATTGTCATGAGTATATAATTGATATAATTATATTATTATTATTATATTATGTACATTGATTATATGCTTTCACAATATTAAATTGATAAAATATGTTTCAATATGACATTATTATGGAAAAAATTTAAGTTTAATTTATACATATTTTTAATTATATTTCCTTTTTGAAAAAAATTTTTTTTTCTTTTCACAATACTTACTTCAAACCCCTGCCAATATTCACTAATCAAAACCATCTTTTGAATTAATTTTTATTATTTATTATCAGACATATACCTAATTCATCTAATTGTAAGAAAAAGTAGACTAAAAATATATTACCTGATAAGACAGTGCCTCTTTGTAATACATCATCAATATTTTGAACCATTATTCTTTGTACATCTTGAAGTTCATTATTTAATGAATTTAGATTTCTTCGTACTCTAGAATCTATATAATTTTTCTTTGCTTTTTGAATATAATTATCTAAAATGATCAAAATGTTTAACTAATATTTTTATTAACAGGTTATAACATATTAATATGGGTATTTAAAAAAAATTGTAAGATTTCAATAAAGATAATAATATAAGTAAAGTCAAGTAATCAACTCCAAATAATTTAAATTTCTTTAATCTGCATTAAATTTAAAAGTTACAAAGAGTTGACAGTACTTGGATACATAAAATCACAATAAATTACCAAATTCAATAAGAGTGTAAGGCCGTGAAACTGTTGATACTTGTCGTCCATACAGCTTATTGAATTCAGCTGCTATGTCTTCCAGAAAACTGAATGCAGAACGTTTTGAGAAGTTTTTTTCACACAATACCAAGTAACAAACATCTCTTTCAATTAAATAGCTAAAATATTTCATATCATAGTATTGAGATTTGAAAATTGATAAATTATATTTGCATAATACTTACTGAAAGTAGTAAGGTACAGATTCAATTGTGCACTGTTTTGGAGACTGAAAGTTTAATTTTTTGAAAAGAAGTTTTGCTTGATTTTGATATTCAATTAATTTTCTTCCGACCTATATGAGAAATGAAATTGATTAAAAATTGTAACATTATTTATTTTCAACAAACTATTAACCAAACTAATTCATAATAATATATTTTAAACAGTTCTCAAAAAAATACCTGTTCGTCATCTTGCATAGATGCAGCTAATGGTAATCCGTCAGGAATTCTAGCTATCATAGTTAACAAAACCATATTTAGAAGCAAAATAATCACTCGAAGAATGTAAGCACAATGTAAATTCCAAGGGTATTTATACTACTATTGGTACAATAAATGTATTTAAAATGTTTAAAAAGAATGAAAATATGAAATGTAGGTACGTGTTGGAATTATTTGTTATCCAATCGGTGTTATCATCGTCGATTTCACGATAATCATAATACCCATTGACACGTATCTTTGTTAGTGTTATCTCATTCATTCGGTACGGTACAAAAAATATTGTACATATTTTGTACCATGAACATAATAATTGATTTGTACCCATAGAGATAACTATATTATAAGAATAATATTAATAATAATATTCTGATTTATGGTTATTATTACCATTGAGTATAATAATAATAATATTACCATTTTAATGTTATTTCTTATTACTCAGCAATGAACTAAGATAAATATATACATAGCCAATACCATATATCAGGCATAGTGGCGTAGACCTTGTAATATACAAAACAAAAAAAAAATAGTTCTAACTTCTAAATTTTTCGAGTTGTACTAAGTACAACTAATAAGGTTACTGATTAGTGATTCCATACTTCCATTCATAAATTGTTCGGTCTATATAGAACTGTAGGGTCTAGACAGATGTATATTTTATAGACTGCACTATTAAAGTATTAAACACACATCTGATGTCATCTTACAGATTCAGTAAAGACTAAAATTGGATATAGGTGCATAGAAAAGAGATTTACCATCTATATAGTTACTATATACCTGTGTCGTAGCTAGGGGTACTGAAACACCATATATTCGTAGCATCAAACTTATTTTAATGTAAAAATCCGGTGTACCCTAGCCCTGACAATAAAATATTGTAGTTCCCCTCCCCCCTCTGAAAAATCCTAGATACAACATAACACTAAAGCTGCTATATACCCAGTCTTGTTGAGAATACTTAAATAATTAATTTACGATTAATCAGATGAAGAATGGTTATTTTACCATCTTGTTATGAATACGTTACACTTATGATGTATGTTATTCAAAATAAATTATTATTATTCAATATTAAAAATTTGTATAGGCGTGGTACTTGCATGCCCAGATAAAATGGTATTACAATTTAAAACTGATATTAAATAGGTTTACCCAGTGCCGGATTTAACCATTGTACCGCTTTAAGCACTAAATAATTTGCCGCCTTTTAATATAAATATTTTTCTAGTCTAAAAAATGTTATTAAAGCATACAATTATAGTTTTTTATTTTTTGCTTAAAATTTTAATGATGAAAAATAAAAACATACAACTCTACGATTAGGTATGAAATTGGAAAACATAAAATATAAATATTACCACAATCCCGTTGGTCTAAAAATATTTTATAATTAGTTTCATTTTATTTTAGTTCTAGTTACATATAGTAAAAATGTAATATTAAAAATTATTTGCCGCCCTAAGCACTAGTTTATAGTGATTACTGGGAAATACGGCACTGGGTTTACCTATAATTTGTAAATAATAAAATAAAATCTGTAACAATTACACACGCATTTAAGTAGGTTCCTACTTAATATTCCTGTTTATAGTATACACAGTATAGGTAGGTACGTGTCATAGAGTAATGTAGTAAAAAGTAAGCATCGTCATGTCTGTTACCCCCCCTACCTATTATATTTAATACCGCTATAACTATTTAAAAACTATATTTTCAAAATTCTTGAGAACTTGTGTTCTATTTCAGGAATGCCTTGTGACGATACCAACTTCTGTTTACCAAATGAGAAGATTCCCCCTTTTCCTGTACCTGTATATTATTATAATTGGGTATATATATTTTTTTTTGAAAATGTTGGTTTAGCTAAATCAGCAGGTATTCGTACTAGTAGATATAGTTTCTCAGTTATTAAAATGGTTTAATGGTTTTCGTAATTTTACACGAATATAAATTATATGTAAATAATAAATATGTAATATTAAATCTATATAAGTAGGCACCTACCTATTTATTACATATACCTTTGACCATTTTTTATAAATTACAAAATATGTTGATAGATTATTATTTATTACAATTTTCAAACATCCATTGTTCTCATATTTTATAAATCTATGATCATATACCTTTTAGGTATATGGTATATTCTAAGTAGCGGGAATTAGAGACCTATATAATAAATATTATATCTAATAGAGCATATTATAGATTTTTTTTATTTATATTATCATTTACATATTATAAAGCCTTAGTAGGTGTACAGATTTCGTTCAGCGACGTACATATTATTGTACCAATAATAGACCTATTATAACCAGTGACGACATTTGTGGGGATGAGGATGATCCTGTCTGATTCATGATTGTAAAAGAAGTACAATTGTTGGACTAGTTATTGCTGAAATAGGTAACATTACTTCTATAATTTTTCTAATTCGTAGGAAATATAATAATATTGTGTAAGGTGTATGAGCACTAGACACTAGTAAACTATTTTCTAGATAACAGGTTGTTAATATTCATAGTTTTAAAGTTTAAAATAATATACATAGACGCTTATACTACCTTAAGAAATTCTAAAAACAAAACGATCACTTTTAAATTTTAGTCAATGACTTTGAAAAAAAACCTTTTGATAGAAAGTACCTATTTAAAATGATTCAATTACGTTTTAGCAGTTAAGTTTAATATTGTAATTCGGTCTCTTGTCCCTGTATACAATAACATAAAATGGCCGAAATAAGTACAGACTTATTTTTTCTTTATTCCTACATTTCATTCGTATTTCGCATGTACGATGCACGTTAAATTACTAAATTGTAATTTAAAAATTATAATACTGGGGGATCTGAAATATTGTGTCTATATACCTAACTAATTATTAATAATAATAATTCAAACATCATTTACGGAATTTAATAAAAAAACGTCAAGCTGATTACGGAGTTATTAGGTATATATAAATATTATATAGGATGTATCACGAAATTATGACATATGGTCCATAATGTGTCCATATGGTACCTATACATATGTCTGAACTTCGTGATACCTACACCCTATATTATACATATAATATACTATTACCTACTTGTATAACTTTTTAGACTTTATAGTAAATCAAAATATGAATAAGGAACAGCAAAACGTCAATTTAACAAAAATTTTTGTTTAACGGAACATTTTTGAGAACCTATTTTATATAATTCCATTTAACGAAATTCTATGTAACAGGTAGGTATGAATTTTTTTGTCACCCGCGAGATTGTAATTTGGAAATTTCAATGACCCCTGAATAATAATTTATTCATGTTAAAGTTTTAGCTTCCTAATATACAAATATACAATATAGTATCAGTGATTGATTAGAGATTTATCACCACTCACCAACCATTGCAAGTTATTTGGTTAACGCCACCCAAAAATCGGCAGTTTTATTATGTTAATTGTTAATATATTCATATTAACAATAATATTAAGTTAGTATTGCTAACAAAATATTCCTTTTAATGTTTGTTCAGTAACTTTACAGCTACAGCTGTGGACAAAAGTATTAAATTTAAAAAGGGCTAAAATGACCGTTCAAATATAATTTTATAAAAATCAAAGCCATATGTACACTGTACAGTATACTCATAGATTTCTAAAACTTCTGTCTTGTACATAGTTATATATTATAGATCATAATTTATTATGAGCTAGGTATATGTATTATAAAAGCCATTGAATATAATATTATTGTATAATATCGTATTAAGTATATAGGACTATGACAGGACGTTTGGCCATTCAGAAATAGCCGCCATATTATACTATAGTTGGGTACAATATTACAATGTTATATTTAATACAGGTATGGTTGCACTGCGTCTTGGCCCTTGGTCTTCATCTAACCCTAATGGCCTAATATTGTACTTTGCATATCAATTTTTTCAGTGACGTGAACGATTCAACTTTTTATAGATTTGTGAAAGTAATGGAGTATTTTGAATATTTCTACTTTAGGTAGTTTGTAATCGTGTATATTATGGATTAAAGTATACATTGTACAGTGAAAATAGAAATCTTCAACTCAAAGGGTAAGATTAGTCGAAATCGTTTTTGAAATCTAAATATCATTTATAATGGTATCAACCTCTCGATTATTTTCCAATAGATAAGCTAAAATTTTAATGAAAATCTATTTGAAATTAGAGCGTAGACTTCGAGTATAGAATATGTCAAACAATAACTTTTGGGGTAATTTGGATTCGTATTCAAACTTGCAACAGCAACCAGTAAGTGTTGTTTTCTATTTTCATTCTTCGTTGTTTGTTTGATGAAATGAATTTAAAATTTTGACTTCTATAGGCTGAAACTTCACAACCAAATGACGAATGGAGCTGCAGTACAGATGATTGGAATTATATTGATCAGTCATCAACTAATAAAAACGCTAATCTACAGAAATTCAATTCTACTATAAATTCAGATTTAACTCTGAATAGCTATTCTGTCCCGGACACTCATAATGGAACGACTCATTCTTTAGTTAATTCAAGTAGGCCGACATATAATTATAAAAACGGAATTGAAAATGAACAACAAACCTTTCCTGTTGTTAATAATTGGTTCCATAAACCTGAAAATCAATTTGAACAAATAAATAATGTCCAACATACATTTGTTAATCAACATACTGATAATAAGAAAAGTGACAATATTATTGAAACCGAAGACAATTTCTGGGCGGATGTTGAAAATAGTGAAATTCTTCCACCAGAATCATTCCAGAATGAATCACTTCAACTTGCAATGAATAATTTACAACTAAGTAATGAGGTGAGTGAATTATGATTTATTAATTTAGCTTAAAATTTTTAAAAAACATTTATAAATTATTAATTAAGTATGAATGTAATTTATCATATACTATTTTTGTAGTTCTTAAAACGGCACATTCCCAATTACTAATTAAAGAAAAAAAAAATTTTATCAAGTTATCTGGAAAATTGAAATCATTCTATATTTTAGTTGGGCTTATTTCCATTTTAGGGCATATTTGTGCTTTTCCCCCAAGTTTTATGTATGGCATTTCCCTATCCTAAACTGTGCAATCGCCACACCCCAACTATGATTCTTCACTCCAGTATTTAAACAAAGAATTATCTCAATTTTTTTTAGATTGTGATAGTACTAAATTTTTAATGTGGTTAATTCATATTTCTAAAAATAATTAACAACAATTATTTTATACCAAAAATATACTTTTTTGGCATTGAGTTTGGTTTCCAATTATTCTTGATTAATCCGTGTTGACACACAATTGTAACCTCTATTTAAATAAGCTTGAAAAAATCATGTCCGTATGTGTTTATATTTTAATAATTTAATTATATTGACTTGTATATTATTAGTACTGACCACTAAACTTATACCTAATTCATAATTTGTTACATAGATTAAATTGGTTCTTTTTACATCATACTATAACATGTAAATGTTGTATGAAATCAATTATATTAATTACAGTTGAAGTAGTAATACATATTTTATATACTATTTTAGTTACACTCCAATATATATGATAACAATGTGACACATAAAGACACTGAAATAACAAAAATGAATTCTGCAGAAAATGATGATGGTATGTTTTTAATTAATATTACATTTAACATATGCCTAAGTTCATATTTATATGACATGTCTTAAATATAATATATTCCAATTTGTGAGGTTAGTAACTAAGATTATTGTTATCTATGACTAGGACTGTGAATTTAATATACTAAAAAACCTTAAAAATGCACTTTAAAACCTACATTTTTAATTTCTATTAAATTTTATTGTTCCTAAAAAAAAAAAACTATACATTAAATTATTTTACAACGTTTATTAGACAAAAATGATAGAATATGCTTTAAATGTAAAACATTTATTTGTCAAGGATAATTATTATTAAAAAATCGAAAAAATTAGTAATAAAAAGAAAAAAATGATCTTAATTCTGAGTTAAACGATGCAAACAATTTCAAAATAAAAGTCTCAAAATTGGATTTAGTGGTACCTAATTCAAACTTTGTTCTAAGAAAGTTGTGTTTTTAATAAGCTAAAAAGAAAGCGTTTTCTTAAAAACACTGCTTTACATATAACCTTAATAAACATAATTATAAGAATTTAAGAATTTAAATTTGTCCATTTCATAAATTATGTTATTTCTTTTATTTTTTTATTTTTAAGCTTCGGCAACTGAGGCCATTAGCTTTAGGTTGTGTGGTACTGTAGGGTTTGGGACTGTAGGGGGGAACACGTGTGGGTTTTTGTTTTGGCAGGATTTCTATTGGGCACCCGTAGGTTTCTGCCATGCTTGGTTGGGGGATGGCGGCACTTGTTCTCCGGTCACCTTGACTTATCCGGAGAAAAATGCCGTCCGGTGGCCGAAGATCGAACCGAGACCGGCTGCGTCGCAGCGGACACGTCAGACCACTCGGTCACCTCGTCCCCCCAAAGTATGTTATTTCTATTGTTGGGTGTAACATAATAAATACTCTACATGGTTGAATTTTAATTAAGTATATTACTACAACAAAAAACAGTGATAAGGACAATAAGAATTTTATTTTTGAAACATTTCTATACAAGAGATAAACAAAAAAATATACAATTAATCAATATTATTAGTTGCATATTATAAATGAATACATTTATTATATTATATGATTCAGAAAATAATTTACATTATTTAAATTTGGTTTATGTTATGAGTTTTTATTTGCAACTATTTTAGATAGGCCACCAGTTGGACTTGATCGATTAGTTACTGGGCAAACAAAATCATTTGAAGATTATTCCAATCCTGAACCATGTGGTCCACAACCATTTGATGTTCGAACAGTACCTGGCCAATTAAGTGATGATGATATTCCTGTTAAACGACATATCATAGGTTCCCGAAATGGAGCCAGACCAATAGATAATAACTCAAATTTTCAAAGTATTGATAACAATTCAGTTACTTTAAAAAAGCTTCCATCATTGGAACAATTTCAAAATCAGTTTGAAGGTCATTCTCGACAAGTCTTACATAGGGACGTTGAAGATTTTGTTAACCAAGCTAATGATAGTCAAAAACTGGATGATTCAGCTAGAAACGTTTCTGGTGTTGATAGTTATATATCAACTAGAAATGATTCAAAATCAGAAATGAAGGAACCTACTACAGTTATAAAGAAAAGTCGCCCAAAAAATGATCGTGATGAACGAACTGGACCAGATGGGTATATGAATGAATCAAGCCCATACTTACGATCAACCACTCAAAACCAAATAAAACCTATAGTAGATTCCCAACAAGATAATAGTCTAAAATTGACAACTTCTACTCAATCAGAAAGCAATGAAAAGTTTCAAGATTATGATAGAAATGAAAAGCGAGTAGAGAAAAAACATTCACCACCTCCGCCTGGGTTTTGTAGAATGGTTGAAGGTAATATTGGAGAAGATTCTGTTCAAAAGTTGAACAGGATGCCAAAAACTAACCAAAAAAATGATGAACGACAGCGACGACATTCAATTGATTCAGATTCATCAGTTCCATTAACCAATCCTGTGTCAGAAGAAGGTCTTAAGAGTATGCGAAGAGGACCTCAACAAAAAAAATACAATAAAAATGTGGAGCATTATCACAACCGAGATCGAAGGCATTATCGACATCCTAGAGAGTAAGTAGAAACATTGTTATCTCACTCACCATGATAATTCTAATAATTTGAAAACAGCAGTGTTAATATATTACTTATAAGTTATATCTAAAAAAAAAAAATTTAAACATAATGTATTTTATTTTAATAGAAGTGAAGAAGATTATTTTTATGAAGAGGAGGAAGAAAATGCTTCATTAAGTCCTGAAGTAGAACCGGAATATCGATCACACCGCTCTCGAAATCATCCACCCAAGCGATACAGACAAAGAATGCCTAATGAAAAGTATTTAATGTTTTCGATTTTAATTATAATTATTAAGTGAATTTTGTTTGTTCATTGAATATTTTTGAATTTGCAACTAACCAATTTTACTCTTCCTTTAAATATTTTAATACTTACATACCAAACTGGCATGTTTTTGTCCTGCTTTGCACAGCTACGACCACTCGGACACAGAATATCAGAGTGAATATGATGAATATGAAAGGCGAAGGCGATATAGGTAAACATTTTAATTAAACTAAATTAATCAGAAATTATATTTTCATCATTTAAGAAAAATATTTTTTTTTAAATTTAGTTGAAAAAAATTTACAGTTTAATATATTAAGCTCTGTTTGAAGATTAATTATTTTGGAACCTAACTATTAGTTATACGTTTTATCATGTAAAAAATTATTTTCCCAGTTCATGTATTTGAATATAATTACTTACCAGTACATTTACTGTGTACATTTTACAAACATTTATTAACTATCTTAATATTCTATATTTTTATTCATAAAATAATAAGTATTATTGCCTTAAACCATTTTACTATGTACTAAGTCTTTCTTTAGGTAGATGGAGATTTTTTCTGCACCAAATTGCTTATTTATGTAAATTAATTGTTTTGGTACCAATATTTATCGTTTATAATATGCAATGAGTGATTGTTTTTTGTGATTGATTCATTACACATTAATATTACTTTAATTTTGGAGTGGTTTTTTTATTGAAGACTGATTATTAGAATATTAATAATAATCTTGAAAATATGCACTGTTTTATTCACTTTTTATTCTGAGCTATGTTACATAGTTTGTTCTTGCAATTATATATATTTATTTTCAAAAATTACTGAATCCTAGGCAAAACAACTATAAATTTAAAATCTAACTCAGATTGTATTTATAAATATCTGTTTATTTTACTTATTCGTTTTTTACTTTAAAAAATACCAATTAGACTGGTCTTTAAAGAATTACACTACATTCAATTATTGTCATAAAATTCTGTTTATGATCTTAGTACTTTAGTACTCTTTATAAAATAGTTAATTTCATTATATTATTTTCAGGAGTCCAGAGTCTGATCGATATAGAAGACATCCCAGAAGTTATCGTGATAGAAGATACCAAGATGAAATGAGGTATTATTTAATAATTGTATATAACCTTTTTAAATATATTTATCAACATTTTATTTTAGTGGTCAGTATTACCGAAGAGAAGATGTCAATTATCGTAACAGACCTTCAAGTAGAACAGATTCAGATTACCATAGAAGATATTCACCTGTACCGTTTCAAGATTATTCAGCTCATATTGAAATGCTTGACCCATTAGAAAGTATGTTACACTAATGATACCTAAGCCGTTTTATTTTATATAAATTTATTGTTCATGCATATTGTTATTTTAGGACGAAGTTTCCTTTTAAAATTCAGAGAAAATAACCCTAAAGCATATACTGAATGGTACACAAATTATAAAGCTAAAGTTGAAATGCAAAAATTAATATCAAGGACTAAAAATGGTTCAGAGTGTAGTACACCAGTATCAACTACTTCACATGACATGTAAGTTATCAATAAACCTTTATTTTATTGTACATATAATATTATAATAATAAATAATGTTTGTTATGTTTAGAGCATCTTTAAATCATATGGCTAGAATTGAAAAAGAAAGTCATCGAACTACTCCTCCTAGATATCAGAAGTATCATGTAAATGGTAATTTAAAATAAACTAAATTTTTTAGTATAAATTGAATCCTAAGTTTAATTTTAGTTCAACTTATAAGAATAATGTGTATATAATTAATGTGTTTTTTAAATGCGTAACTTTTACTAGTGCTTGCAAAGAGTAATGATTTTTTACTTTTTTTGTGTGTGCCAAGTATAAGTTATGTCCTCCAATTATAAGAATTTAATGTTTTTTCAGCAAAAATGAATATGGGTTTTGGAAAATTATATGTGTTGGACTCTTCAAATGCAACTATAGATATTTTTAAAGCAATGCCAGGATTGGATGATGTTGATACAGCAGAACTTTTCAGATTTCCCACTCCTTTTGTATTGTTAGTATAAAACAATTTTATATCAACCATTAATAAAGTTTATGATTCAATGAATTTCTAACTACTATAATTATTTTATAGAGGTAAGACACATAAAAATGCTGTAGCTCAGTATTTGAATAAACTAGCAGATGAGGCATCAAATAATTCAGAAAGGCTGTTGTATGAATTAATTTGTATGATAACTAAGCGCAATGGAGTAAGTAAAAGTATAATTTGAATAATTAAAAGTATTAGTTTGTACATAATATATTTTGTTAATAGATTGTTGATGGAACTGATATATCAGAACTTTTAATGGAAAACGTGGCTAAATTCCCAGTTGACTGTATATTATTTGATAGTATGAGCTTAAAAGATTCTAAGGGAATGTCAGCCAAACCATTAAATAATTTCAGAGAATTGCTATTACAAGGAAATAAGTCTGAAGCTTTAGGTATGTGCATATTTTTATTAATTGAATAGTAACAATGAATTATAAGAAACATAATTTAATTAATTAATAATGATTAATTAGCATATGCAGGGAAATTTTTTTATTAAAGCCTTCATGCATTTGCATAATTTTCCTGGTTTATCTTATTGTATGCTATGTAAGTAGGAAATTTGTTTTACGACCTAAACAACATTATAATATTCACAACATAACCTACATTTTTAGTTGTAAAAACTAATTTGGGTTCTATTTACAAAGTTTTGATTTTAAGAGTATGCTTTGATGTCTTAGCGCATATTTTAGTAGTTAGTTTGAAATTATATACTTTCCTAAATATTTGTTGTGACCTCAAGTTAAAAATCATTTGATTTAATCGTGAGTTTGTCATAGTTTGAGACCACATTTTTAAGATCAATAGTTTAGATTACATCAGACTATATGGGTGTAACACGCATTTTCTGTACCCACTAAATTTTTACAGGTAACAATTAAAATACATTTAAACTAAATGGTTTATATTTTATCATGGTAATACATATATTTATATTGTATTTATGGGAGAAGCCGGGGAAAGTAGTGCATACTTGGTTCATCTATTATCACATCTATGCTAATTAGTACTTATTATATACATTTTTATAGATATTTATAGAAAATTGGTTGATAGCACACAACTTAATATTTTTTCTCAGCAAGGAAAATCTATGACATAAAATATTTTTTTTTGGAGAGAGAAAGGGATTACCACGGTAACAATAATAAATGTTATAAAGGTTATGAAAATCAGCCAGAAAAAAACTAGTTTTAGCCAGCCTAAAAACATATTTATCCTACAAACCAAGTCCATTTTATAGTGGTTATATTATTATTTTATGTAATATTTTATTTTTGTACCTATTTCAATTTATCCAAATAATACTAAAGTTATCAAGTCTGGAATGAAATAACACTAATAATGTATAACACTTATTTACCAAGTACAAGAATTAGAAAAAAAAAATAAAAACATTTAAGAATTAATGAGTGTGATGCTGTATGCATTGAGCAAGTATCAAGTATACCGACCATAGCGATTAATCTACACTTTCCTCAACTGATCACACTGCCACTCCAGCCTGAGTGGAAAAATATCAAAGTTAATATGATAAGATTGCGGTGACTCATTGTTACGTGTCCAGCAGTTAGGCGCTTGAGTTTCAGGTTCAAATCCCGTACCTTGCATATTTTTTCATTTTATTCTCGATATCTCTCCCAAGACCGGCCACAGCCATTGTGTCAAGTGTTAAGAATTTTATGTCAACTAATTTATATGATCCTACATTTTTTAAACTAAAATCTAGTTATTCACAAACATTCTTATTTCAATAGTTTTTTTTTCAAACAAAACAAATTTAATTAAATATATTAGAAACTAGTACATTTATTCTAATCTTCTCCAATATATTTACTGCACATTATTTCATACTTCAAATTTGCAAATGTGTAATGATTTTTTTATTATCACAGAACACATGTAAAATAGTTTATTATTTATATTATTAATGATTAATTATTATTGTATGTTATAATGTTTTATAGAATTTGCTGTATTAAATCAAGACTGGGGATTTGCATTTATATTAGCATTATATATGGATTCAAAGACATTGAATTATGTAAGATCTAAATATTTTCAAACGATTCCACTAAATGACACTTTACAAACATTCTTCCAACTTAGTAGTGGCAATATACCATCATGTACAACTGTAAGTAATTTTTAACTGTAGTTAAAATGTAGGAAAAAATACGTATTACTTATTATATTGAAACATCAAATATTTCTACGTTTAGATTGTATTTTAAATTTAAAAAAAATTAGTGTGTACACATATACTAAGTTTTGCCATATAATATTAAATTGAAATGGTGATGTTTGCCTTAACAATTTATATTTATTCATAAACCAATTGCCCCCTCTGAATTTTTTTGAATTTTTTTTGAAATTAGATTTAATTATTTTTGAAATAAAGATTAATTTAATTTAAATAATATTTTTATATTTTCATATATAATATAACATATTTATACTTTAACCCCCCTAAATATTTTTCTGGCTACGGCCTTGAATATAATAGAGTTTCATGGCCTCTAAAAGGTTTAGAACCGCTGTGCTATTCTTGTTCACAGTTGTCTGTTGGTAAATGTGATAAATGAGAATTTTTTTTCCAACCAAACAAATGAAATAATATTAAAAACAGACATTAATAATTAATAAAAAAAAGTATTTTAATTATTTAGATTAGGAAGTTAAGAGGTTAGTCTTAACCTTTGAGGGGTTAGTACCGTTCTGACAGACACAATAAATACTTAAATTTATTCAAAAAATTATGATTTTACTTATTTATTTGAGGGGATTGGTGCTAACATTTGTTGCCTCTGTCTTTCACTTGTATTGTAGTAAAAAATAACCATTTTGAGTCCTATTTGTATGGCGATGTAGTGAAACAATAAATATTATAAAAATAAATTAATATTCAGCTTGCAACAATGCCGGGTATGGAGGAGATGCTCTAACTAAAAATATTTTTACATTTTATGTGATCATTCTAATCTTTTTCATCACGGTACCTACTATGCAGCACACATAAAATACAAATATAGCAAATATTGTTACCTAATCCCCTTGATGATTTTAAACGTAAAATTATTGAAAGTTCAAAAACAGATATAACAATAGAAGAATATGTATGGTACTTTTAAAAGTGTGATAGGTAGAGTGTATACATTTAGAATATTCTTTATATTGTTAAATATATTGTCTAAAAAAAAGAAATATTCAAAATATACACATATAACACATAATTGACACAGATATTTTTATAAAAGTGTTGTACAGATAACAGTTGGGGAGATTGGAGAGAACATTTAGCGATGATTTTGAGTAATCAACAAGTCAATTTAAATAATGCTCGTAATGCCACAATTCAACTTGGGGACACTTTAAGTATGTGAATTTAACTTTCTAAAAAATAACATTTTGTAAATTTGTCTCATTGTTACATTATAGATGCTAAAGGTGATGTGTTTGGTGCTCACTTTTGTTATTTGGCTATACAGATACCATTAGAGTCAATTGGATTATCTTCTAAGTTTACTCTTTTGGGTACATCTTCTGATAAAGTATTCGATACTATGGTTACTAATCGTGCCATATTATTAACCAGTGCTTATGAGTTTTCTATGCGATTAAATCTGAGCAATTTTCATATTTCTAGTCTTTTGGTAATTTAAAGTTTTATACATTTTAAATTATTTTTGTATTTAAACACAAAGCTTATTGTTTGAATTACTCTTAGCCTTATAAATATTTACTGGCCGTTCGCTTGGCTGAGTTTGGAGAGTGTGAAAATGCTTTACATCATTTGGAAGCTATTGCAACACAGTTGATATCATCACCTGAACTGGTGAATTTGGGATTTGTTGCCAATGTTGTGGAATTAAGTACAGATTTGCATTACACACAAATATCAAATAATAATTTATCTGGATGTATTGATGCATTGGATTGGTTAGAAGAATTAAAACGTATTTTAATGAGTACCCAAAATGTAAGTAAAAAATAATAAAATATTTTATTATTATGTTTTAAATATCATTCTGAATTATGTGTATGTATATCTATTATCTTTAAACTTTTTAGAATTATAACTCTGTAGAACACGTATCACCAATACAACAAACAGACAATTATCAATCACATCAAATTGAACATTCTGTTGTACCTAATGAACAGCAAACTGTAAGATTTAAAGTAATTTGAATTGAAGAAATAATCTTAATATGAATATATAGGTTCCAGATTCAAGTATTGATTATTCTATTAATTACCAAGCACCTCTTATTCAAGCACCGCCTATTCAAGCACCACCTGTTCAAGCCCTGCCTATTCAAGCTCCAACTTTCCAAGCGCCACCTATTCAAGCACCCTTACAAATTGTTCAACAGCCAGTTTCTTCTCCAGCAAACCCTTATTGGCAGCCAAATGTAATTTCACAATCAACTGAACTTCCACCGCCACCTCAAAATGGTAAATTTTAAATTTGTAACTAATTTATTTTAAATTTTAAACTATTAATTAAATTAGAGTTGTAATTTTTTTTTATTGAATATTTTACTATATAATGTTCTTATAGTTGTATTCTTTAAATTCTATTTCTTAACATAGTACAATTACAAAAAAATATATACATTTTTTTTTTAGTAGAATTCAATTTTCTTATTTACAATTTTAAACGTATAACAATAATGCTTATATTTGTTTTATTAAAAAAAAGTCTATAAATATATTAAAAATTCATGTTTTTAACAGTTAATATTTTATAAATTTGTAGAAAATATGGTTTATAGACAATATATAGAAACAATTAGATTAATGCTAGGGTATTTGTCAAATTAGAAAATAAATGGTTTAATTAATAGTAAATCAATGGTTAATTTAGACTATATTTATATATTATTGTATGTCTTATTAAATTTTTACTTTCCATTCTATAATATATGTGCACATTATAATTAACCTTGTCAATTGTCACTTGGTAACTTGACAGGTTCTGTAAAACAAAAAATTGGGCCATTCCCTAATATAAACAAAAATACTTGCTGTATTGAAATCACAAACTATTGTTATTAAAATATAATATTTGTTAGCAACTTTAAAAAAAAAAAATACTTATGGTGTTTTGAACTTTTTTAAAACTTTAAATATCTATTTCCATCTTCCAAAACTATTTTTTGTTGATGAAATTTTTAATGTATTATTAATGAGTTATTTATGAAAAAAGGCCTTCAAGAGTATATTATACATAAATGAATCTTTCTTGGTGTTTAGCAGTGCATTCAGTGACAACTTTAAATATTTCAATCCTTACAAAATTAGGTTCATACACACTGTAGACAATTCTGCAGTAAGTTATTATTTAGTTGTTTAGCATCTCATATTTTTATACATAAAATATATTCATAGTCAAAGAAGAATAATTATAGCATATTCTATAATTAGTATTTAGTATTTAGTTGAATGAATGTATTAAAAATCGAGAGACAGAAACCAAATTTTGAGAACTCGTCTTCCTCCGTTCACCTCGACACAGGGAAGTGATTTATTATTATAAATTCTATTCTAAATTAATTAAATGTAAAATAATATTAATTCAACAGCAATTCCGAGCTTAGCTCATTTAATAAAAATTTTGTTCAAATGTTTTTTTTGTAGATCTAATTTTTTTTTTACACTGTAGGAAATTATTGAGAAATTCGCCATGAAGATAATATTTAGTGCTTTATGAAACTTTAGGCTATTTTAAAACCAACCAAATAGTTGAAATAGTTGAAAAGAAGCCATAACATGGTTAAAGAATACTTTCCTTGCTTTGTTTATTAGTCTACTTAAAACAATATCTGCACTGTTTGGATTGTTTATAAAATAATGAAGTAACTTTATCAATCATAAACAATTTATAAACAAAAATCAATCTTAAATGACAAAAATATTACAAGAGAAATGATAAAAGCAATATTGTAAAAATAATTTTCATTTGTTAATTTAAAAAACAAATTTTAATTTTATAATCATATAAAATTAAAAGATTTAATAATTGAATTTACAGTCAAGTTGCAATAACTGAAAAACCTTAATAACTAACATTTTTTCTTGCCCCCTGAAATATTGTGATTGAGGTATTTAACTTTAAAAACATGTTTATTTTTATATCCTTTGAGATTTGAGTTATTAAGACTACTGTATATTATGTTATGTGCATAGTAAATACAAAGAAAGTAATTTAAAAAGTGAGAAGTTATTTTATTTATTTATTTTTTTAAAGTTCCTTATACAAATGATAATAATTTTTAAATGTATAGCTCTATGAATATCAAACTATTGAACTAAATACAGGTACATTTTATTGTTGCCTCATTGCTTTCTCTGGCTTAAAGAAAATTCATAGTCTAATATTATGCTGTATTATTTTACACATTAATGAGTTGTTTTACCAACTTGTATTAATATGATAAATTTTTTTCTGTAAACAAATTGTCTATACATTATTCAAATTGACTAGAAAGTGTATTGATACTGTGGATCAATTAAAAAAAATTTAAGTTACTGATCATGATATTTAATTTACAGTTTTAGTTACATAATATTGTTGATTAATGTTAGCATTTCACTGTGTTGAAAACTTAAAAGTCCTAGATAATAATATATTACATAAGTATTGATCATTAATGTGTTAAATATTTAATGACTGTTTCTATGTTACTGAAAAACGTATAATAATTTATTACATAGAAAATAACTGAACAGTAAAGTTTGATTACTTACTTTATGTACTAAAATGTTATGTATTTATTCTTGTATTTTCACAAAAATTTAAAGTGGTAGGACAATGGAATTTGTACTATATATAAGTTAATTCTTGAAGAATACAGCATTATACCAATATATACATTGTATATAATTACAATAATTAAAACATTTGTATTTTTTTTAGAATATTCACAATACTATGATCCTACATCTATGATTATGACTGGAGAAATAGCTAGCCATAATAATCCAAATGAAATGACTTCAGAAATATCTACCATTGCTCCAGATCTCACTTTAATGGCTGAACCAGAAAAGACAATATCAACAGAACCAAAATTTGGATTTTTTGATCGTCAAATGGCTGAACTAGAACCTAAAGTGTGTCAATATATATTTAAGGTTCACCAAAAATTAATAATCATAAAAAATGTTTAAATTTGTTTGCTACAGGTGACTGGTACAGTTGAAAAAAAATCACAAAAAAAAAATTATGCAGACGATAAACGCCAGCAAAAAGAAAAGAACTCCTGGCTTGGAGGGTTAACTAAATTTTGGAAGCCTTCAAATAATATAGATGTAAATATTATTAAAAATGTATAATTATTTTACCAGACACTATAATGACATTAAACTGTTTGTTTAGTCTATTGGGGAAAATTTTGGTGCTGAAGAACCAGTTCAACAAGCTGCCCCTCCTTTGGATTCAGAATTACAATTCAATCCGGTGGCTAATAGTTCGCCCGCCAATCAAAATCATAACCAATTTAAAATTCAAAGAAAGCGAGGTACATATCAACTAAGAGTAGGCAGCAGCCTGCTTAAGAAAATATGTTCTATTATTTCATTATTATGAACTAACAAATATATATACTTGATGATTAATTTCCTTATCATTTAATTAACTTGTAATGTAATCTCTCATTGATTCAGGTGTTAAGGATATGTATGTTAATGTAATGAGCAACAGTAAACCATCAGAAAATGCATTATCTCCAGATCCAATATTCCAAACAAATCAAACGCCTACTACTATTTATAATCCGTCTCAATAATAAATATACATATAATTTACTTATGTGTATTTGAATTCAAGGAAACAGTAAATTATAGTAATAATAATAATAAAATAAAAACATTTATTACTACAGTTATTATTCTATTAATTAAAATATCAGGGAATTTGGATTTTCTAAAGCTTTATTTATTTTTAATTTGTTTACAGTATTTTTTATATATTTTTTCTAAATTCCTATTTCCAATCATAATTGTTGACCCAAATTGAGTTTTGTAAGTTTTACTTATAACTTCAAAAGTTTTATCAGCTATTATACATTTACATAACTTTTAATGGATTTAAATTATGGGTCTTTAAATTTATGTTAGTGAATTATTATATTTCGCAAAATATTATATGTATCAACTATATTATAATCATTTTTGTAAATCAATTATTTGTTATTTTAGTTTTAGTGTTATACATTTTTATTTTGTTGGTTGGGATGTAAATGTAAATGTGTATTCTTATGTATTATACAAATTTTTTGTTTATATGTTAAGGGATTTGATAGAATAATAAATATTAATTGAACTTTTGTTTTATTTAGGTATAATTGTTGATTCATATCTTATAGTAATAAGAAATAATTGATGTATAAAGTACAACCAAAACACTCAATTACATACTTATATAAAAAATATATTATCTCATGTTAATTTTACTTTATACAAAAGGTAATTATGATTAAAAAGAAACTGGATTACAATTCATTATTGTATGTTTGAGTGTGTTATGAGAAAAAAAAAATAGTTCATACATAATATTTATAATTTGAGGTCTTGTTAACGTAGTTTAAAATATTACTAAAATTTATTAAATAGATTTTAAATATATCCAGCTTGTTCATGAAATTATCTACCTTAAATAAGGCAAATTTAATATATTGTATTGATTTTTTTTTGTTCTTTTACTCGTAGTTTTTTAATACTCATGTTACAGATCTCAAAATAATGTTATTGCCTCAAGTACTATTTTACCAACATTCTGAACTTTTATTTTTTTTTCAAATGGACAGTTTTTGTACATTATTTTTTTTAAGTAGTGATCAGTCGTACAGCATTTGGGGTGACTTTGATACCCTCATTTTTTTGTATGATAAACTAATGGTAATAGTATGAAACCTATCAATTTTGCCCAATTTTAATTTGGTCAGCTAGTTTTTGAGTTATAATATAAATTGTATTATAGGGTGACATCGATAAGAACATTTTCAATTGTGTAATTAAAATAACTTAATAGTATTTAGGTGGATAATAATATAATTAGTTGACAAACTCAGTCTTCCGGAGCAGTATTGATTACATAATACATAATATAATAATAAAAACATATATATAACGTTTCTTATGCTGTAATATTATATAAAAGAGGATAAATTAATGTCGCTCTGCTGTACAGTAGGTTACAAGTTGGTCATTGTAATGGATGGTGTTAAATTTGAATTCTATAATATAAAATCATTGTATACGAAAAACAGTCTGTTAGCCCATAATGTTACGTAGTAATTTAGTATATTTCATGAAATTATTGTGATTAAAGTAATTTGCGTAATTGCGTTACTATTACACATTAGTAGTTACTACAGTAGGTTAAATTCATTTTTTCCAAAGAAATTACGTTTGGAAAGTCGTGTGTAAAATTTAATATACTCTAAAATCAGGGGCGCCATTTGGGGGGGGGGGGTGCCTGTAATTTAGTTGTCTACTATTGGCCTGGCCTAGGCATCATTTATACTATGGCCTTCAATTTGCCAATCTTTAATTATGTATGCACCGCTATTCACGGCTAATCATAAATAAAATTATAATATTATTGGGTCCTATAATTAGATAGTTGATAATTTGATATCAGTATCTCTTTATCCACAGGCGTGCAAATCCTAGGTTTCTATATTCCTAAAATTCTATATTGAAAAATTAAAAACACGAGAAACGTTTTTTTAAGGATTGGTCTGGCGCGGGCGGTGGGAAAAATTGGCCTCTTTAATTGTTTGCACACCCCTAAAAAAAACTGAAATGGCGCCCCTGTCTAAAAGTTTCAAGTACCCACGAATAATATTACACAACAAAATAACTTGAATCATTATTCTTGGTTATTTAATATGTAATTGCGTCCAAATTGCGTCTAAATACTGAACATAAAAACAATAAAAAAATGTGTTTATATACCTACCTATATTTTTAGATTCTTTGGTTACAGAATTAACTACTTACGAAGAACCTTGTATTACATTTTCAAATTTTTTGAGCGTGCGAACCTTTTTTTATCGACATTAGTTACAAAACAACAAATAATAATCGAAACTTGCAAATGCCTATGAATTGTTCAACATGAGCCAAAATATTTTGAACATTTTATTGTGTAAAGAAAATTTGGATACAAACATTAGTGAAATTTTCATGCACCTATCTATCTATACATTATTTTTGCTTACATTTCAACATTGTGATGCTACAATACGCTTTGTACGATAATTTAATGATGCTTTTGATATTCATAGGTCAAGCAATCTTTATGCTTATAGAAATAAAAAACCATTGCATTCTTTAAACATTCCATCAATCAATATTTTTATAAATGATTTTACGAAATATGTTAAACAGCTTAAGTTCTTAGTTGGTAATTTAGTGATGAGCTCTCGAACATGACTTTTAGGACTTTTAATATGCTTTAATAGCTCAATAGATTTTAAAACTCAGCCTATTGATACCAATAAATTATGTATCATTTATTCCAATATATAAAATGAGTCAAGATCATTTAGAATTTTTCTTTGGTGCTATTAGGTCACAAGGTAGTTTTAAAAACAATCCTACAGCAAGACAGTTCAAAATTCAAATCAGTATTCAAAAAAATCCTAATTCATGTAGAATTCCGCTATTAAGGTCTTGGTAATTGTATTTCATTATTTTTATTTATTTGTTTATTTAACGCCTTCATTAGAAGAGTAGAAGACATAGGTATCTTAAATTATTCTAGCTCAAAGCCTAAAAGTCCTATTGATGTACTAAATGTAACTTATGATGGTAATTTTGATGTCTTGGAAGGTGATGAACCATTCCTAAAATATCATGATTATATATTATTTAATGATTCAAATTTTAGTAATTTCTAGTTAGTGTTTAATTTATATTGCTGGGTTTGCAGTAGTTACGTAAAATAAGTAATAAAGTCAAATGTAATTCTTGTAAATCTGCTCTTATAGGTTCAAAAGAAAATCTATGCAATTATTTTGTTAGTTATAAAGATATTGAGGGTCTTACTTATCATAGTAATGATGTATTTCAATTTATATCAAGCATAAATATATTAAACAGTTTCATAAACATTCAAAAATAAATAAGTTATTGATTCAAACGAAAACGTCTACATTGTTTTATAAATAAATTACCATTCAATTTCAGTATGACAATGACCCATTATCGAATCATTTAATATTTTTAATTAAAACTATGATTTCTTTATATTTTTATATTAAAATAAAATATTTACATAAAAAGCAAAGTGAAAATGTATCAATTAGCCAGTGCCTCAATGGTACAATCAACTTATACTGTTTTTAGCAGGGACGGATTGGAACTTCGGACCAGCCCGGGAATATACCATTTTACCGGCCCACTATTTGTTGGGTGATTGGGGGGGGGGGGGGGTGATTTAGTGAGGTTTGTATAGGCAGATATAAGATACCTAGTTGTTATCAGATGTAATTTATAAATGAAAATCACTTTTCCTTTTTTTTAAAAGAGAACTCTCTTTTTGCAATTCTTCTATAATTTTATCTGAATCTAATAGTGTTAATTTCTATTTTTCCATGGCCATTATTCATTAACATGAAAGCTTCTAGTTTTGAATCCAAAAGTTGACTACGAAGTCTTGACTTAATGTTTTTTAAGAAAGAAAAAGATCTTTCATATGATATTTGGGTTGATGGTAGAGTGAGTACATATTTGTGTGCTAAAAATGAAATAAAAAAAATGATGTAAGGCTCTTAGAAGCCTTTGCTTCTAAAAGAAGTTTTTTTTTACCGAATTTTTTCAACTCCTCCTTTTTTATTGCAGTCTGATCCATCCATTTCCATTTTATTTTATAATTCACAACTATTAGGTACTATTGTAATATAAAATATTTTATCAAATATTCCTAGTTAAGTACTTAGTAATTAAATTGTAAAATTAACCAAATTGTGAACTGCTGACTGCCGAGTGCTGATAAGTGCTGAGGTTTTGAATGACGATTGATATTTTATATAAATAATATAATTTATAAATAAAAAATAAAAATATTCCTATTTAACGACTTGCATCATTCAAAGCCGTGATTACCCGCAACCCGCCGGCCCATCTGATCGACGACAACTCGAATAACCAATTATTTTACTGTCCACGGAGGTTGATTTTTTGTATAGTTATTGTTATTTCTAATATTTCTTATTGATAATTAATATTATTATTCAGTTCGGTTGTAGACATTATATTATTACAATTTACAACGCTTTACGTTATAATATTATAGACTGTTATTACGTAATATCACTAATAACATTGATTATAGAATGAATAATTTAAAATCAACGGTAATATTTATTAGGTTATATTTAAGTCTACTTTTCTGCTATTTACTTAGTACGCGGCCCATCGGGGATTTCCCGATTTCCCTATGGCCCAATCCGTCGCTGGTTTTTAGGGACAGTAATTATTATTATATTAATACTTTTTCTGTTTCTATAGGCACAGAATAGATCAAATCTATTCTGTGGTATGGGTACCTAATTTGTGACAATTAAAACTGTATTGTTTTACTATTATAATATTAATACCACGTATAATTCATACATGGTGTTCGTCAACAACAATTTATTATCTATTCACATCGTATTTTTTTTCTATTTACTATTCTAGTATTATTGTAAAAAAAAATACTTGTTAAAAATATTTCTATAATTAGTCACACTGTAACGGCTCAAATAGCGCTTCAGTAGATAGTGGTCATGGACCCCCCTCGGTCTAGTCCTGTCGAGGGTTTTAGTATTACCCCTGTTGTTTTGTCGAACACAATGCCGGGGAGGGTTCAAGTGACGTAACCGGACGACCCACAGTCTGCCGCCAACACCCTGAGGTATCCTTTTTCGTTCGGCGTCAACGTGTACTTCATAAGTTTCGTTTTCCTGTTGCAACGAACGTTGTACGCGCACACACACGCGGTGCTCAGGTCGGGACACGTGGCCGGGTGAGTTTCGTTCGCATTATGTTCCACGATGATCGTGTCACCGGTATAATCACAGTTTGAATTTATCAGAGACACCGTTACCCCCTGTTCAGTGTACATCGATTCTCGGTAACTTTTGCAAACGGACCCGCAAAGTTTGCTGGCGTCCGTCGGAAAAGTCACGTCCGAAACGAAATCGGCGTACATGTACACATTTGCCTTGCACAAATGTATAATTTTCGACTCCGGGAATTTCACGCCTGTAAGACAAGGTGTAACGATCGTGTTATTAAAAAACTGAGCGGAGAGACTACGATTATATTATTTACTATTTACAACTATTAGGCATACATCGCATATGCGATACGTTGTTATTCGAGTACACCTACCTAGTGAATGATATTTGCCAATTCTATGTAGTGTTCTCACCGGTCCTCACAAATTTGTCCGGGTCGGGAGTAGGATAAAACAAATTTCGGAGAAAATAAAAAATCCGGCCAAACTGTGTGAGTGCATAATTTAACCCAGTTTTTCTCAATTAAAAACATTTATAACCACTCCAAAAATGGAGCACTACACTCGGCCAGTGCCCTACCCTGTTTTCTAAACTAATACGGTTTATAGTCATTATAATCATTTTAATTATGCCGTTATGTAATTACATTTAAAAAAAAAAACGCTAGGTATATGGTATATCTATTATGTTATAACACGACTTTATTAATCTACTTATATCGAAGTAAAACCAATTGGAACAAAATATATTTTTGTATATTTAGGCCGAACACTTAACCTTAGGCATTCGTCGTCAATACATTTTAATAAAACGATACTGTTAGTGTTGTAAATGCATAAATATGCAAATTATTAATATTACAAATATTAACTAGATTAAGTAAACATGTATGTAACAATATTTAGTATTAAGTCTTAACTGGTAAGTCTTACCAAATGAGACAAATGGGGGGTCAATGGTGGTGATTGTGTGACTCGATTACCACCAAACCACAGTGTTTATTAAATGTGTTTATATTATTTGCTCGTTCATTGTGTACATTGAAGTGATCGGCGTATAATTACGACTTTAGAAATAATGGTTTAGTACCTTTTAAATCTTACCTACTACCAATTAATTTGAAACGGTTGATACAGAAAGACGGGATTATGTGAGTGACCCGCCAAACGGTTGTTTTGAATTTTGTGTCTTTGTTTTTTTGTGATACACAATACACATCGATGAATATTATGAAATTTATATTCTTGTGTATTTATTGTTAATTTCATTTAATTTATAACAATGTATTATATGTCAAATTAATAAAATGAAAAACAAAATTACTAGTCAATTTTATAAATTTTTTCTAAAATCAACTAGACTATAAAATAAATTAAAAAAATAATCTGTTTACAAGTTATAAGTATCAATTATAAACAAATTAAGTATAACCTAACCGGGTCTATATTAAATTTTGATCCTGGGGGCTGGGGCTGCTTCTAGGGCACTACCTAAATTTCAGTAAGTATTTTATGCAATTTTACACTTAAATTTTACCTACGCACAGACAAGCTCACTATGATGTCTTATAAAAAACCGAAGTTAAAATATTAAATACGCGTAGGTACGTATAACGAACCCAAGATCTCGAGTGGGTCCCTGAAATTTCCATCACCAGTAGGCGGTGCACTGCGAAATTCGTTCACGTTATTTTTTTTCGTATCTTCATTTTCTTCGCCTGAAAATATAACCGAACGAACATATGTATCTAAACCATATTGTGCATAAATATTGTGTAATACTTTTTGTGCGGCATACCAAACTTAGTAAAAATAAATGCTATAAAAGTTATAAGTTATATTATGTCAAAATGAATATTAAGTGTTTTAGAAGCATTACTATTTATCGGAATTGGCAGGCCACCGACGATCAGCAGTAGCAGCAATGCCAGTGCAGACATGGCTCGGAACATCGCTAGTGTATTACTTGAAATCATAATTTTAGTTAGTTCGATTTTCGTTTACAATTAGAAAACATTTAATTAAGTATAGAATAATTCGCGTTGACTATGTACAGAAAACATATATGGATATTTCCATTTATGATAGAAAACAAAAATCAGACATGTCACAAATTAATTTAATTCGGAAGTTAATATTAGGTATTTACATTATAACAATACGTTACTATAGTATAAAAAAATAATATATTTGTTTAATATGTTTTAATATTTCCTGATGAGGCGTATAAAAACACATGCTTTGGTGATTGTATTTTATATTAAATTAATAAATTGTTTTAATTGTACTAATTGAATTCTTTTGGAGTAATGTGCTATTGTTGAAGTCATTAACATTAATTGTTTATTGCCATTTAAATTGCTTATTATTGAAGATTATAATTATTGATCGTGACAATTTATTCTAATTCTTCACCACATGAAAATTCTTATAAAATATTTAAAAAATTCAAAATGTTTTTTACGATTGAACCATTCAACAAAAATAATAATATTTCAAAAAAATTCTAAAATATAAGCTGCATGACTTGAATAAATGTTTATACAATTAAAGGTTTTCCGGGTACACCCTGTTTATATACGCATAACCAAAATTGCAGTGGTAAAATAATAACAAATTCAATGTTTCATATATATTATAATTTATATTAAAATAATACAATGTAATTTATTATACTCAGAGAAATAAATAAAATATTTTTAATAATTTAATAATAAATATCATGTAAACGTAACGTCGACATCGAAATATAGGAATTATATAATATTATTTAAAATGTCCGACTGACATTATAAAATCACAATTATTTTAGTCGTCATCAAATGTTTGTAGATCATAACTTATTACGATGATTATATACGTCCACCAAATCATGAGGGATGGATATACGGATTATCATTATATTATAATTTATAATTACGGAGTTCGGGTGTCGTAGAATACCTAAGCATTTGTTTTATTTTGCCATTGGTCTAGTATTCGAAATTAGGTCGGCTATATAAGTACATATTTTGTTTCATAGTACATTATGTACTCAGAATCAGAATTAATATGCATGTTATTTTATTTTAATTATTTTTTCATTATACCTACATTTTACCTACATTTTATATTTTATCCACAAATTTGTATTGTTTATTGAAAGGTTAACATTTATTTTTACACCACATTGTAATATAATGTCAGCGAAAATGCACCATGTTAATTCCATATAGTAATATTTAATTTTTTGATAGTAATATTATGATACGGATAAGAAATTACGTGTGGCAATAGACACACGTTACAAAAATATTCAGTCGTACGTTAACCGTCCCACTGTGTCACCACTCATCACAGAGTATATTTTAAACGATTCGGGTTTATTGTGTAATTTTGTATTGGAAAAAATTCCAGAAATCAGAAAAACTCATTCAGTCTAGCTACTCGCATTATAAATACGCACAATTTCGCGTATTTTGCTTTTTTTTGAGGAGTTTGTAGGTAACGTATTTACTATTTTTTTTTAGGCCTACAACACGATCCGAACTCCAGTAAATTATTATAATGTACATAATCGCTTTGGTGCTGTCTAAATGTCGATCATCTCGATGTCGGAACCATTTCCATCGTCGTCGGTATCCTCCCAGACAGGTCGCTCCACCTTGCCGGCTGCGTACACGATCCCGTTGGCCACGTTGTACAGCGCATACGCGAACGGACGGTCCACGACCACCGACTCCTTGATGACTCTCTGTGACGTGAATGCGGAACCTGAAACGTTTGGTAAACCGTTAGCGATGACACGACGGCGGTCGTCCCGGTCCGCTTGTTTAGCCAGCGACGTATCGCGGTAAGACATACTGGTCAGCGAGGAGGAGGAGGAGCCGTCGACACACACTCGGATGTTGGCCTGCTGGACCACGTCGTCCAGATACAGCTTGTCCGACGACAATTTCGACAGGTCCGCCGATTCGGTGAACACGGCATTCGTTTTGGTTCCCTGCAGGTGATATTACAAATAATTGATGATGATAAAATAATAATTATTCACTGAATAAATAAGTAATATCAAAACACCCCAATGAACACAAATAACAATCGTTAAGCAAAAACAATTCATGTAACGACTGTCCACTATGCTGCATGCACGTAAAGCTTGTACCCGGGCATCTCTGAAGTTGCGCGATACCGACTTTTTCCCGTAACATGTATATACGTCTCATTTTTATCACCATATTTTTTAAACAAGTACCTAAGTCCTAAACAACTATATAATAAATACGTTGGTTCACATATAAGATAAACACCCTACAAAATACATAAGAAACAATGGTGGTAAAAACGTAGTAAAACGCTACCCATGGCATAACTTTTGAGACGTATATTTATTTGTTATAATATAAATTGAATGCGCTCAAGGGTCTAAAGAAAAAATATATTAGATATCAGAATGTTTGGATAACATATCAACTCTAATAATATGTAATATAATGTGCATGGCACATCAATAAATATTTTATCCTCCCTTCATAGCATCAAAACTAGCTATTGTTATTTATTGTTATGGTATAAATATTGTTACCTACCATAATGATGACTATTATAAGTTGTAATTACCTGTTGCAAAACCGCTTTCAGGTGGGTGATGTTACTGCTTTGGAAACACGGCATAGTTACGAAACCGGGCTTTATTGTCATCGCTTTGGTTAGTTTTTCGATACCGTTTTCTGGCTTAAGTTTTTTCAGTACATCATTCAGCAAGACGTCTTTGTTTTTCGGCAAAAGCACTAGCAGGGCGTATTCAGTGTTCTGAAACGTGAGCAAAAATAATAATTATTGTAGTTGGATAAACAAAAATTATAATTATATGTGGTATATTAATGTAGTATAAGGCAAGGGTGCCAGCAGAAAATAACTCCAGTCGGTCCAAAATATAAAAAACAAAATATTATGCAGTTTAGTACTTATGCTTATTTTTAATTTTTTTTTCAAAATGTTTGTTTTTACACATTTTATATCGGGCATAGGCTACGAACCTGAAAATGTTTGGTCAAGTTGTCTGATTATTTAATGTGTAGGAATACAAAGTGTAACTAAAAAAAAACTCCACGAAGAGGAGGAGGAGGTGATTGACAACAGTACCTACTCCTATTTAATTAATGGCAAAAGCAATTTAACTTACAATTATGTAAGTATCTACCTATAATTTTAAAAGTAAGTAAGTATGCTGGTTATAATATTTAATTGTTCTATCATATTCATTATTCATTGTAAAAACATAAACCAATAAAGAAAATCAATCTAACAACTTTTTGAACATACCTATCAGTTACTATGATTTAAAAAAAAAATCAATGGATTCTCAGTGTCTTGGAACATGTAAAAAGAGCGAACATTTTTTCCAAACACTTTTAGCCTAGTGTCATAAAACACATAATATATTCAATATTGGGTAAACAATTTATAATGAGCCTGGATACTTTACTGCATTTAACTTAAAAATATAATTAACACTTAGCATAAAAAAAATAAAACTTGAAAGTTTTTTCAACTGAATCTCTTAATTTTTAACTATAACAGTATCAAGATCAAAACTGGGAACAATTTGGTTCACTTGTTACTGAGTATTCACAATAATAATATTATTATATATATTATATTGTTCATACATCTCAGTTTGTGCAAATTATTTTCGGCATACATGCACATTGTACGCACTGTAGCTGACAAATTAAATTTTAATACAAAAGATATTTTAATAATGTTTTCGTGTGTAAATTTTTTGTATAAATAAATTAGTTCGATATGACTTATACAAATATACAATTATAGCTTATAACTCAAATTACCTAGCCAAATGAACACTGAATTCCCTCCCTCTTCTAATAATGCACTCATACAATGACTGGTAACTAATTTTTTCGGTTTCGGTTATCAATACTTATAGCAAAACCAAAACGTTGGCTAATACTAATTTCAATTTAGTTATATAATTTATATAAGGTTCAATAGAACTGAAAAAAATTTACATCATCATTGGAACAGGAATAAATAAATGAATGACTGACAAGTGAACAATTTTAGCTCATAATATCGATTATTGTTTCTAAACTATTTAATTAAGGGTTATGTTATGTTAGGTTAGGTTACGTACCTTGTAGGGCAATTTCAATGCTGTACATTCGAGGGAAGGTATTTGTGCAATGGCAAAATTGCCTGCTGCGCCGAACGCTTTGACCACGTTGCCGTTCCACGACATTGACGTCTTGTGCCACGTGCTTGTCGGCCAAGTCATTTCCAATGACAAACCGTTGAAGATCAACAGAGCGTGCTCTTTGAAATCTATAATTTACGCAAAACAATTTATAAGTAAAAAATATAACATATTATTTAATCGAATAACACTCCATAATTATTTCAAAAACTTTCAACGTTTTTGTTCATAATTTTAAGTTGTTAAGAAACAGTGAAAATAACATTTCATCACGTGATTAATTCGTTTACATTCCATGTTAAAATAAAATCTATAACTATTGTTAACATCAATAAAATTGATTATGAACATGAAAATTAGTTGAATTATAGAAAACATAATAAAGCATAACAATAACAGTACAATATTTTGGAAAATTTTAACTATTGTGAGTTGGCCGACTATAAACTGTTCATACGTGTACGTTCTACGTGTGTTTTAGAAAAAAGGCATACATTTATTTTGGGACTGACAGTAAATAACGATGTATTTATATTTACTGCAGAAGTGTCTATAGTAGTCTCGGAAAAATTTTCCCAAAATAATCAATGCTACCTATAGATAATAAATATTCGTTCGATAATGTTTTTTGCATAAGTCATGCCATACCGTAGTAATTACAAATCAACTGGCGCCATCGACTTCGTAGTTTTCAACAATTATTTAAACCGGTTGATAATATAATATAATATGAATTATAACGGTGTAAAATTATTCAGTTAAAACTCGAAGTAAATTTAACGGGATGAGAAAATATGAACTCGATTTGATATTAGCATAAACAAATTAGAAATATTTTATATGCGCACCTATATCGTGGGTTAGCCAGTCAGGTAAAGTCACTTTCAAACATCGAGTAAAATTATATTGATTGTATTACAGTAAAAAATATGCGAGTCGACATCAAACAGCTCCAGTGTTGTCGACTAAAATATATACGGAGGGGGTCTATGCTGCACTTAATCCGTTTAATTCCCGACCAGAGTGATTATAAATTATAATAATATGATGTTTGTAATTTATATATTTTATTTACACCCATTTTGAATACGATTTATGTGCATGTACAACATGTCTATTGTGCAGTGTCACGATTCACGACTTGGCTCGAAAATGCTTGTCGAATCCAGTTCGACGAGACCACTCGCCTCATCGTGATCGTAGGCGGATTTGTTCGGCAGCAGCCGTTCGCTAAAACCCGGTTTCAATATTCGCAAAACGGGATAAATCATAAATTATAAAGACTATTATTATTATATTATTCAAGGAGAGACATTCCGATTTATTTGTACGACAGAGCTGATAGATGATTCACAAACATACATTTTTTCCATACTAGGAGGTAGAAATTCCTATCAGTAGAACTGAAATTAAAAATATTGTTTTCAATTTGTCATAATAAGTTTATCAGATAAAAATCGTTTTTTTTTTTAAATTAAGTCTTCAACTACTCAGGTCATTAGCCTGGTACTGTGTGGGAGAACGGTTGGTTGGAACACGTTTGTATGCGTGGTAAGGATGTGTTGCTAAAAACCCGGATGGTCACCCATCCGAGTGCTTGCAACGACGGCCGGTACGTACGCTCAGAGCGTTGCTGCAGATTGAGCGTACGATCACGCCTCATCAATAAGCCACTAAAACTCGTTTGTATCCAGCAGTTCACAGAAAGAACTTTTATTACTCTATACATAGAGGTAAAACTTGTGGCCAGAAATACTTTTTTTCGACTAATGGTTGCCCATTATATAGAAGTTTTAATTTGTGAACTAAGGCCAAGTACGACCTACCTAATCAAGTTGTTAACAAGTTTGTTCATTATTGTAACAATTTAATACAGTAATGAGACCAAAGTATGCTAAGTAATAAATGAGCCATCAATCAATTTCAAATTATTGTTCTTGTATTTTATTTGCTTATTAATAAGAATACCTATACATTTATCCAAAAAAAATGATGATATTAAATAGGTATAGTTAAGTATAATTGAAAATTGATAACCTCCTCGAATGAAAAAATACATGTGAACGCCTTTGACTTGTTTACTGATACACTACTACTCTAGTATCCGACTACACTATTTTAGTGTACAAATAAATTTACAAAACGTTGTACAATTTGGGAACGTCCAAAAATGAAATAAATTGTGACGATTTAAAAAAATAAAATAATATTTTCTATTTTATTTAAACTCTATTAGATACCAAGTGTCCACATTATAACATTGCCAATAATTAGCTCAGTCTTAGTTTCTCGGCTATGTGCGAAATAAAGACATGGAGGCTACACCAAAAGTATGTTGCAAAACAGGTTCTTCAGTATCTTCGCGTTTAGGTAGGTACAACGTCAGAGAAAATAATTCTTTGTATATTTATAAGGATTATAGATAATATATTATTATTTTCATTTAAAAATAGATTTTGTGGGTGTATTATAGTTTATAATATTCACTAAATTTATATTTGTCAAAAGGGGGCTCTTTTAAAAACGAAGAATTATGTATAATCTATTAAAATTATTATTAATTTTATTTATTTAAGTCTATTATAATCAGTATATTTTTAAGTATTTCAGTATTCATGGTAATATTATATTTGGGGGGGGGGGTGTACTTTGGAAAGGTCAATAATGTATTATGAACGTCCAGATTTCACATACATTGATTACCGTTCTAATTAAAATCACGTAATCCTTATATACGTATAATAACAGAGTTTTGAAGTGCGTACTATTTTAATATTACCATCATCTGATTACTATACTTTTTCACTATTTTTTTCATGAAATTGTTCCATATATCCCCTCGAGTGTCCTCTCTGCAGCGCCCTTTATTCTTAGGGAAGTTAGGGCACATATTGTATTTCCAACGAAACTATTGAATAATTATACGATTTTTCTTTATTTATTTAAATGATTTTGTTTTTACTAGCTAACCCCAGGGATTTATGAGCTTAAGTATACTATCATAAAAAGTTACCGGCTGTGTAATCGTCATCGGCAGCGTTGCTGTTGGTTGCTGCTCGCTTCATTTCCAGGTCTGGTCTCGCGACGCTCCTCACATCCGTCAGATAATACTCACGGGCGAGTTGGGCGTATGATTCGTGAACGCTGTAGTTCTTGTACACGTACAAGAAGTTCTTCAGCACTACTTTGTTCTGCGCGAACCCGTCCAACGAATATCCCTGAGCCATGAAAATACTTTTATATTAAAAAAAGTTTTATAAAATTGTCTTCGGGACAATAATTGCAGCAGGAAATATTAAATGTGCTACAGTAACAAAACGATTATTTTATTTTAATGTCGAAGATTTTCATTTAATCTCAATCCTTTATTATAAAATACAAACATAAAATATTGTGAACACGTTGTCTACTATCCTATCAGACTTTATCTCAGGACTGATACTATAAGGGAAACATGGATAAATTCTTGGAATAAAATAATTAGACCATGTTTTAGTCTATAATATTTTAGTCTTGTCGAGCTGTGCAGCACACCATAACTACCTATACGATTTAGAACTCTGATATAGTCCAGGGGATCTCAAATTTTTTTTCTCGTATACCTCCCATGTGTACTAGGAATCAATCATGTTCCACTAATGACTAAAACTAGTTAACTATTCAGAATTCCGGTACATTTTACATTATTTAGTATTAACTGAAAACTTAAAGTAATATAAGATACGTTAGGTATATACATTATAGTAAGAATATTTATTCATTATTTTTCCATACTACAGCCCGTGGCCTTTCGCTTACCACAGTTTGAGCACCTCAGCTTTTTGCTGATATACCATACAATATTATAATTGTATAGGTATACACTTTTATTGTCCTCATAACTATTTATAGACAGGTATTGTTATTTAGCTGTAGGTACCTACCCATATTTTGTGCCTTATGTGATGATTTACTTATTATTTACCTATCACGACGTGTTGTTGGATGTGTTCAGTATTAACTTTAAGATGTCTACATACCTTGATGGTCGTGAGCACTTCTTTGTAGGAATTCTTGTCTGGTAGCTCACCGCCCATGGTCGCCACAAGTTCACTCTTGGTTTCCGAGTCAGCTCCCTCAGCTGCTAGTGCCAAAATCACTGAACTCGCGAACGGGGACACCACATAATTGAAATTATCATCAGATGTGGCCTGCAAAGAGTTAAGTCAAATTTATAAAACCGTTTTTGTTTTCTCTAATACTGCCTGGGTTCAATAGGTGTGGTATACCTGGTATACGGGGCGTTTCAACAAGCATGTTTCCCCCCATGTTATCCTTTAATAATAAATTTATTCAAATTCTGAGTTTTGAAATTTTAAAATACACTTAAAACCATATTTTAAAATTCTTAAGATTATTCTTACTACTTAAGAAGTGTGCTTTAATGATACAAAGTTCTGTTTTCAAATAAGAACAAATAAGTCATTGGAAATTTTGATGAACCTAATTCAAAGTTTAAACTAGTAAACTAGTAGTTTCTCAGTGATTAAAATGGTTGCACTTTGTACTAAATGTAAGGTATATGTTAGATGGTAGATCTAGTGTTTATTATACATAAATTATTTTTAAAAATTATAAATGTTGACAAATTAATACTAATTACTACAATTTTCAAATCATCACAGCCCGCCTAGTCTCCAGTATCTTCCAAATCTATTATCATAGACCTGCTGTTATCCTTCGGATACAACATGAAATAACTCAAAAACTACTAGTTCGAATTGTAATTTTGAATCTACGAAGATATTTTCAGAAAAATTATTCGCTATAAACGATACAACGTAGAAAAGAGGGGTTCTGATTTGAAAAACAGAAGTTTGTTGACCTCCGTAGGATTCCAACAAATCTTAAGAATTTTAAAATGTGAAAATTCCGAAAATTGGATTTTTAAATAACTGCTCATTGCATTATCCAAAAAACAATGGGGTGATCATGCTTGGTGAATATACATATTATTGAAAGAGTGGAACATAGAATTGAGGTGATACATTTTGATTCTATTAAAGAAGAATGACTTCTCGCGTATACTGCGTTCTGCAGATCAACATACCTTCAGCAGAATATCGGTCATGATTTCCGTGGTTTTTGATATGTCATTTTCCGGTAGCAGTTGACCGGAAACAGTGATGGCCATCACACACAGGCCGATGGTGGCGGCGGCCAACGAGACGCGGACGGCAGACGTCATATTATTACTATTGTTGGACAAAGTTGTGCTATTCGCAGATACAGCTAACTGTGCATAAACGTAGCAAAACTGTGATGTTGTTTCGACGAGAACGAGACCGAGATCAATGATCTTTTTCTATCGGTATGGAAAAACGAAAACAAAAAACGGAATAATAATAATAAACGACTATGTACCTACCTAAACCGGTCGAACTTCATTATACATTCACGCGAAAAGACTATAGGTATAGATTCACATATATATTTATCAAATATGCGGTTTAAAGTACCTCCGAGCATATATATATATATATAAATATATTATATTATAGTATGTACGCTCGACGTATTTGAATATTAATATAATGCCACGGCTGCGGCGTTGACAACCGTGCCCAGTAGGAGTCTTTTATACTAATATCGTTATTATAATTATAATCTTATGTGCGCCCAGAAAAGGAACTATTTTTTTCGCAAGCGTGAGTACCTATTATGTTATTTCCAGTAGAAAGTCTGGTATATTATTTGATTCGAAAGCGCTCTCGTGTCGACGATATTACAATACTGCAGAATAATAACCTTACAGGGTCTCGTATTACTTTTATGTTGAGACATACATTATTGTAACAATATTAACAAGTACACTTCGTATGCATATATTAGGGAGGAGGGGGCTCGTCATCACAATTCTGGATGCGGTCTAAAGCGCTATTTAAAATTTGCAAATGTTCGTAATTTAGAGAATTTTTGTCAATATTTGGACTTAAACGCTTATAAACAAAATGTGCCCACGAAATTAATTTCAAAATTATGGAAAAAGTTATATTTACTTAGTATATGGCTTATTTGACGAGGACTTGTTTTGGGGACATTGCAGAATTTAGAAAAATACTATTAAAGCTTCCCACTATTTACGTCAATGAATTAACATGGCTTAAATTCTGGAGAAATAAACGCTAGTTCTCGAATTAAAATAATAATGGTGGTAAAAATTTGAAATTTACATGTAAATTAAATAAATAATATTAAGGAGTAAACACTAAGTTAAAGATTAAACTTGCTGATGAACACTAGGACTTTCCTCCACATCGTCAGTTGCGATAACCTAATTCAATAAAATTAAAAAATTTTTAATCTTTTAATTCATGTACATTATTATATGAGCTATCGAAAAAAATAATAGGACACCTTAGTTATTTTACTAAATTCATTAAAATTGCGCCTCTGTCCGCTTCTCGCAAACATTTTCTCTGATAGACTCATCTTTTCAACTATATACCTATACAGCAGGTAGAAGTACAAGTTGAATCCAATAATAAAAAAGCTGCCTGTGTACCCACCTCATCTCCAGTAATTTAGTATTTTGTATAGCCACACATTAAAACATATGCATTTAGAACAAATATATTATTTATTCGGCTAATATCAAATTTAAAATTGAATTAAAATCAAATTCGTATGTATTGTCTTATCACAGAAATTATTTTAAATAATATTTATATTGTACTTTGCATAACTGTAAGACACCAAAAAACCATCTAAAGAAAAATGAAATAATACAATTCGGGAAGTCACATAAGTATGAAGAAATGTATTAAATTATATTATATACAAGCGGCACTACTGAGATTGCCTTCCCGCCACAAATGACCAAAAATGCTTATTGTGAATAAATCGTTATTTTTTATAAAAAAAAAAAATTATGCTCACTATATATACCACCGAAATAAGTGTAAAATTAAAATATGTATACTGCAACCAATGTGTAGGCACCTACATACGATGAATGTGTACATTATACATATATATAATCAATATTTATATTGACTAGTAAAGCATTTCGGCACCCGTATTTAAATATTTTTATAGCGTTTAGAATATTTTTAAAGCTTTTTAACTAAGTATATTTGGAAAGTATTTTCAATACTGCCTTGGCCATATTTATATTTGAAAATCAATTACTTTTCAAGATTAAAAGGAATTATTCGTCGCATTATTTGATAATAAGCTAAAATACAATTATTAAACATTTATTTGAATAGGTATTCATATATTTTATATTTCATTGACAACTTTCTATTGATTAATTAATATCATAATATAGGAAATATTTATCAGAATTGATATGTAAATGTTTTTCATTTTCAGTTCAAAATAAAGTAGGTAGATAGTACAAATTTCTAAATTCTAATGATACTTATGTATGAGACTACAGTTTCAAATATGTAATTAATAATTACTTATCAAAAATTATTTTGTTTACTTATCTATTTGTAAAATTAAAAAGTATTTAAATTCATGCCAAGTATTTGTATTTGTTCTTAAATACTTTTTATGAAAGGTATTTGAAATATATTTGAAATACTTTCTGAATGTACGTATTTATACCTTCATTTAAATACAGTATTAAAAGTAGTTTTTACAATATTGCCAATATGACATATGATTATATGACATACGTCACTATATTGCTACTCAATTTGTGCGACCATTTAAGTGTTTAACTTACATTCTAATATTACAATGCCCTCAAAGGTTCAAATTAAAGTTAAATCAAATTCTATATATGCCTGTAAGTGCATATTGTAAAATTCTGAATAAGATGTAAGCCTTCATAAATTATGAAATAATCACCTATTTATTTATTCATATTCATCATAACATTTATAATATAGATATCTACAATGTAACAAAAATATAATTTCTAGTGTTTATATAAAAAATGTATCATATTTATAAAACAAAAATCTGATTTGATATTTTTCGTGTTCGGTCCTATGTCGGTAGTAAAAAAGTTTATAATATAATTCATTATATATAATATCGTACTGAGCTAAAATAAAGAAATATACTTATTAGTAAGTTTATTATAACATTATAATACATAAATATTATTATGTATGTGTATTGAAAATATATTGAGTTGCCTGTATGTTCATCACGTGACAGCGCGCGGCGTTTTGACCGACTAACACATTATTAATTATCATAACAATATATTATTATTATTGCAACGATCTGAAGTAGTATGCTTTGAGATGTCACATGTTTTGTAGTTAGCGAGAAAATCTTCACCGTTGGGCTGAATTTTTAGTGGATCGTCTTCGTCCAGTTCCGCCTCCAAATTGTCGATGTCATCCTACACATAAGACAACACCATCAAATATTATAAATACCTACAACTATAGTCTCAAATATGTAAGAAAATTTTAAATTCGGGTAAAAATTAGAAAATACACTTGGTTGCCCCTCCCCCCTGATGAAATTTCTAGTTACTCCCTTATAATATCTAAATTGCATTATCTTGTTTGTCGAGTCTTGTTTTTCCAGTAATATTCTATTTGTACTTTTCGATTTTTTTTATAGAACAAAACCTAAGTAGTTATTATAGTTATTGTACTTATTTCTTTTTTTTTTTTAACAAATAATCTTTACTAATTTTACTATAAGAATACTGGACTATTTTTTACCCACTGACTTAAAAACAACTAATTTTTTTTAGGACTTTTTACTTTTTACCTTGATTTGCGTCAGTTAGTCAATTGTTTGAATTATCTAAAAGTAATCTTGCGGATCCCCGTCTCAAGTCAATCGAAAATTTCTCTCGAAACTACTTTCTAATTCTTCACTGATTCCCCTTCTTCACCAGCCTTAAGTCAGCTTTCGAGCTTCAAACGTCCAATCAGAAACACTTCTCAATTTTAATATCCCTCTATCATTCACTTACTATATCTATCCAATTCTCCGTTTACCCGTCTATATATTGATGCTTGTCAATGAAGGCCCATATTTTTCACATTAACCAATGAACTTACATCTATCCATTGTTTCTCCTTTTTTGTTTTTGTTATGGACTTAATATTATTTGAGACATGGGCTGGCCTTGTTTTCATGCCACCGAGAAAAATAAATAAGTACACACATAGCTACAAATGAGGTTTAACTTTGCCTAGATAATTATATTTTTAATTTAAAATTAAATTCGATTTCATCACGATTATTATAAATGTATGAATATTGTAATCCCCCTCTCCCATCGCAAAAATCCTAAGCTTCTACCTTAACTGTACGTAAATCTATTATATTATATAATTATTATAACATTAATATGTACGTCATCTTCGTCGGAATTACTGCTGTCATCCTCATCTTCACCACTGTCGTCGTTGTAATAATCGTATTCGTCTTCTGACGACGACTGATCGAAAGCCGGATGCTCATTTTGCAACAACATGTTCCTCACGTCTACTAATCGCTCGATCGCTGAAGGGTAGGCGTTGATATTTCTCTCGATCGTTTTTTCAACGACGCCAGTCATCCCTTCTTCTATGGCTACCGCCATCATCTCCGGGTTTTTGAACATATTGTACAATACGCCAGATATGCACGGCATGATCTAAACACCAATGAAAAGTGTGTACAATATTCGATTAAGTAGATAAGTACAACCCTCAACACGTATGTTAAGTTAGCCTCATTTCTTCCTACTTTGTTCAAATTGCACTGGAAATTAATACTGTAAGTTTAAGTCTCAATTTGGAAGTAATTATAGGTTAGCTCTTCCTCGAGAGCTTTAAATCGATAAACTCACGAATTTATAAAGCCAACTTAATCAATATAACGTAAAAATTTGTCTGATATAATTTGAAAATTTGATAGAGGAGGGGGGGGGGTGCGTTATTTCACACACATCAACTGAACGACCCATACTTAATATTAATATAATAATATGAACACACGGCGTTATGGATAGGCTTTTTAGGTACATAACTGCTATAATGTAGTCCGTTTTCCGGCATCTCATATAATATAACGTTTTAAAATAATTAAAACTTAGACATGAAAAAAAAAATGTGTCGAAAAGTTTTAAAAATACATTTTCTTGCCTTAGTGTTATTACTTTTAAGATGCATTAAAAAATTAAAACATTAAATTAAATATATCATGTATATAGGTGCTAAATAATTTAAGTATATGGCCTATAGGTTATCGCTAAGACCTTATAGTATGTTAATAGTTGTCGGTAAATTAGTAAACCTACGTGACTTGACGTTGAGTACAAGACGTACTTGTGTAATAATTGATGATAAATGTTATTTTAAGCATCATACGTTAAATTTAAATGCAATCGTACTCATGGCATTTCACCGATAATAAAAAACTGCCGTTTGTACTAAAAAAAATGTACAAACGTAGAATACCTGATAAATAATTTTTTCTGCTTCAAAATATTGGCTCTATACACACTCATGTCATACGAATAATAAAAGTAGTTTTATTTTTTATTGGTTCTCGTGTCGTATATATTTTTTTCACTTACATCCACGTCCAACGTCGTCATGAAAACTCCCAAGCTCTTGAACAGGTTGCGGGAACGCGAGCCACAAGCTCTGACGGCCGCCTGGCACTGGCAAAGGTTCATAAACAGCCCTAGACTATATTCCAGATCGTACATCTCGTATTTGTTTCGATCTCCGGTGAATTCGCTTTTACGAACGAGCTGGTCGGCCAGCCAAGTGGTCAGACCGTTTCCAATCATCCGCTTTCGTGCTCGAGATCTTTAACACCATAAAAATGTTACAATATTGCGCTCAAGAAACGCAGTAAACTATAGTTAACGCCCACCATTACACGGCACTTAAAACTATTACCATAACTATGGCGGAAGAGGTGAATTTTAAATTTTGTAAACACCCTAAGTGTTTCTTTAAAAAATAAATATATTTTTATTTTTCGTTAGTTACAAATGATGTTTTTATGATCTACAACCACTAGATGTCTTAAAGGAGAACACCTGTGTACGGAAAGTATTTTTAATACTAAAACAAAAACTAAACACTACACTGAAATTCTGTTTCTTCTTTCGATTGTTTACACAAACGATTTTTAATCATCTTTTCTCAAATAGATTAAGGATCAAAAATATTATTTACCACATATAACTGAACGGAGAAAAATAATATGCTAATTGAGTCCAAGGATTATTTAAAGTAAAATAATAATCAACCACATTATAGTGACATACGAAGACAATTACGCAATATAAATTGTTTTGTAATTTTAAAAACAATAATGATATCATAACATTGTAGGTTGGGAATTTTGGTTTTTATTTGTCAGTCGATAGTTACAATTACAGATATTATATTATACACTCTAGCCTATAGTTTACGAAGTCCAACTAAATTATACATAATAATATATTACACACGCATTTTTTAAAATGAAATTTGTTAGCACACCTGCAGAATTTTTTATTAAAGAAGTCCATAAATATGTAAAGAAGGTGATTTTTTAAAAATTTTATATGACTCAGTTAATATGTATATAAACATGGACTCAATTTTATGTATTATGTTTGAAATTGCATGGAACTCAATTAGTATTTACCTAAAAACAATCAGGTACCTGGTACCTACCTTATTTGATCTAAAAGTTTTTATTGAGACCTAGTTCATAATATTATGTAGGCGTGTAAATTATTGTACTGGCAACTTGTACTACAGGTGTTAGATTGGCCAATTGTGGCGAGGTCGGCCCAATATGACTTCACCCATATCGTATTTTCATCTTTAACAATAATTTAAAGATACATTTTTTTGTGTTGTGTGTGCTCCTTTGATACATATTTTTAAAAGTAAATCAATTTACACCACTCTTCCCTATGGGTAAAACATACAGGAATTATGGATGAATTGATCAATATATTGTAAATATTATATAAATATAAGTATCGTAACTTACACTCTTACATCGAGAGTAATAATAATAAATTAATTGACAATTTAATTATAATATGTCTAACATATAGAATGCGATATGTGCAGACATACCATAAACGTGAAGTTGCCTCCCCCCCATGACCAATTTTTTTGAAAGTGATGTTATCATTTTGCAAATAATTTGCAAATATTTGCAATTGGTTTTCAGAGTTTGCAAATAAATTACCCACATGGTATGGAAAATATAAGATGGGGGGGGGGGGACTTCACGCTACACACCCTTTTGAGCTATGAATTGAAAAATGCTGCTAACATTTTGCAAATAGCCGCTACCTTATTTATAATTTCGAGTCCAAAATTCATACCTAGTCAACTATAGTAATAAGAGATGTTGTTTTTTTTCAATTGAAATCAATGTTTTAGATGTATCGACCTGACGTTTTATAATAAATGACGAGAACCATTTAACCACGAAACACGATCTCTAACATTAATAATTAAAAATTACTAAAGTAAATTTAAAATTAATACAATTTTAAGATCCGAAAAACATAATCAATTTATTAGCAAAACAAAATAGAAATTGTTATTAATTAATGTGAGCTCTTATTTGATGGCCACGAGCTTATAATATTCAATAATCTATGTTATGTTCCTACAAATATAGTGTAAAAAGAATTAATAAATAAATTTAAAATAATAAATTTTTAATTTATGTTTATTGTAATATTATCATGTATTAAGACATAAGGGTAAGAAACAATTATTTTATATTAAACTTATATTAAATAGTAGCCCGATATATTATGTAAAATATTTCTGTAAGTAGAATACTTCAATTGTGAATTACATAATATAATTTTAAATTATACTATAAACTATACCTACGTATAAACATCAATGATTGGTATGATTTTTAGACTCGAAATTATAAATAAGGTAGCGGCTATTTGCAAAATGTTAGCAGCATTTTTCAATTCATGGCTCAAGAGGGTGTAGCGTGAAGTTGCCCCCCCTCCCCATCTTATATTTTTCATACCACGTGGTTAATTAATTTTCAAACTCTGAAAACCAATTTGCAAATTATTTGTAGTATTTTGATACCGCTAGCTACATATAGGAGGGCTGCGTTAAGTTGGCCCCCTGTCTTATTTTTTTTATTCCTGGCAGGGAATTTATTTGCAAATTCTGAAAACCAATTTGCATATTATTTGTAAAATGTTAACATCACTTTCAAAAAAATTGGTCATGGCGGGGGAGGGGGGGCAACTTCACGCACATAGACATACCCCATACTCAGCTTCTGCAACGTTCCCAACAGCATGTTGCTCGTGATCGTGTCCCAAAAGTGTTGTGAAGATATGAGCTGAGATATGATTAGACGGAGTAAAAACGGAGAGCCTGCCAAATACCTGCGGCCTCTATTGAATGACGCCAGGGCATTCAGCAGTCTTGATATCATTTGTTGTAGCGGATGTGGCCCGTTTGTCATCATCAGCCATTTCATCAGTCCTTGTTCGGCTTTCGATTTGCACAAATCCAGTAAGTCGTATTTTTTTATCATCACTACCGTGTCAGTTCTGTTTTCCGATTTTGTCAACCTCTTCCAAAAAAATTCATAACAAAATTGGACGTTATCATAATGCTTAAGCGTAGATATTCGATCCTTGTAAATGTTTGATTTACAATAAAATATAAATTGATCATAATATTTGAGTATGTGTTAATAAAAAATAAAAATAATTTAAGTTGGGAAAGTTAAAAAAAAAAAATTAACCTGAGTTGATTAAGTTAAACCAATGTTAATAATAACATAAAGCAGCAAATTAATTATTAACAAACAATGCATTTCTTTAAAAACTTAAAGTTAAATACTATTTCAGGTTGAAAAGAAGCTAATTCATTTTATTTAATTATAACTTGGGCCACACATATTAAAGAGAATGTGCAATTTTCAATTTTTTTTAAATAATAACCAAATATTGCGTTTTATATTATATTATTGCAGAACTGGATTTAGGGCATTGCATGTATATTTATACGTGTCAATAAAACTATTAAATCAAGGAATAGTTGTTTATTTGTTTGTAAGTATTTAAAATTAAAAAAATAATCTCTGGTCAGGTGACACTACTGAGGGTCTTCCTATTCGAATATTTCATAATGTCATATAAACTTTGTCATCATACTTACTGATTATTGTAAAATAGATTGTAAATATATGTTAAAATAAAAAAAAAAAAAAAGTATTTAAAATTATTGAATATAATATAGTGATTAAACAAAAAAAAATTCAAATTAATTTTAAAAAACCAAGTTGTTACTAAGTAAGTACATAGGTACTTTATGAACTAACTAGTGTTATAATTAAGATACAGTTTTTTAGAAAATATAATGAATTACCTAGTAATATGACTAATAGATATAATACCTATAATACATTATAATATGGCTTCGTACTTACCCAACGCAAGGCTTGTAAGATAAGTAATTTGTTCTTGGTGCTGTTACCGTCCCGGAGTTCGAGTTTGATTTTAAAAATGGACAAATCGAATTGGTCGTCAGCAATTTCTAAATTTTTCTAAGATATATTATATCATCAAAAAGAAGAATAATAGGATAGAAATATAATGATGAGTAACTATTTAAAATTGTATATTATTGGTACATACAATAAAAAACAAAAACAACACTAACTTCACTGTTGTCGTTGTTTTCCACCACAGCATTACAATTTTTTAAAATAATTTCCAAATTAATCGACTGTCCCCGAATCGAATTTTCCAAAGCATTTAAAAGTTCAGCGGCCAAAGCTAATATAATAATAATAAATTACACACCGTTTTTCATCAAACTTTTGTTGATACAAAATGTAAAGGCGTAGTAGAATTTTAACAAACCATTCAGCGGTTTGTATTCCTTGTACAACGTTTTAAATTTTTTTTTTGTAAATTTTCGCTTTCCCGCTTCTTTGCTTGGTACTAATATAACCGATGTGCTAATAGCGATGTCCAAAATAAAGTCCTCCAATCTTTTTTTTAGCGAATCACACCATCGATTTTCCTTGAGAAGAACAAATGTTTAAAAACCATTCGAATTTTTTACGTTTTTGAAATACGCTGTAGTGCATAGTACTAATAATATACGATATACACTCATACTGTAATAAGTAAAAAATGTGTCGTACTTTGAACAAATTTTTAAACGAAGGGTGTTGCATCGGTTCGAACACGTATGGCAATGCAAAATACGGTAAAAATTCGTTTTCAGTACTGAACTCAGCACCTCTCTGGAGCAGAAAAGTGCGAAAAGCGGCCATCGAACTTTCGTCGTTCTCATCACATCTATCATCACTGCAGTTTTCCGATTTGTTGACACGTTTTTTACATTCCAGTATGGTGTAGTAGACGTGAAGGTAAAACGTCAGTTTTCGATACTCGTCGATCTGTTTTATCTCGTCGGCTAAATCACCCCATGTCTGAAAATATTGAATTATATATAACCACATTTTCATATAGCGTTATTATTTCAATAACTTTTCAAAAACATTTCATATTTAAAATAAAAACACAAATACATTTGAAAAGTATTTTGAATAGTTTAGGATAGGTACTTTTAATTTGTTGATTTTTATTACAAATTTACATATTATCGTCAAAAGAGCAATTATTCAAAAACCTTGGTCAAAATTGATGATAGTCGTGCATGGTTATATGGGTATATAGATATTCATTAATTGGAAAAAAACCACAATATTGAGGTGACCCAGTGGTCAGCTTGAGGGTGACGATTTAGGTGAATGACTCAACTCCACGACCTAATTATTTAGTTTCTATATAGAAATATACACCATATAATACTATTATATAGATAGAAGGGTATATAATATATGCACCTAGTGTATAATAGTATACCCCCCCCCCCCCAAAAAAAAAACGATGTCAGTATTTGACTAAGGTGACCGAAAGTCTAAGGTCAACGGAAGACAGTCAGAGGTCCATGCCGTAATAGAAAATAGTATAATATTCAATATGATCTTATTTGGATGATGTTTAAAGTTTTCAGCTTTATAATGATTATAGTGTTGATTTCTTAAAAAGAAATAAAAATGTTATTGTAGATTTATGATTAATATATTTTTTTAATTTTATAAACTATTATTTCGTGTATTTATTTTTATCTAATTTGCTTATACTGCTCTTAAATCGTAAATTGTAAATATTGACATTAAAAAAATTAACTGATAATTTTATAACTGTTAAGTAAATTATATTTTTTCTATTTAACTAGTAACTTTTACGAATTAAACAGAAAAAAAGTAACTTAAACATTAACTTACATTTTTTAATATCGACATAATAGTTAACTTACCCAGCCTTGCATTTTATTTTTATTATATTTTTATTGCATATTTTTACATATTTTAACAACTAAATTAAATCAATATTTCACTATTTTATATTACATGTACATATAAATCCTAGCCCAAGGTGGTGATAATAATTTTCACCTTCATAAACGTAAGCCTGGGCATTGATTTAACCTTTAGTGACGCACATGGTATCAGACCACACAATTGCACATAGTTGTTTGGGTATTTTTTTTTCGTTTAAATAATAATATTTTTTACAAAATTGCATTAATTACATACTAAGTGTTTTTTATTATATTAGAAATTATTAAAGAATTCTTGTTCTCAATATATGTAAGTATATTAATCGTTCCATATGAATTAATTAATTTTTAATTTTTGTATTAAGTAAACAAATAGAAAATTATATTTTGAAATTTTTATAGTTGTAGGTACAATATAAAAGTTATAAAAAATAACATTACTCAATGGAGCGTAGAATATTCACATAGTATTGATAGTCTATTAAAAATATAGATTAGAGTAACCACACGCGTCTCCAAAGGCTAAAACGGTACCTTAGCTATCACCGGCATCGAAATCATCTATTTCAACCATGCAGTATTATAAACTATATTTTATTCATTTTTGTACAATCTTCAAATATTTTAATCCACTCAGAGTACCAACTAGTTAGCTTTTTTACTAGAAAAGATATTGAAGTTGAAAATCTTAGCATTGTACTGCTCCAAGAGACGATGACAGACACAAAAAAGAGGAAGTAATATGGTGGGTTGAACTTTTTTTTCTGAATTATTTGCAAATGTCATAAAGGTTTCAATTCACTACTAATGATATGTTTGAGATTAAGGTACGAAAAGATAACGAAAATCATCATCCTTTGTTTAATATCTAATTTTATCCGAATCTGAACTTCCTGCAATGTCTGTAAAAAAAAATATTTTGAACTAAACTCTTTTGTTCACATAATTTTCAGATTTTATAGTTCCAGTATGAAGGAGTATATTATATAATTTAACAAAAAAATACTTTACTATTTGATATTGCATATAAATCATAACTCCTTAGGTAAGTAGTGATAACCGATAATAATATTATTACCTTCATAAACGTTGACCTAGACGCAGATTTAAAAGACTGAATAATGGTCGCAGCTCGATCTTTGGACAGGTGGACCGGATTGTTACTACAAGTTTCGGTCGATTCGGCAGCAACAGACGGTACTGGCATATTCAATTTGTGACATTCTTCGATGAAACAAGCCGAAGTCTTCGTCATGTTATTGGACAATAAGAACTGGAAAACAATCAAATGACGCACTTGGTCAATATTATATATAATAATAATAATAACAATGGCAATGTTATATTATAATATTCAATCGTTCAATGGCAGTGGCGTCCAGAGAGGATAGCAAATACTGCAACTGCATGTCCTCCCGAGAGGGGAGGGTGTAAATAACTTGAATTTTATAAATTTATAATATTAACTATTTAGTAAATTGAGTATAATTGTGGAATTCAGTAAGAATATTATTTTAAAATTCGGTAACTTTTTTTAACTGCATAAGCTGAAAAACTACCCTTGCGCGCTACTGGTTCAATCCCAATATGCACTAGTGAAAGTACTGTTGTTTTGGTCTTTAGTTTATTCTACCAGCTATTTACAGGGTGATTAACCCAGCTCTTTTTTCTTCAATAATGCAGTTATTTAAAATCAAAATGTTGGAAAAGTTATGCTTATAAAGACTTAATACTTTCCAATACTTGAGATTTTTTGTACTACTCAAATAGTGTCCTGTGGAGATACAAACTTCTTTTTTTCAAATGTGAATTCCTTTTTCTACCGTAAATTATTTGGTGTCAAATTTTTCTGAATATTTTGACGAATAAGAATTAATATTCAAACTAGTATTGTCATTATGATTCTATATTTATATATATATTTATAAATTACTTAATAATAATGTAGACTATCAAAAAATACTCTCGAAAATAAATTTAAATATTCCATCCCTTTACCTATAATAAATTTGAAATTAATCTTTTTCACAAATGGATTGATAGTTGATACCATTGTCAAAATTACATCTTTCATGCATTAATCATTTAATTTGTTTTTTTCGTGTCTGGGGATAATTTTTTTAGTAAAAAAATGCACCGGCCACCGACTATTTATGTTGGTTTCTGGTAGTACATTATTTGGTCTAGTTTGTCAAACTGGGTCATAAGTAAAAATTAAAAAAAAGCCATTATTATAATATATTATATAGTTTTATAACTTATTAATCAATACCGACATGGCAACATGCCATTAAACGGTGTAAGTAGGTAAGTTATATACTTATATGTATGACGTATGTTAATAGTTTAAAATTGAATTAAATTTTTTGAAAAATTCGTTCGTTGTATACTGTAAATCCATTAATATAAAATATGTAGTGGTAAAAATTGACTTCGACAACCCACTACTGATGAATCTCTAGCTTTTCGGGGAATCATCATAATAACAATAAAATTACTATTTTATATCATCCGCAGTACCTACCTATAGCTTATAGCTATTATCAATGCTTGCATTTAAAGAGGACGTAGGGAATGGAGTCCTTGATCTTTTAAAAACAATTTTGTGCATACTTATTCCTTCTAATTATATATTGATTAATAAAACATTTAAATATTCAGGGACGTGCATTTTTTTTTACACTTTTGAATCCCCCATCTGATTTTTCTCAATTCAAAAACTGACTATTATTACACCATCGCGTCGGGGCTAAGTGACTTTAATATTTTCTGCCACGCTCTTAATGAGTACTATAATTCGTCAAAAATTATTAAAACAATTATAATACTCTATTATTTATATGTATTATATTTTTTATGTAGGTACGTGCGGATTTTTATGATATAATAAATTAATACAATATGTATCAACACAATAATGACAACGAAAATATAATTATCCTTTCTTTATCTTCCCTTTCTCTATAAGCTCCTCTCATATTCTGTTGACTCCCCTTCTCTCCATGCACTAAGTAACCTGAGGGTTAACAGGAAGTTCAACTAACTTCTACATTTTTCATTCAGCATTGCACAAAAAATGTTATTAAATAAATGAGCGTAACATTCGTATGATGAAGTTATAGCCAATGATGATCCGTGATTTCTTCTTCAAAATCTAAGGTTCAATTAATCATCGTTCTATATTGTTTTTATTGCGTGTTGTTTTGTTATCTTATACCACTTTTGTTACTAGGGCTAATCCCCATTGGTATTAAATAAATAAATAGTATAATATATAGGTACGTACTTCATATATGTATTGCAATGTTTTCGCTTCACTCGTTGAATATTTTCTCAACCTTTCCATTGACAAGAGTATACAGGTAGATGGTATATTTTATCGGAATCAGATCGAGACAACTATTACTATACAAGCCACAAAGCGCACTAACTAGATATTGTGTTATTTCAAAATATTATGCGTTTGCATTCATACCTATAAACCTACCTTGGCATGTTGGTCAAGTTAAATCGATATTGTCGCCAATGGCACTCGTGTATACACAAAAGCTAAGCACCACCTACTTATATGTGTGCTGCAGTGCCATTCTTTTTTGAGAAACATGCTCTATATTTCTTATCCCATATTACTCAGGGGGTGAACTGGGCAGGGCTGTGTGACTTCCGGATGCCCCTTAAGTAATGGAATAAAGGTCAGTAGGTACAATATACAGACGAAACTAGACCGACATGTTAGGGAGCGTTAAAATTGTTGGTGCGTGCTGCGAATGCTCGCTTTTACATTTTTACCTATCCCAAATACAACACTATTGTGCACAAAAAAAAGTTTATGAATAGACGTTTGGATAGAAAAATTTAAAGCAACAATAACATATTAAAATAATACAATTCAAAATCACAAATAGGTATTTGGTTAAAATGTTAACATTTAGGTGGAGACGTCTTTTCATATTTAATTTAAAAATACTCCTATCAATAACTTAGATTTTTCTGATTATGTATTAGACAATTAAGTGAATCACGTATCCACTGATTAGGTTTTTCTACTAATTTTGTGGGCCGGTACACCTCCAGAGTCAGCTACGACCAATAGACCAGAATCGTTACACAGACATTATAACTGTCATCAGTCTTACAATAAACACTCTCTTCTATCGATTAATAGTATATTATTAATAAATAGTTGCAGTCAAGATAGTTTTGCATAAAGCTAGCTGATGTATAGGTACATTTCGAAAATCAATCACGAGGTCAGTTAAAAAGGAATACAATTTTTATTTTATTTTACTCTTCACATTCAACATAATATACATTTTAAACATACAATAATATATTATAATAATGATTCATAACGCATAACAATTACAATAATATAAAGTTAAATTGTATGAGACAACAATACACATAATATTATACTATGATATATCGTCTCGAATAAATCTATTCGAACGGTAGCGCGTATACACAACATATTGTAAATCGAGGACACAATGTATACACGTTTCTATTCGTCTTAATATTATATAATAATGAGCACATAAAACATCCTCGACGGATATCATAATATTATATAAAGTGTCTTCACGATCGACAATTAAAAACTATATGGCAGGTAAGAGTCAGATTTGATTTTTCTCCTCGAGGGAATGTATAGGCGCTGTCGCGATCAAACGCTATTGGGTCGTCTCAGTTTTCGGCCGTCTTCCCACTTTTTGACTCTTCTCAGAGGGTAGCAGATGACTGCCGACATGGTCAATATTATTCCGGACAAATAGAACGACATGTCGTAAGTTCCAGTCCAGTCTTTGAACAGCCCTGCGCGCACAAACATGTATAAAAGGTAAGGGTATTAATAATCGAGTATTTATTAGCAAATTAGATTGATATTAATTCAATGGCGTAATTGTGGGACTGGCCAACCTCCATTCTCAACATTTTTACGAGATTGAAAGGTATCGTTTTTCCTATTAGTTTCTGTCGATAGTGATTTACTGGTTTATTTAAATACAGCAGATTATTATTTAACAGAAAATCCAAGTTCAAGTGGGAGAAAAAATTCAAATTCTTAAAAATGTCGAGACATCAAAAACCAATTAAATATGATGGCATATTAGAAGAATTTTCATACTTCAGATACATTTGATAATTTCCATATAATATAATCATGATCTGAGTCCTTTGTTTTGTGAAAACCATTTGTTTTGACAAAAGCCTTTTGTCATTAGTGTCTATTATAGTAATAGATGACTTGGTTGGTATAGGTAACCTATATTGTTGATCATTTTTTATGAAAAATGGAATAGTTGATGTATTTGAAAACTAAGAATAAGTGAATAACTGCTGTAGCTTTTATGAAAAATTAAAACTAAATATCTGGGAAAAGGGGAAATAAGGGGCGAAATCTACACCTCTGCTGCATCTCAGAATTAAACCTATCCTGGACTGACCTAAGAAGATGGATGAGAACTTTTATTGTTAGCCACGTGAGCTCTCAACAATTTCTTGTCTATATGTTACAGAGTGTATTTATTGATAAGTTTGATTATATGACTGCACTTGCCCAAAAACGGAGATCCGACGGCAGCTGCAACTCCTTGGAACATCAACAAGACGCCGAAAGCGTTCGTAAGTAATTCGAGACCTGTCAGCTCGACTATCATGGTTGATCTCAAAGACGCAAAACAAGCTAAAAAAAAAATGTTTTTTAATTTTTATTTTCGTATTACTTAATAATCGAAGACTGCCAATATATTATATGGAGTTAAAAGTAAAATAAATATAATAATTAAATATGAGTATGAGAGTATTTTATAGTTCAAATTATCAATACCACATGGTAAACCGCATACACACATGCTCCAATACAAATCCTAAACAATTTTTTTTAGTTGCAGTGGCTTGGTAGAATTTACTTTCAAATTTATTCACGTAACGAATTCTTAACATACTAAAACGTGAATAAAAGTGCTTATAACAATAATATTATTCAAGTTCAATATTTCATAAACTTCAAAAACTACCAACGTATGCATGGTATATTCCTATTACCTATAAGTTATAACCTAAGTAGCCCATGACCTAGTATTAAGAATGTTAATGCAAAAAGCTATTATCTTTTCAATTCCAAAAAAAATGTTCATATGTATTTCAATATATATATTCATGATTTTAAAACAAAAATATTAATTCTGAGTAGAATTAAAGTAAACACAGAGAAAACGTAGGGACATCATAGTGAAAAAAAGCCCTAAAGTGCTAAAACTCTTAATCAGACCACGAATGGTGCTTAAAGTTTGAACGGGTGCCCTGAGGATAAACATGCCATGAAGTGCGCCCTGTTAGCAAGCAGTGTTGTGTTCAGATCATTTATATCATCTAGATATATGTACCTAGATAAGATATCTAAACTCAACAATTTTCTGAATATAGATAATAAAACATTACGAGATAAGTATATATAGATAAAAATTAGAAATCAGATATTTTTTTTACATCTTATAATCTTAAGAAATGATTGAGTCTCATATTTTTTTTTTGCTACCTATAAAACAGAAATTCTTAATGGATATTAGTTTAAGAAGATAGTAATAATAAATTATTATGGATAAAAGCGTTAAACAATTTAAATGATCATACAAGATGTCATACTGTATTTAGATGGCTATCACTTCCATCGTAAATAGAAGCTTATAGATGCCAATTTTGTAACTAATTTCGATAAGATCAGGATAAGGCAGGTATCTAGATAAATGCATTTAACTGTTGCACAATAACTGGGTGTATAAGTGATCGTAATTGATGTGCATAAAACCGCAGTGCTCACCCATAGAAAATCCGAACAGCGACGCGTACAAGTAGTATGAGAACACCGAGTAAGGGAGAAACGGCAGCAATACAGTGTAGAGACCTCCAAACGTGAGAGACACGTTGTTCACCAGGATCGGATCGATGGATTCATAACTGGATATCCAACCACAAATCACTCTCCCGAACGTGTTCGTCAGACCTGTCGTGGACACCAGCCATACTGCTACATTTTTGTCCATGCCCATACTGATGGCTTTTTCTGTAGAAAAATTGTCAATAGTCAAAATCAATAAATCGATACGAGTAGATACGTAAAAAATATTTGAGATTGGCCTTCACCAGCTCTAGTGGAATATCTTCCCACACATGCTTAGGAACACCGAAGCGGGCGTTTACAAATTATAATCATGTATGAAATTTTTAAAGTCTCGCAGAAATACAAATTAGTATAATTTAAAATTAATTTTACATAAATCATGACATAAAAGAAAACTGAAACTTAATCTAGGTAGGAAATAGATACAATGTGTTTGCAGACTCACTTTATACATATTAGTTTAATATTGATGATGGACATTTATGATTTATCATATCAGCCAAAAAAGATGGATACCTACATTTTTGTTTCGGGTGAAACTATAAAAATGCAATTTATAATTAACTGTAAAAATGTATTTTACTGTTTTATATTCATAAGGGTTGTATATTATGATTATATTTTTAATTATATTATAAAATCAATTGTGCTGTTTGAATAGTAAAATGGTTTGATTATTTTTAATTTTAATTAATTTTTTATGCTTGTATCGAATTGTAATTGAATATTTCAAACATTTAAAAATATATATTGGTACTTATACAGATGGAAGTACGTACGAACGGATATGTATGACTTTTAATTCGCTAAATTCAAAATTAAAATATATATATTATTTTTTTTTTTGGTAATTGATGGTACATCTCGTGGATTTGCATTTATTTATATATACTATGTAGGTATGCGGTATAAGCATAATATAAGGTGACTTTTAATTACCGCTAATGTACATGAACGGAACAAAGAATCCCAACAACGTCAAAAAACCGCTGCACGTCAACACGAAAAAGGACGGAGAGGACAGAATGGAAAAGTCCAACATCGTCGTGAGCGTGTGCATAGCTGATTTGTAATACTTCTTCATGTTTCTCCGAATTGAATTATTCTTCGAACAAGGCTCTTCGTTATCCCCCTCCTCAGCGTCGTTCCAGGCTGGTATTCTCGTCACTGACATTGCGTAGTTCAAAGAGCTCACCTAAAAGAATGCCTGAAAGAAATAAATAAGTCTACCCTACGGCGCGGGCGTAGCGTGTAATTGTGTAACTTTTTTTGACAACTACCTATAGATAGGTATTATTATAGTTGACCGTAATAGATATTACAATAAAGTTTTGGATTGACGCACGTTACGGGGTACCTATATATATGTATCATACTTTCAGGCGATGAGATTGAAAAAGCGACGGAGAAATTTGTTGTTTGGGACCTCTCGAAAAAAACATACCTGCGACGAATACTGCGGCAGTCTCGACAGACTTCCACCGAAAAATCGGTCGTCCCTGTCCATCAAATGCGCTGATACTGACGGTCTCCTCAGGCTGACGGCGGATAATTTCTTTTCCGGTAAGTCAGGTGACAATTTATCCTTCAGGTACTGATTGTGGGTGTTGAGCGAATGACATGATATGCTTGTGGGCCGAGGTTCGGGTGTCAGACGACCCGACAGGTGGTTGTAAATTTCTTCGGCCGTCGGAGCTCCGATTTTGACAGCGTTGTGTTTGCTGTCCAGGGACATCTTTCTTTCGGCAGTGATGCTTTTTGTTAACAGAGGCTCGTCTTCGGGTAACTTCGGTTCCATAACAACCGGATTGATAGTCGGCACTTCGACAATGGTTGGCTTCAATGGGCGGAAAAGTATCCCAGCGGCCGCGCAGCTCAATGCAAGACCTAAGAAACAAAATCATATTGAGATTTTTTAATTTATCCTTCCTACGAACTCTACTCTCTTGTATGTTTTTCGATAGGCATATTTTGTTCATCTCCTATATAATATTATTTAAAATCTTTATACGTTAAATGATTTAAAAAAGAATGATTGTGTTTATTTTTGACTATGGATTATAATTTAAGGTGGAATTTTTACTCAGAGGTCAAAATCACTAAAGAGTTTTGAACATGCGACATGTAATAAGAAATAAAATATGAATTTTCAATTAGCTTATATTATAAAAGGTTTATGATATTTCATCGATCGTGAAAGTAATACAAATCATATAATACTTAGAAAACAAGTTTATGACATTAATTATAAACAAATATAACTTACATAACTATAAACATACTTAAAAGTTAAAAGTATAAAAATATTTTTTTTTAAAATAATTATTTACCTGCTTGGACCATGATGGTAACTCTCCAACCATAGTTTTCTACCAAAAGCGCATTTAATGGTGCAAGTACAAACGTTCCTATTCCGGATCCGCATACAGCTATACCAGTTGCAAGTGCTCTCCACTTGTCGAAATAAAATCCTGGTATTAATACTGCAGACACATATATCATACTGAATCCGATACCTGTAATAATGATAGAAGAGTATGCATTTAATTTTGTAGATACCTGTGTATTTTAAAATAAGGATGATCAATAAAGAAACAATGGAATAATATTAACTATCGGAAACCGTTTTATTTTATTGATACAACAATGAATACAAGTAAGCAATAATTGAAAATAATTTGAAACCATAAAATAAGTATACAATCTACAATCGTTGAAAGTTTAATTTTGTACTTGACCTAATGAACATTGGGACCTCAAGCTATAATAATAATATTATAATCGTATCACGTCTAATAAATTATAATCAAACAACGTGATTATAATCTAGAACAAATAACTAATAAGTAAAATGTATTGGCATGTTTTCAATAGTTTGAATACGTCGTCTAAATGTCAATGAGTTTTATATTCGAATGCCTCAGGTTGTTTAACAGTAAAATATATGGTTTATTATATCATTGAAATGATATTATGCATAATCGACCCTTATAAATTGAGAAAACCGTTTGAATGCAGGGACCTACCTATTGACAATGTAATTTTTAAGTTACTAATTATCTATTGCAGATACGAAGTTGTTATTACACAATCTGTCACATACACGATACACGGACGATGTAATAAATTGGTAAATAAAATATATTAATAAAAGTTAAAAATTGTTTAATATTAAAGTATCTGTGTATGTAGTAGCCATTTCTTATAATTCATCTTTTTGAGAACAGTTTTCAATTCAAGAAATGGAAACAGCTTTTTAACATTAAAATATTTCATGAAATGGTCACTTTATTTTTACATAGTGTAATTTTTGTTAAAATGTGGTCATAATTATGTAAAATAAAATAGTAATTACCGCACACGCACAATAATTATTACAATTATTATTATAAGTATTTGTACTTTGTATTTTGTATGTTTTGTCATATTTTAGAAAAAGTGCATATTTGAATATTTCAAATGTCGTTATTATATTAGTACATTTTTTTAAAAATGTCACCACCTATTTTATGATTGATTACATATACACTACGCAGTATTGAATGAAAGCAAACAAGTATGACTTACCTCCAATGAAGCCATAGCAGAACATCAATTGGTACAATGATTCTACATAAGCGGCAGAAACGAATGCAATGCAGGAAATTACACTTCCAATTATTGTGACTGATCGAAAATCCACACTATTCAAAAGTGCACTTACAAACGGACCTTTAATGGGATTTTTTTTGAAAATTAGTTCTCTTATATATGTATGTAATTTTGAACATAATATAATATGTCGGGTTGCATGAAAAAATGTATTTCATGGTTCAATGCAATTTAATGGACCAATCATGGCCACCAAAATTATGTTGAAGGGAACATTAGTTCACTGTTGATTCGTTAAATGTTTATAGTGATTGTTCATGCAACCCGGAAATAGTCACCGCGCTGTATTCACATATTTGTGTCGTGAAATCAAAATAATATAATAATTTTACCCGCTATCAAATAAAATCCGTTTAATAGTGATCCGACTATTGTGATCTTAGACTCCGGCTCGTGAAATGTGTTCACCATGTCATTCATGAGCATGCCAAATGAATAAATTATTCCGTCTACAACGACATTGCAGTAAAACGCAGCGAAAACTACTACCCATCCCCAGCCGCCATCGGGAGCGACTACGATCGCCAACGATCCTCCGGCTCCTTTTTTCATCTGAAAATAAAAAATACAATAATAATAACAACGTTAAAGCATATCAATTTTGTGTTCATTATAAATTAGAATGTTGTAAGGTATAGCCGACAAACAATTAAGCAAATATCAAATTGATTTTTTATTTAACGAACGAAAACCACTTGAGATTATCGGTGGCATGACCGGCTTAACAAAGTATTATATATTATATATATGTGTATTTTTTTTTAGACGATCAGAATATTTTTTTTTTAAACAATTAATAGCAATAGAAAAACTAATAATTTCTGACAAAATAACTATTTCAGCGAAATCCAGATTTATCAGACAAAAGATCGTGGGTGTTAACGGCGTCGTGTGGTTCTTGAGATTTTATACTCGATAATACATAACAAATAAAAATGTTTTTAGAGATACAATCATGATAACGCATAAAAAAATATAGGTGATAATAATAATAATAATAATATGTATAATGGTTTAATGTTAGGCGAATAACGTTTATAATAGAATGCGCGTTAACAGATTAATATTATTAAAAATAATTATTATGATTAATATTAATATTATGCAGCATTCAATCAATGTTTATACATATTTAAATTATTCACAGCCAATAAATATTTAAATATAGGTACCTGTGTTATATAATATTTGTTTTCTGTAACAACCTCATAACTACTTAAATAAATAAGTACTATATTATAACAGTTATTTATTTACAATATTATTATTAAAACCTGTACCTATAATCCATAAAATGCAAGCTCTTAATATGCATCATAATAGGTACCTGGGTTTATTCTGAAGTGATTTATTGCACACACACGACGCACTCATTAAATTGACTCGATTTTATATACATCCGCGGTGGATTGATGGTGGTCTTAAAACGATGATGATTTGTGAAGTGAACTATATTTTTTTGTCGTTATAATTTACTTGTAAAAGGTATTATGGCACTTGTACAATGATTGTATGACATTGAAATAACAGATTTATAAATAGTCAAAAATATTTCTGGAGTAGGTACCTATTTATATGTATATTCTCGGGTATAGGGTACATATAATATGTATATGGTCAATAAGCAGAGCGGACCGTTTTCTGCGACGCAGTTAAATAATTGCACGATCACATTAGATTTTCAGCTCCATATAATATTACAGTATAAATATGATTATATTATTCGACGAATTACAGGATAAAACCTATATTGTATATTGCACACCAATTTATTATAAATCGATAATAATCGTCTAAACACGAATACCTAATATAATGTGTTGTCGGTGGTGCGAGTTTTACACTACCAAGACGACTGTTTTACTGTTTCGGAACAGGTATAGGTAGAGTACAACAATAATATGACTTTTCCAAATTGTCAGAAATACGTCTGAATAAAAATGTCCAGCTAGGTAGGGTACTCATGTACTCGAAGTGCAGCGAAAACATCTAATATCGTATATGCCGAACGAAAAATGTAATGGCTATAATATAGACACTGATTTTCGTAAAACGTCAACATTGTTCACGTGTGAAACGATTTTGATTACAGTTGATTATATTGAAATATGATAATATTTTTATTCATGTGAATTATAACGAAATCGGAAGTATAATTGAAATTCAAAATGTAAGACACCTTCAAGTTTCGATAGATAAACAATGAAATCAAGTCTATTAATCTATTCTGCTACGTATCGTATTTTAATAATAAAACACTTTATCTGAACGCCATGAGATCTCCAGTTGTTTTTGTTTTTGTGAACAGTGATTGGGTGTTGACCAGTCGCCTTCAATGGCTGCTACAGGTATTTAAAAAATTCACCTGTTACACTCAACCAAATGTACTAATTGCCTTCAACATATTATATACACGGTTACAATACCGATTATAGAATAAGAACACAATATTAATTATAATAATAAGGTAGTAATTATTATAAATTACAAAAAACTAAATTTATAAACTAAACATTTTAACATTATCTATTTCACTCAGTTTTTTAAAACGACTCAGAACATGTCTTCTAAATTATATGCGACGTCCAGGCTTCAGGAATCATTTAAACTACCAGTAGGTCACTCCTTTAATAAAGACAAATGTCCATAACCCAAAACAAATCGAATGATTTTCGTACCTAAATCTTAATATCGTTAATTCCAATAAACAAAATAATATTATATTGCATATTAATATATGTGTCACGATGTCGTGCTCTGCCACAGACGTGAGACGGTTGTAAAGAATAATCAAATATTCAAATGTGTACAAGATATAAATTACCAAAGACATAATACCTAATTTATTGTTTATTTGTTTGCGTAAAGTGTACAAAACGGTAATTGCTTAATAACACACGCATGCACATCAATACAATATCATAATTGTTATAACAGTGTTATCGCCTCAATTATTGTCAAAAACAAACGATGTTTTTTCGAAACAATAATTAATAAATCAATCACGATAATAAAATAAAGGGAACTCGGCGTTACATAATAACTCCATGATATATAACAATAATAATTATTGTTAACTGTATACATACTTCGAGTTATTATTGCGCACTGGATAATTGGGTCAAAATTAAGCTATTTTAACAACAACTAGTACTGAACGTCTTTTACTGATTTATATTTTCTTCGCCCTATAAGTTGACGAGCCATATAGGAACGTGCAACATTTTTTTACTCTTTGCGCCTACAGGCGATATTGGAATATTCTTCTGATCGATATAATTAATCGTTGTATTATATGCCAACAACATTTCATGTGTAAATTAGACATGAAGTATTAGAAAATGTAATTCGACGGCTGGCGGATTATAACACGAATACACCTACCTATACCTTATACGAGTATATTATTAATATTTATTATAAGTGTAAGTCCGACACGTGAGCGTGTAAAGTACAATTATGATTATAATTATATTATTACGTATAGTAGGTATATAGTTTGAGAGGTTTTTTTTTGTAACTGTCAAATTCGCGTACATTATAATTGACGCGACAAAGCTTTTTATTATTCGATAATTAGTAATTAACAATTACATCATAGTATCATATCATTATATAGGATCAACTGCAGCAGGCAGCACTTCTGGGTCGGTTGCATGGCGAAAAAGTGAAACGACCAATCAATATAGATTATTATAAGACTAAATTTCAAGGGTACGGTTAAAATAATCAATGATGTATTGTGTTACAATAATGATCTATGCGCACGCACGCATTATGTACTGTCATATTGATAAATATATATATATAAAACTACTCAATTGAAACGCATATTTATATCGGGGAACACTAATTAATATTTCTGGAGGACCAGTTTAGGAATTCCGGAAGTTTTCAGTGGCCATCAAAACGTAACGTATACAAGTTTGTCTGAAGAAAGTAGAGTCGAAATCGAAGTATAAAAGAAACCCTATTCAATTAATTCAACATCGAAAATGATATAATTTTTAAAAAACTTTTCTTGACTGAGAGCCAGATAAAGTTCATCCACAAGCCACCACGCATTTGGTGACCCCTGATGTATAATATGTAATATTCTTATGTTATTACGCAGCGATCATCGATTATAACGGAGACCCATATTATGTTTGTAGACCACGTCACGCGTCAAGAAGACAAACAACCAAAGAAAAAAAATCTAATGGCTAAACAATAAACTCGTATTTGTTTTGGATACACTATTTTACGGTAAACTAACGCGAACATTTGGTCATAAATTAAAATACACTTTCGTTTTCCAACAACGGAAAAAACACCCTTTGACTTTACTAGATATTATTGAAAAATATCACTTCACAGAGATGTAGTCTAATATTTGACTGCATCTAAGTTTTTTCCATCAACAATTACGAGGAATAGAAATTGTAAATAGGCAGGTACTTGGTTGTCCAAAATGTATTCTGTTATATTCACGCTTACTGCACAATACGTCCTATACCAAAATTATAACAGGTTTTTGAAAAATCAAAAAACACTAAAAGTGTTACGACAAAACTGTTAGAAAGAAATATTTAGTTAATGCTATTATAGGCCTGATGGCCTGTAGTTCTTTACAGCAAACCAGCACCGTCCACATATTATATATTAATATATTATGATATATCTGCATAGTGCAGCACCGTAGTGGTCAGAGTATATTTTAATAAGGAATTAAAAAAACTGATTATCTATAATTCTACTCATAAAACAGTATTATTTAAATTAATTTTACATTCTAAAACATTTTAAGTGTTGGAATGTTGGATTAAAAATATTAAATAAGGAACATAATATTAGGAAATAATATATTATAATAAATATTCTGCACGCCTCGTGTAAAACGTTATCAAATAGGTAGGTTTTTGTGACAATTAAATAAAATATAACGTATTTTTGTCATTATATTTAGTTATTCAAATAAACTATGAGAATCTTTTTGAGATTTAATATAATGAACTGCTATGAAAGTCTTTTAAAATGTATGGTAAATGTTTTACATAATAACTAATATATTTTTCGTTACGAGATAAATAAAACCATTTTTAATTGGTAACAAAATAAGATATATAAGTGATGAACACTGTTTAAAATTATTTAAAATTAAAATATTTCTATGTAAAAAGTATATTATTGTCATAGTTGTTTTATTGGGTAGCTTAAAAATATTAAATAGATACTTTAATAATATTTAATTTTCATAGTAAAATTTAAATAGATAAGAAAAAAAATGGAAAGTGACTTTGATATTACTTCTAAGCAATTGGAAGTCAGTAATATTTCTGCGATAACATACAAAATGATGATAGTAATGATAGATAATAAAATACTTAATTATATCTATACGCTCCTAAATACATTTTTTTAATGTATTATTCATAAAAATGATTTTATGAGTTAAAACTTCGGGAAATAATTAATTGTCCAGATTGAATTACCTATTACAGACAAAAATTATATCTTGATAAAACAGAAAAAAATTCTCATTTGAATTTCTAGGTATTGTAATTATTATTATTTATCGTCTATCTAATCATTTAGTAGACAGTTTGATTTATGACTCTAAACATGAACAGAACAATATGGAATAATGAATAATAAAATATATTGGAGTGCATTATGTACACTGATATTGTTAAGCGCCTAAATCGTGTTTATTAAAATGCAATCAGTTCGAAACTACACTCAAAAAACTTGTCTAGGTTTCATGTAATAAAATATTATTTTGTAATTATTATAGAATTATAGAATTATTATGGAATTTCTGTCCTATCCTACTCCGATTATAGACAAACCGTTTGAAAAAAAAAAACGAAGAAGCTTAATAACATACCTACATAAATAGTATGTCATTTGTAACAAAGCACGTGATGTGATAAGATACGTAGGCCGTAGTGTTATTTATTTTAATCCGAAACTGTCGAACTCAATACATCCGTGTACATATGAAATATCTATAAGAACTTCCGTTGACCTTTGTCCCCAATAATAATTAAAAAAATCGTATTATGCCGTCTTATGTAGACGTGATCGGGCCTGCTGCCGGCCGGTTTGTAAACATACTGACGTACATTTGATTAAAACACAATACGGTATTTAATAATCTATAACCATTATAATAGGACAAAATTATAGATACACCTATATTGTACTAATATTAATTTAATTAAATCCTTGTGAATTCGCATGAGGATATTATATAATAAACGAATACAGTAAACAAAAACAAGCACGTCTACTGATATGTAATAAGCACGGACGTTTAATATGATCTGCAGTAATATACAGAGTGATTCACCAATAATTACGGACACTCCCGCTTATTTTCAATTACGGTTATTCAAAATTTGATTTTTTGGAGTTTTTAAATGTGATATTCAAAGACCATATTTTCAAATACTAGAGATTTTTTTGAACCATGTGCCAATATTTAATACAGAGGGTAATATAGAGATAACAATTTTTATTTTTCAAATACTGTCTTCAAACCCTTTCTTCTACTATTGATTATTATGTAGTTCAGTGAACAAATTTTCTGAAAATGTCGACGCATCAAGATCAAAATACAAACTAGCAGTTTTGAGTTATTGAACTTGGTGAACTAATGATGATTATAGGTCTATAATAATGGGTTAAGAAGATATTAATGGTTCTATGGTAATTGTAAATTTGTAAATTTTAGTAATTTATACTTTTCTATTAACATTTATAATTTGTGAAAATGGTCCTAGTTTAATAAAAAAGTAGATCTAATATGACATTTATTTTTTTGTAAAACCATTTTTAAGGATACTATCCTTAGTATAAACATTTTAATATCTAACTGAAAAACTACTCTTTCGAACTTTGAATTGGAGACCTATAACATTAAAGTGTACAAAAAAAACTTAAGAATCTGAAAACATGGTCTTTGAGTACAATTAAGTACCCAAGAACTAGAATTCAATTAAATTCACTGCCTATATTCATTGGTGAATCACCCTGTATATAATATATATAATATATATATATATATAGCATAATGTGTATAATTCTGTTGTGTGCGTAAAACCGTTGATGTTTGCGAAAAACAAGTCATTCGAGATTATAATAACAGTCGTTTGACATTTGACTGTTGTACCGCTGCGGTGTTAAACTTTTTGATTTGTTTAAAATCGCAGTAGAATAGCTATATAGTAAATAAATCATATATAGTATAATGTGAGGAATTTTGGATACATATAATGTGTACGAAGTCAAGAAAATTTCCTCATGGAAAATGTTATTTTTCTAACGATTATTATTGCAATATTTTGTTTTCGATTGAAATCGTCTCGATTACGATAATATACCTATTGACTATTATAGTAACTGGTAACTACGAACTATTAAGAGTTTTGAAGTCATTGGAGAAAAATTATAAAAAAACACTATAAATATATTATCACAATACTTTGTATTTAATTTGAAAGCAATGATAAATACTTACATTTAGAAAACTTTTCTATATTTAAGGAATTTGAGTAAGTTAACGTTTCATTTTATGACTTAATATTCAAAACTAAAACTTTATTAAAAAAAAAAAAAAAAATCATCATATTAATTCATAAAACTAATACATTTGTCCGTGATTTAAATCAAATAGATGCTTATGAAAAAAAACGATAACTAGACCGTTTAAACTGCTGTGTTTTAGTTATAATATTAAATCAAAATCATCTTTTAAACTAAAATAATCAATAACTAATAAAACAGTAAAAGGTTTATGCATTATTTTCATTTCAGAGTATTATATTATTGAGTCAACAGCTTCTGTAACATACTAAGTCTATAAGCTATGTAAATGTCAAGTCGCTAGAGAAGTATTTTATAATTTTAACAAGACAAACCAACATTTAATTTACATTAATTGTTTTAGTCATCCACCCAACAAATATTAATAGAATACAAAAACATTTACGTTGTATTATGAAACAAGGTTCGGTCTTGACGTAAAGCACAATTGTTTAATATATATATTATTATGAATTATAATGCATATTATACTATAGTATAGTCATTATTTTTAGGCACTATAACAATGATGATATGAACAAGAAAGTGAAGTGAAGAAAAATTAAGTATTCGAATACCTCCGTGAACGAGATAAAAATTGAATGTAAACATTATACAACATAGACAAATTCGGTATCAAAACATTATGCGGCTATTCAGCAAAGACCTAATGCAAGGTAGTATGAACAAAAAACTTAAAAACCGACTTTAATCTCTACAGGTTTCACACATATAATATATATTTTAGAAGGGATCACGAAAATTATCACTGCATGCGGGTGGTGGGTGGCAGTAAAGCAATAATTACCCTTTTCAGTGTTAGTTGTAATGACAATAACATACCGACAGCAGTTTATTATATAATATAATATCATTATACTACTTAAATAATAAGCAATTCCAACACGCATTTTAACGACGATATTACGCTAACAAATATCTAAACCAAGAAAATGTAATAATAATAATATATTGTCGTACATGATAAATTAACTTTGAACGGCTTCCGGCAGTACACTTTATCGACAGTTTATGTCATACGAGCACATTACGCCTTGTAATAATAACATTGGCCGCGGCACAACCAAACTGTTTAATATTATAACACACAATGTAAATGAACATAGAAATAAATCTCTGTAGGCGTAGACGCGCTGCACAATACTTTATATTATTATGTGTAGATATTTTATTAGATCTGTCGAACACACGTCTGCATTATATGTTATTAAATTAAAATCGTAATAATAACAACAATAATGACGGTCGTCTAGATAGCCATCGTCTTATACGCGATGCACAATACGATAGTATACGTATGGGTACTGTTTTATAAGTTTTATTGTGCGTGCACCTATATATTTTTTTTACCTGTATACGGACGGGGAAAAAACAATTACTAGGAATTCTCAGAACATAAAGTAGCCAGGACTAAAATGTAAGACAAACGCAATATTAAGTAGGTGGGTATAAGCAGGTAATGATTATCGTGACGAGTCCGATTCTGCAGAGCTGTGTTTAAATGCTGCACCACGAGACCCCTGTTTGGTTATGTGCACACGTGCATTGTAAACCTATTTAGCATAATATCTTATAATAATACGACACTCGTGGGTATTATATTATTTAAATATTTTGTAAGTACCTATGCCAGGCAAAAATAATTACGATTTGCACAATTATTATTATTGGCTTACCAATATTATAGACCGGCACAGCGGCGGTTTGTATCCGCGTAACACAGGTAGGTAGGTAATAATCATGTACACAACAACTATTCGAATTGTTTCGCAACACGAATCCGAAATTAAGAATTTATAACGCGATCCGATCGTCACCGTAAGGGTCGATCTGTAATATTATATATAAATGGTTGACAATAATTTGTATATTAAATTTATTATACTTCAAATTTAAATCATTATAACATATTAATGTTATACAATCTCGATTTCGACCGTTGTTTATAATATTTGTATGCATATGTAGGTAATTATACATGCCTAGGCAAAATACATCGAAATAAAATATGTAATATCTGTTGCAGGTTTCGGTTTACGTATATAGTTAATAATATGTACAAATTACTCTAAAATATAGATAATCACAATTCACAAACAGTGATAAATCACATTTTAAATTCACGTTTAATATTATAATGTGAGTTAATCATAATAAACATTATCAAAAACTATAGTGTATTCGAAAATATCAATTTTTTATTCTTGATGAAAAACATCGAGCGTTATTAACTCACCATAAATTAAGTTATTCTGAACAAACCAACCTAGTACCTACCTAATGTGCGTTTAACAAATGTTTTATTGCCCGGTGCGAGTTTATTCGAATATTTTAGACTATAATATTACATGCGATCGAATTCATAACGACATATTGGTATTATAAATGTATAAATAACGTATACTTTAATGTGCACCATCTATCAATACAGGTACCTATGAATATTCATGAACGTATTCAAATTGTTTTTTGAGCGGCAGACGTTAAAAAATTTGTCTACAGTATAATATAATATATTATAGTATAATATTACAATAATAGTACAATACATACAACTAATAAAAAATGATGTATCAAAAATATTACTAGTGATAATTATTATATTACCTCTAATTGCTTAGGATGAACTGGTCGAGAGTCTTGTGAAGCACACGAGCTACCACATTCGCAGTCGAGCTAACTGGTTACCATAACACTAACGAGACTGCTTAGCGTATGTCCATAGTCAATATCAGTGTTGATAATTTAAACTGTTCAAGATTGCTGTTAGCGCCTCTGTGGGAGACGTTTAATAGTTTTAACCATGGTTTTAGATTTTTTATTTTTTCTTACTAGAAATTTAATAATAATTGCATGCAACAATTACACCGCGATACATTTACTACATAATGATTGATATAATACATAATATTAATTAATTCTTGTGACCTCATAAACTTTCAATATTATGCCAATAATGAATTGATTTTTTTCGGCAAGTATTGAACCTTGAAACATAGAAACTGTTTATGGTATAAACATTAAACAATCATATTATACTTTATTCAAATAGAATATTAATTAACGACTATAATTCAGCATAGGCTCTGTAACTTAATTACTGTCCATTATATATATACTTTTGTATATACATATAATTATTCAACAATTGTCTTAACTTAAAAAATGGCCATTTTAAATATATCTAAAACTAATAAATATAGATACAAATTAATGCGATGGACGTTATTTTTGTCATTAATACATTAAAAAAAAACTAAATATAGAAATGTTTTTTGTGAGAAAAGTGTTTACATTTGTGCAATTCCAATAAATTATTTTTTCAATTACTAGCGAGATATTCATGGAATTTATAAAAAATTAGCAGCATTTTATTACTATAATTAAAACGAGTAAATACCATTTGTTTAAAAGTTATATTACAAACCAATAATGTTTGTTTAATGGCCGATCTGAATAGGTACAATTAATTTCATATCATAATCATAAACGATTAAGTTTAACTACATTCAAACTTAAGTCTGTAGACATTCAAGTGTAGAACAGCCATTGTTAATAGACATCCATTTCGGTATAACACTAAGGAATCGAAAAATTATGAGAAAAATTAAAAATGAGATAGTAATATCAATTTTCATCAAGCTAGAAAAGTACACATTGTATATTTGTATACAGGTACAATAAAGTCGGTTTACGTTTGTAAGTTATTTAACTATTATAACTTTTAATTAATTATTATTGAAAATCTATTTGTTGTTTATTGAATTATATCTCAATTGGAACTTGGAACCGGAAATCGACCGTCCACAGTAGGTATACAAGGTGATCCGTTTAAGTGTCTCCACTGATTATTCAAAAAGTTATAACTTTTTTGAAAATATTTCTTCACATATTTTAATGTTATTAAAAATTACATTTTAGAAAATGTTTTTTTTTCACATATTTGAAAATTAATTTTTTTATATTTTTTATCGTTATTATTTTTTAACTTTGGTTTTTGAATGACAACCTACAATTTTATTTCTTATATCTAAGCAGAATATTTTTCAGAGTACCTATATCGGCACATAAAAATCAAATTTCTAACGAGTGGAACGAGTGGAATGAGTGACACGAGAGTAGCCTAACAGTAAATCGTTGGTCCTCTACTCAGATAATCTAATACAATTTAATACATATAACTTATTAACTACACGTTGGTAATTCAATTTTTATACATAAAAATACTCCAAATAGTAATAAGTATATACTGTATATTAATATTAATATTAAATTTAAAATGTATGTTATCATTCAAAAAAAGTAAAAAATATAATTTTATTTCAAAAACTTCGTTTTGCAATGACAGTATGTAAAATGAATAGTTTAGAAAACGTTAAAACTTCTCAAAATAATATGAGGGAAGACATTAAATGAATCACCTTGTATATCCACATATGAAATACAAATATTAACTTTCAATTCTCAATGTGTAAATAAGAAAAAATAAATTAGTATTTATATCATCTATACTCATATGTCCTACATATATATATATGGCGAATTTTAAGATAATGTTGAAATAATAATTAAATACAATACTGACACATCATTAGGCGCTACTAATACAGCCAATAATTTAATTAATGATGAAAAATAAAAAAGACTTTCCATAAATTTCAAGTCGACATCCTAATTTCTTATTTTGTTCTATACTACTTTACTGAATCCGATTAACTTAATTAAAATTATTATTCATCTCGCAGTCAATAGATATGTCCATAGTTTATAGTTTGATAATCGAGTTTTATACGTTATAAAAAATAATGGAATATAAAATCATTATTTATTAGTTTTACAGACGGCACATATAAACAATTTTGTACATATAAAATAAAAATGTGCAAAACAACATGTTGTTAAGGTCAGGTTAAGTAAACAAAAACGTTTGGAATTTATTTACATGTGTGTTAATGAGGTGGTCTTTAGTAACATATTGATTAGGTATTGAATAAGAATAATTTTCCTAGCATTATTTTTGTCAACAATTGAACAGTGTAAAATATATGACTTACTACTTCAGGTGGGTACATAAGATATAACTAATTAAATAGTTAAGTATTATCATGAATCGTAATATTATATTAACATGTTGTATCATTCTACTCATATTATAAGTATATTATTCAATAATGATTAACATTATATTTATAACATATAACGCCAACTGTTAAATACATTTTTTATATTATATATGTGGTTAGCTAATAGTGTAAGTACTAAGTAGGTAAATACTGTACACAGTATTAAAATTGAAAAAGATATTGAACATAATATGTTTGTTTTTACCTGATACATGACATCGTTTGCGATCGTTTATACGGTGTATATATATGTGTTATATATGTAGGTTTATGAATAATCCTGACAATAATATTAACTTCGATTTATGCCATATAAAAAATACAATTGTATTGTGAAATGGATTGGCACTGCTATAATAATATGTAATATCATCGATGTATTGTGCAGGACGTGCATCCGCTGGAACAAGTTCAGAAATCGATCAAAGGTTCACGAACATGGGTACTTTGAAAATAGATACATCAAATGGCACGACCCTATTAGCTTATCGTTTTGGAGATCACTTATGAGCTGCAGTAACGGGAGGCTGATCGAATCGGTTTGGCGATTATTTGATGTAGATTTCACTCACCTTGGTGCTTAACCACATATGTTAAATTGTTTTTTATTGTCTTAGGCCAGTGAACGGAACGACATGTTACTATCTATATAATAGTAGGTATATGTTGTCTACCCGCGATATTGAAAAAAAAAACATTCGCGATTTCGACCAAAAAACAACTAGAAAAAACCGATTCGATTAAAATGTTACGTAATAATGAGATATTAAAACGCATTAAGATAAATCGGGATCGATATCACTAAACACAACTATAATTGCTTATTTTGAACAGCGCGAATCATACAAGGCACTTTCAGATTTTTTCATGAGTATAACGTGTTAAGGTAGGTACCGATAACAAAATACCTGTTACAAGTGGGAGAACAAAAAAAGATAAAATAAATTAATACGATTATTGTTTATATATATATGAGTAGGTACTTATATATTTTTAATGATTTTTAGACACGTTATTGTCATCTGTATTCTGTACACGTGTGAGGTGTATTAGTTTTACGAGTATCCAATTTAAATCGTAGAACGGAGTGATTATATAGGTATTTTCGTACAATAATAATAATTTATTTTTACAACCATTTGTTTGCTTTGTTTACGAACTTATAAGGGTTTGTAAGCCTTGTAAAATAGTATAATATATGATTATGAGTTTATAATATGACGATTTAAATACGTCATACTTATTGTATTATAAATTACAGAATGTTTTTTAAATAATTGAAAAAATGTATATATTTACATACTATAACGTGTACACTGTACATAGATGTTCATGTAGAAATACCTACGTGTCGTTCTTTTTTATAATATTATATAACAAAATATAAAGTAAGTGTCATATTATAATATACATTACTTTTAATTCGATTTTTCAATCACTAAGTGTAACGTGCGCGTATTGCATAAGTATAACTCTACAGAAGTTATTTAAAGGACAAAATGTGAAATAATGTACGTAAACACGTGCCGCCACAAAATTAATATTGTGATCGAATATTCGAATGTCATACTTTTACCAGTGTAGTTACGAATAGTGTTTTAGAGTAACGTTGTCAATGTACACAGATACAAGACCTGTCGTATTATACCTATTATAAGAATCACGAAATGAACATAAAAGGAACCTCTGCGAAGTGACAAAAGTGCATTAAAAAACGTTCTTTTGAGAAGAAAATAAATAATATAATATCTTATGTTTTCAGATTTGAAAGCCTGCTTGTATAGTATATCACTGCCTATATTAGGCATATAGCCGTATAGGTAAGTCATTATATTTTGTGATATGAATAATAGTTTTGGTGTGTTGGACATTAAAAAAAAAAAGAAGTCAGTAAAGTGTATTATAATATTATAACCAAGTTGGACGCATATACCTATCCACTGCAAATATTATATAATATTATTATGTCTAGCTGCCGCTGAATCGTCTGTTGTTTGCTTTGAGGTCACGATGTAGAAATAGAAGTCGACAATATGTCATCGAACTAATTGACGCATTTAACTGAATTTTTACTGCTAAAAATAAACACCTGAATTCGTTAGATGTGATGGAATTTCGTGCCATCGCTCATCATCTTTTGCACGTGCGAAACACAGCAATCACTGCACGAGAATACGAATGGTAGGTAAATATATAGTACAGATAAAAACCAACGCAAGGAAAAATATAACGTTTGAGTGTAAAATTTAATATGGTCGACGATAATATTCTATTATTATTATTGTGCATGAGAACACGCAGTGCGGTAGTAGAATATTATACATATTTAACACCTTTGGTGTGAGTGGAAAACAGAGGGAGATCGGTGGGAAAAAACCTAATCAGCTGCGAGAACAAAAATTGGCGTTTCAATGGTTTTTAAGGTATATATATATAATAAGAAAAGGTTATTATAGTGTACGAAAAATAGTTTTAGGTTGGGCTCAAGACCCAAAAATACAAAGTCCTCTGTGTTTGAGTCGTTCTATAAATAAACTATACGGATTGTTGAGCTGATATAACAAATACTTATATACGCCTATACCGGCTATACCTATACAGTATACAGTATACAGTATGCACTATAATAATAAATAATAAAAAGTACACACCCGTAATTTAATACACAAATGAAATGATCATTAAACAAAAAACATAACATTTTAATGCCATACGTCAGTCTACAAGGCCATGTGGGCGATCTTACTCCACTTGTATAATACTCATAGGCATGCGCGGCCCGTTGTGACAGAATGGTCAAGCCAATGATATTTGAGAAAAATATTAATTCAGGTGATTTAAAATTACTTTCATTTACTCACCGATCATTACCCACTATTTAAGGTATAAACATATTCATTCATAACAAAAACATGTTTGTTGCTGAGCAATATAATATCACTGATTAGTGGGTTTAAAGATTAAAATACATATAACGGAGAACATCATGAAATAACATATAATAGATAGATCAGCTTCTCTCCGTTGTAAGTAATATTATCATCCATCAATAATTTGAAAATTCCATTTTTGTTATTTAATAAGATTATTATTATTATTAAGATTTCATGATGCAAAAAAAATCGAAAATCACAATAATTATACCACAGAATAAGACAATACTACTATGTATATGGCCTGAGTCGTAATCTATAACAAGTATGGTGCAGCTCACAGGGTTGGCCAAAATATAAAGAATAAAAATATTCATATGGCACACACATAGTCCAAAAGGATAACTTCCGCAATTTTATCATTCGATCTATTATCTATTTCTGTTACCATCATGAATACCAAAGCACAGTTATACATTTCACCTCGATTTACGTATATTATAGGTTGCTAGCGTATCCAGACATCCAGATTTTTAAAAGTTTTTCACGGAGTCCCGGAAATCTGTATCAGGATTTCGATACCTATGTCCAAGAAATTGAATTCGTTATAACTTATAACGAATATTAAATTAGTTTTTCATCAGACATCATTTGATAATTGTTACTACCTTTTTGCAGTAGGACCTCGTCTACCTACTTATTTAACAATGAGATTTCAAATGTTCAAAATATCAAAGAAATACACAAAAAAGCTGATTTACCTTTGTTATAGATATAGTATTTTTTTTTTTATTATTAAAGAAATAACACTCGGTAACTAGGCCTTTGGGTAAGATACATTTTTTTTTTATATCTATTACATAATAATATAAAAGGTTTAATAATAGCAAATGTCTAGACTAGACTAGACTAGACTATTATAAGAGTTTCAATTTTAAAGTTGTGTTGTTCAGAAGGTTAAATGAGTTTGTGAGTTTGTCCAATCCTGTCTCTTATAGGAGGAACACGAATATGTTAGATGACGACAGGCTTGGTTCAAGTATGTCATATAAGTCACCAAATAAATGGTTGCGGTTCCTTGTATCGAGGTATGCAAAACATTCCGTGAGGATGTGTTTTATTGTGAGTTCGACCCCACGCGTCATACATGGGGGGGGGGGGGCTCTTCTCGGGACATTAGGTAACCATGAGTTATTCTGATGTGACCTATTCATATTATATTTTTATAAACAGTTATAAGAGATTTACTATATTAAATTGTTATTTAGTAGGTGCCTACAATGTGTATTTTTTTTGTTTGTACTTATGTTAATGTAATAAAAAAAATCAGAGAATATTGTAATTTCCAATGGCCAATATAGAAACCATCGACTCTACAAAATATACAGCATCGATTCCTGAACAGGTACCTACACATATCTCAATTGAAATTTAATACTTTGTGTTTTTTACATTTTAGGTAATAATTAAGTACTTGAGCGTTTTTTTAAAATTGAAATTAAACTTAAATATTGAAATGAGATACACCATTACGAGTCATATGTCGTGGAAACTATAATTCGTTCCTGAAATTTCTTTATGATAATTTATTCCAGTGAATTGTCGACAATGGTGTTTTGAAAACCCACTCTAAGTTTGATGAAATATTTATGAGCATGAAGGTTTTTGATATTTTACTATAGATCTGTTTAGTCATTTAGGCAATCAACAGATATTTATGTGGATATAAACTTGATATACGAGTATGTATAGGCGTATAGTTAATAGCTTTTAAATCACCAAATATACTTTAAATAAACGAATAAAAAAAAATTTTAAAAACTGGTTAAACCTCAATGTTCACCAAAAAAATATGGGTTATATTACGTATGTTTATTTTTCTTTATTATTTTCCAACTCACATTTTTCTTGCTAATTGTGTTAAAAATGCGATCGTCGTGGTAGCAACAATAAGATTGATGATTTTTGAAAACCAGAAATTGTATTTTAAATAAAATAATAAAGTCCCTATAGTATGTAAAGACAATTATTAATAGGTAAAATTTTATCTGACATAAAAAAAAAATAATAAGCATTAATAGTTTTATTTTTTAAATACGAGTAAATTATATGTTATAAATGTATTTTTAGTTAAATATATGTGTATAATAATCTATTTCATCTTTATATTTACCGTATTTTGATTCTATTCAAAATAACTTTTTACTCCTGAATTTTCTTTCAGACATATTTTTCCTAGATTCGTATATGTATTACTATAGGAAGAGGCGCAGAAGTTGGTTTTGCCTATGACAAATTTCTTACATAAATTTTTTCATTAGTACCTATTTGTAGGTAGGTGGGTGTTTAAGCTTCAAAAATAATTATGTCATAGGCGTTTCAAAAGACATCAGCGCCCCTCAGTCTATAGGCAACTACAAAAGTTATTGGTCGCACCCAAGAATAAATAGGAAATCGTTAAATTTAATACCCATGTGGCCATGCATATTAAAGTGCTTATGAACACCATAGTTTATAATCGTCTATAAAGAGTGTTGCAAATCATTTTCAATGTAGGTACAATGTTTAACCATTTTTGAGGGAATTAAGTATGAGTAAATTTCAAAATAATATGATTTTTAAAAACAGTAAAACGTGCAGAATGAATTGTTTTGCTATGCAAGTATGAACTCTATGAAACACATTTGTATATCACTCACGTCTAAGCTAATTTTTTTTAAAACTATTTCAAAATATGCCAATTTCTTTAATGTTTACCAGCCTAATAAATAACAATAATATGTTATGATGTTAAAACCAAACCGACGGTAAAATATGTTATATCTAATGTATAATATATTATTCCTTAAGGTACCTATAACACAAAGACGGTGCAGTGAGATTGCGAAATCAGACTGCCGTCGAACATGTCTGTTAAATAACATATTATATTGACTAAATTAACATATATATTATACACAATAATTATTAAATATTATATAATAAATGACGTATATGACAGAAGTCGCGATGAACGAGAGTAGTGAACAGAAAATAAGCAACGATCGGACCACTATGTATAATAATCTAAGCTGATGCAGTTGAATAAAAATATCAATAAACAAACAAGTTTTTATAAATATATATATATATAATGCTTGTGGTATTGCAACTAGGAGGATTGTATACTATTATATGTGTATAGCTCACACGTGACCGAGTGAGTATTTTTTTTTTTAACTCCGTCACACACAAGTTGTATATGCGTTTTGACGGCAGATTCGTGAGAATAATATTAAAACTCTATAATAATATTTATATTACATTTTAAAACACCTGTATATTAAATGCCAAAATTCGACGTCTCAACCTAGGATGCATTTTGAAATTCTTCTATTGAAATATGTATATAGGTTAATGGTCGTGTTTTTTATAATTTAAAATAGCACGTAAAAAGGAGGTTAAGTTATAGAAGTGTGTAAACTGAGTAACACCAAGGAAAAAAAAGGAAAACATTTCTCCAAATAATTCGTGAGAGGTGATCCACTATATAATATTACAATATTTTAAGTAATTCTACATTGTCAAACGTGTTGGTTGAATTTGCGTTTAAATATTAACTATGAATTTCTGTGTAATTATAGATTGGTAGGCAAATGTTATGTATACAAACAGTTGTTATATTTATACTTGTATTATAATTTTGTATAATATTATGCCATGTAAAATAAGGTACCCAATTAACCTTATCTGACTGAATATACAATTAAATGGACTTGACTATTTTTTAAATCTTTTATATTTATATCGAAGGTAATAATTAGTTAAGTTCTTGTAATGTGCTATCTATGTGCAAACTTCAAACTGTATAGTGCATAGTGCTTTAAGACATCTTCTTTTCATGTATCAAAATAAAATATCAATTATTATAGTACTTATAATATATTGGAGAAGCTGAGCGCAACAGTCGCCTATGCGTCAAACGATTAATGGTCATAATATTATTAGGGGTAAATAGTCATTTTTTGCATTATCGTGGAACATACAATGTATCGGTTCAACATCATATGGCCGGTGTTGCATTAAAATATTTATAAATTATCTCATTACCACTTGTAAATTAAAAAAAAAATTCATGGATAGGTCACTGCTAAACCCACCCCCCCCCCTCGTTATTATTATACTAAGTAAAACAGAACTTTATTAGCTATAGGTATCCAAATCCGTTTTAACATCGTTTTTCATCTGATTGCACTGTTGTACATGGTTTGCATGATAATAATTAGTGTCACTAGGGCAGTAGATAACATACATTGCATATGATGGTACATTGGTACAATTCACGTATATATAATATATATACTGTTTTTAAATGTATGCTGATGGTACAGTGCAAATGTTATCTACGCGTGCATTTTGATGATGTTGTTTCGCAAATGATATTATATTCAATATTGATAACATGTTCTACTTTACATTATCCTTGTCCTACACCAGAATAGCGTAGTAGTCACTTGTAAGGTACACCCGTTCACCATAGGGAATATTATAGCAGTGTCACTGAGTCAGTATATCCAATAATCAAATTATTATTAAACAGATGGAAACCGCCATTAGATAAAAATTAAAAACCGTCAGCATTTATTGCGGTCTACTGTTTTCGATTAGAATTCATCATCCCTTTACCGAAAAATTGGATTAAATGAACGACTAAAATAAAAGAACAATGTTTTTTACAAGCACACCGTATTATATTAATCCTAAATTACAATGTTTTGAATTGAAATAATAATTTTAAAATTATTCACCTGTATGGGGGTAACAGCTGTATCTATGTAAATATAAGTACAACGATTATTTCATTCTAATTATACTCGGCATGATAAATATTATACGGGGTGATTACGAACCCCACATTATATTCTGAACCGACTAAACTCATTATCATTATTTAAGAATTATTTATGAGTTATTATAAATATAGTTTAAGAAGGGACTTGGAAGCCTGCAGGAACTAGTATCATTTCGATTTCGATACATAAAATATATCTAGTAAAAAAATAGGAGGTTCTCATTTTAAAATAAAGAACACAACGGGACACACTTACAACGGCATAAAAAATCTAGGTATCTAAAAAGTTACATGCAGGTGTTTGGATGAATGCTTGATTAATGAGGATTAAAGGGAGGTGAGTAAACTCTGTGATTCACTCTATCTGTACAAGTTTAAATCGTACTTGTACTTTACAACAATATAATATAATCAAGGTACCTGTGTGCTCGACAAGGTAACAGCTATTATAATCACTCATCGACACATCGTACATAAATAACGGTGATGGTTTACCATAACATGCACACGGACACTGTAAGAGTTTATGGTACTTATCGCAACGATCGATGCAAGTAAAATACCGGCTATTATAAACCAATAATACGTTAATTACGTACATATATATGCACCGATACATCGTCGGGGCAGTGCGAACGACACGCATTAAAATACAATGTAATTACACTACGTCAAATTGTCATGATTATGTTCAGTGCTGTATTATGTACGTACCATTTCGACAGCCGATATTTTCCGGCAACCATTCGCCGGACTTACGACGTATCCATTATTGTTTTCGTTGGTGCCGTGTCCCTTATTGCAGCAGGACTCGCGCGGAGACAACGACGTGACCTGCGCCTTGGTCATATTTGATGAACGGGTCGATGCAGCCGATCTACCGATGATGCACTTTACGTATTTTGAACTATAATTTATATGGCCACCGTGGCTGGTTTATATGTTCTGAAGACGCACTTATACTGCGGGAGTGTAGAATAATGTCAGCACGACGTATATTGTATTTTAGAATAGGCACCGCAGCTCTACTCTACCTGTGGAATATTAAATTTTTTTTATTTACAAATTATTAGAACAACGCATCAACACTACGACTGCACCGCGCCGCCGCCGACCACTGCAGCCTGTGATTTCGGATATTATTATTTTATATATTAACTTGAAATTATGTAATAAAAAATCGCGCGGAGGAACACCGCCGCCGCCGCATATAATATGGTCGACGTAAGTGGTACTCAAAACGAGTGCCGTGGACTTCGATTGTGACGCGTAGTATTTATAATACGGGAGGCAACACACACACACACACACACACACACACACACACACACACACACACACACACACGTAGGCATAGTATACATAATTATAATAACATAATAGGTATATCTGCGGTTTGTATATAGGTATATATCTATAGGTGTACATCGCGGCGGACGATGGCCGGCGCGCGTGAAAACAATAACAGCTCAACACCGCACAAGTGTGTACCACGTAATAATGTTATATTAAATAATATATATATATATCATTATCGGGCACATACAATATTACAACAATATTTCTGCAGTACAATGATCGTATAGTACAAGCGATTGCATTCCATATTGTGTAGGCTGCGTGCGTGTATTCTATATATACGTATAATATTGTATTGTATACGCACAGCCATTATTTACAGGCACTCATTATTCGATCTCCTTCAGGTCTGTCTCCGTATTTTCTCTGTTGGACCATATATTATTCTCATTATCCGACTCGATTGAACCAATTGAATCATATATATTACCTACGTCATTGTTATGACTATATATGTACAGAGTAAAACGTTATACATACGTTTGTTATTCGCGCGATATACGCAGATCGTACGTACCTATATAATACCAACCTTGGCTCCGAACAACAATGTTTTATCTTTTATTTTTACCAAACAATACTATTTATACATAATTTACAGTATATTATGATACGATGTATCATCAATATTTTAACATACATACGAAGTTGTTGTCATTTAATATCAATCTCAACAGTATAACCTGTTCTGTTTAATCTCACCCTCCGCTAATGTACGCATGTACTAAATGTTTACACTGCACTTTTGCATTAAATAAATATCGAACCTAATATATATTGTACATACCAGTGATGTGATGATAATTTTATTAATATGTGCATATACGTTTTGTCCTACACCTACACCGGCCACACCGGTGATCAAGGGCACACGCGCGTTTGATTTATATAATATATACAATAACACTGTCTAAAACTATAAGTATGTGCAATAATTGTTAAGTTTATTGTTACGTGCAAGACGATCATGTTGTATAGTCGTCTCTTTTTTTTTTTTGCATATTGTATACATACATAATACATTATATTATACTAAACCGTCGACTGCAGTCTGCAGATCGTGGATATTTTACATTTTTCTGATGGTTAATCGGTGGGGGGAGGTATAATTTGTATAATGATCCATGGGAAATTAATAAAAATCACTTAATTAAATAAGTTTGCTTCTTCAAAAAAAAACGCTGATTCTATCTATTAATTCTGGCAACAATGATTCCAAATTAGCATGATATGTGATACGAACTTATCACCATTTCGGAGAAAAAGAATCAAAGGGACCATTGGACCTGGGCTAACAAGTTTTTTTTTTATTCGTAAAGTTGCTTATAAGAGTAAAGTAGGTCACACCGTTGGAACACGATTGACTAAAGATAGATGCCTATAATATTTATTACGCAAATTATTGAAGACGTTGATTTTTGATTAATCGTTTCGTACTTTTTTAGAGTTTGGTAAATTAAATAGTCTCATTTATAAAAATATTGTAGAACACCCAGTGTCGTTAAAATTTAAATATTAAAAAAATAATTCACTTAAACCTAAAAAATGAGGTTAATAAGTAATATAATTAAATATTTTTAGAAAAATGAATTTAGTACATTCTAAACACTCAAATTTTTGTCTACCCTTTAAGTCTTATAAGTGGCACAAAAAAAACTTTGTTTCCTCAATGTTTTGTATTGCATTTTATGATACTACACCTAACTGATACCATTGATTGTATAATAAATTATTCATATAATTAATGGTATTATAAATTATAATTTATAGCTGTAGGTACATAGGAAATTTCGTTGACGGTTAATTATATTATATGTTAAAAAATATTATTATAAAATCGATTCTGATATCTTACTTGCAAATTAGAAATCAAAAAATCTTTTAATTTGTAAGTAATTTAATAAAAGTAAATTTTAGATTTTTTTACAATAGTTTCAAAAACTCACGACAAAATTTGAAAATAAAAATTAATTTTCATTATACAGTCGCTGCAGGCCACTCTAGCCACCGCATACATACTTTCCAATTTCGTACTGCAGCACACTCTAACCAACGCTGTATAATATGTTTATAAAAACCAAACGACGATTATATTGATCAATTCCTATCGATTGTCATAAAAGTATGAAACCACAAGTGTTGCGGATTACTATTGTTTTCTTATTATTATTATTTTTTTTTTCACTATAAACACGTTGATCCTCTTCCGTCCGACATTCCTGCCCACGCCAACTTTGTAGGCGGTAACTTACAAATACGATACTGCTACCTATACCTACCTAATTCTAGAGTGAAATGTATACAGCGTCAACTGCACTACATAGGTACGTATATTTATACATAATATGTAGGCGGCAATGCGCATACAACACGGACGTATCAGACTATATAGTGCGACGCGAAACGACGTGTAACATTATTATATTATGATATTATTTTGATATATTATACATAATTGATTAATTAGCGGCCACGAAGACGAACGTGCTCGCGCTAGGCTGCCTCGTAGCGATGAATGACGAGACCCGTCAATCGTGCACGCGACGAGTGAACCACAATCTAATAATATAATAACGTAATATCTGCACCTGTATAATATGCATATTTTATGACGTTGGTATATTATAAATGAGTAACTTTACACGCGTTTTAAACGAGCGTCTGTTTATTATAATATACGATTTAACAATAATTATTGTTCGTATAATATAAAACAATATTGTTTTTATAATTAGGCACACACGAGAACACGACGACCTAAATAAATCTCTATTATATTAATGCATTTCTTATACATACATCAGCCGTGGTGTGCTCGATCGATTGCGTGCCACGCGCTGCACGCGTTTAATCGGCCTCTTAATATTATATAGTGTTATATCTGTTGTAGGTATCGATAAACGAAACAAATAAACATATTTCCGTTTTCTATATTATGTGTTATAACATGTACGACCATTATTATAATATTTTTATTGATTCAAAAGGTTCCGTAGATTTAATATATTGTAATATGGGCAATTATATATTTATATATTAAAATATAAACCAGTCAGGTAAATTATATGGTACTTGTTTAATCAGGAGTCACTAATTAATTTTTTTTTTGGGGGGGGGGCTCTTTAGGAAGTCAGGAAATGTTCAATGGCCAATAAAATGTAATGTACTTATTGATCCAGAGAAAGTAAAGCCGAAATAAAAAAATAATTTAAATTAATGAAACCCTCATTTAATTCACCATCAAAAATAATAATTAAAAAATTGATTTCCTGCCTTTGGGCCAGACCAAAGCTTACAAGCTATACCTATCTATTTTAATACCTAGTTTGGATTAACAATTTCTTTTAGCCTTATTTTGTTGGTAGACAAGTCATATCTAACAGATCACGACCCCATTTTTTTTTTTTTGAGATGTCTTGGGGGATTACCTGGAATCACATAGGGACTACTAGTTTTTTTATATGTGGATTCGGGTGGGTGGTTATAAACTGCTGTGGAGACTTGTAATAAGGTTTTGATTCTTCTTGAATGGATTTCTTGAGATTCTAATGTATTGTGTGATTAAAGTCTTAGAGGCATACATCTAAACACTAAAATACACCTAATTTTTTTTGGTAATTCGCACCACAACAGAATGGCATACGACTCATACGAGTATATAACGTAATCTGCGACACACTTTCAATTTCTATTGTTGGAATTTACCTGATAAATTTTACTTACTCACATCAGTTATATTATGCTAAATTATATAATACCGACACGTGTCCAATATAATATTATTGTGTTCTACTAATAATGAGTAAGATGAGACAGATTACTCGACTATAATACTATATTATGTATCTCGCACCTAATTTGGTTTATCAGTAAATGTATTGTAGAAATATCGAATAATTGAAGTATAGTATCGCGCGTGGTATTTACAGTGACGATATTGTGTGTTAACGTTTCATAAGAAAATAAAATTCTAATTTTGTGTAAGTAATGATAAAAATATTGTTGAATTTATATAAGAATCAAAGACAGATATTTATTATTAATTGCGAAATTTATGCATTGGAAAGTTCACATGAATCTGAAAATTGTTGTATATATATGCGCTGTACTGTTAGAACTTGCAATGTAAAAGTGATAAACTATATAAAACTTATGTGTTTCATACACATACAACCTGAATTAATGACAAGAACAATTGTACAATGAATTCTTTTACTACTCCTGATTTTTACATATTTTATTATTACCTAATTGAAATATTACTAATTTTTATATGCTCAAAGTAAGTATACCAACAATTACAATTAACTCTACAGTAGACATTTTAATCTGTCCGCTGTTGGTTTCTAGACCAATCACCTGCCATTGAAGGTATTTGAAACATAATTTAACATGTTTAGGTAAATATTCACTTCGTCGTCGTGAAAGTATAATTTGAAAATTGGGATTCTTTCGAAATATTATAGCCACCACTTCCACGATAACAATATTTTATATTTATATAATATATTAATATATTATGGTACCTATGTGCCGTATAGTGTCATACGCACTTTTAAGTATTACATCCCTACCTCCCATAATGCATTCATGCATGTCTTCGAACATTTGAATGATGCATTAAACCTGCCAAGTGCCTTTCGACTGATAACACTAGTGGTTCACATTCACCATATTATCTAATTGGGCAACATTGAAATAAGTCCTCTTTCGCTGAGCATAAAAAAAATCATATTTAATTTTGCTTTACTTTTGGACTTTTGATAGTTTTAAGCTTTTAAAGTGAGGTATTTTAAAAATTCCCCCCTCCCCCTTCAATATTTTTTTTATGGGTATGCCCCCCTCTTGTAGGTACGTGATATAAGCTATCTCATATGCTCTTATTCGTGGAAAGCATAATACATCGCATATGTGCCTGCAATACGGAATAAAAAATTCGTATCCGGCCGAGGGCATAATATTTACATTTTACATTTTACAATTTAGAACGGTGGCCCCCGAATAATCTCTGTCATACAATATAAAAAACATCCACATTATAATACAAATTATTATTATTCATTATACACGCACAAGGCAATAATTAACATTTTAACATTCATACAATAATACTGCTCTAGTTAATATACGCTATACATACGTATATTATAATATGTACCAATGTACCATGCATGTTGTTATTATATTATAATAGTATATTGTCCTGAAATTTAATATCTTAATATATTATGTTATTATATCTACTGCCGTCGATCTTAACGAAGAAAAATATTTTGGCTTACAAAGGAACCAACTGCAATAAACATGAAAACTAACGAGGTAGTCGTATATTAAAAAAGCAACTTGCTATTTTTTGATCTTTAAATTATAACGGTTGTCGGACCGGTTCCCAGGAACTTGTAAAAAATTATCACGTTTACTGCAGAGTGCCTACTAAAGTGTTTTTTAAAATTAAAATATTATAATATCATGACATTATTTCGAATCTTACTTCTATGCCCCATCGATAAAACTTCTAAAAAGATTTGATTGAAATTATATTAAATACATAAATATTGTCACATGGTTTTTCTAACATCATTTTTTTGAATCAGTATTATTATTAAAACTAAGTACTTGATATTTTATAACAATATATTGTTAACTATTTCTTTAGAAGTTTATAGGTACTCTATACTTACTTAAATATTAAGAAGTTCTTGGATGCAAAATAATGCAATCAAGTAGTTGAATATTTTGAAGAAAATTGATAATAAATAATTATAGTCATAAAAAATTATATTTATACCAATACCATGATAAAATATGATATAATGTATAATAAATTGAATATCCCAATGAACTAATTTGTTAGTTAATATAACAATAGTTAATATGTTCGTTTCAAAAGTCTTACAACTTCTGTTGACAAAAAATGTTTATATCAATTTTAGTAAAAAAATGTTGAATTAAATACAAATCCATTTCTATTATCTATTGATTAAAAAGTGAGTAAATAATAAATATTAAAAATAATGTAATGGTCTTATAAATTACAAATTATACATAATACTAGAATAGTATATTATATTAGAGAAATTATTTAATAGATACACAGTAAACGACATTATTGTTTTAAAAATTGTCATTTATCATTATTTTAAACGAGTTGTTTGAAAGCAATAAACCGATTGGAATCTTATATTTAGTTCAGAAACAATTTTTTAAAGACAAAATTCCAAGTACACAATCACAAAAGAATTTTAAAACACTTATAATTTCACAGAACCAAAACATTATTACTAATTATTAAAATCTCAGAATATATTAAAAGTGATAATATTCGCTCTGCAGTTTATACAGATTTAAATAATAATTGACCATCAGACAGTACAACATGTCCAAAATGATTTTAAATCTAATTACCGTTCGATTACAAATATCAATATACAGTCATTAACCACACGATATCTCATATCTTATATTTGACAATATATAGAGCATTTACATACTTTTCAGGGACGTTCACTAGGCGATAGGGGTGTGCCATGGACAGGTATAAATGCATAACACCACCAGCTATGTTATATAAATATAATATGTAGCCTCTGGTTTCTTTTTTTTCCTGAATAACGTCTAAATATCAAACATAATACAATTATTTTCGTGATATACTTCTATCCTATATAATTATTATTACATTTATCCTCGTAAACATCATTCCTGTAATTCACACCATTAAAGTATAAGCTCACTGTGATTATAAACGTCGATAAATCATCAATTTTCGTAATTTAAACATTGCTCTATTTACCAAGACAAGTTCGTTTGTAAATGAATAGTTTAAGTATATTATAAGTTTGACAGAAAATATACTTTTGCTATGTGCTTGCGTAATTGATTTCGGTACCAAATCGTTATAACAATAATTTTTAGTAACATAAAATTTACTCGCAATTGCAATCATAGCCGAGCCTATAGATTTCAGATAATAACTCTTATAATAAAAAAAATTGACACAAAATACATTTTTATATTGTTTTTCACGTTATACCTCACAATAGGTATATAGGTACTCTTATTTGTTAGCATTTAATATTTATATGTATATCGATATTACATAATATGTATGTAATATTTAGCTTTATTCGCCAAATATTATCACATCCTCCATTTCTCCTCTAATAACTATTACTAATCTAAGGTTAGTAGTCTCCAAAAAAATACTTAGAATATGTAGAGGGTGAAGAATTATGGTTTGAGAAGTATAGTTGATAATATTAATTTATGAATTTGTATAATTTGTAAAAATGGTATGAGGACCTGTTATAATAAAGTAGGTAGTTACTACTTTACTAGACTGAATATTACATTCAAGTACTTCATATTTTACGTAAACCTATTGGCTGCCTATTATTAAGAACTATTATCCTTATTACTACATAAATAAGAGACTTCAATAACTCTAAAAATACTTATTAGAATTTAAATTGAGATATTTCAACGATTTCATCTGCTTAATAATTAATAAAAGTTTGTGCTTACTGCCACAGTACAGTCTTTAAATGTTAAAACAATCTAAGTATTTGAAAATAAGGTCTTCTAATATATCATTATATGCCTAAATAACAAGAATTCCAGAGTTAAGAATTGTAATAAATGCATTATTAAAGGATAGTATGAGGTTAACATGCTTGTATAAATAGACGAAAATCAGGAGAGAGGGCTTAGCATCCCTAAATATCAAATTAGCCTCTCCCCAAAAAAACAGACAGTTTTTAGTTGCATGGAATCAAAGCCCCCGGCTCACACTGGTGTTAAAAACGTTGCCCCCTCTGAAATTTTAATGGATTTCCACTTATGTTGGTGAATAATAATATGCGTAATGTGAATCTACTAGATCTTTCTATATTTCCGTCAAATAGATCCATAACTGACAAGCATCCATAAAAAAGTTATGTCGAGGGTTTTTGTCCTCTTAACTTCATAAATGATGATCGCTAAACACAAACATGTCTGACTTTCATACAATATAGGTACAGTATTGGGCACCAATTATTGTTATTAATTGTGGAGTATCTACAGTTCGACCAAAAGTATAGGTGCTAATTAAAGTTAATGGTTAAAAAAATTTAAATTACAATACATGTAAAAAATGATTATATGCATTAATAAAAAATTATGAAAGATGTATGATGTATAATGTACCTATTTATTATTTATGAAAAAAATTGTGATTTTGTTTTTTTTTTTAGTTATAAACTAATATTCCGGAAATATATTGGAAAATGTGAAAGACGATACAATTTATTGTACATACACACATAATAAAGCAAAAAACATTAATTTATTTCTAAATTTTGACCAAAAATGTTTATTTTTTACCATTTTTTTTTTACAAAACTTGAGTCTTATAAACGAATTGTTGAGTCTTATAACCAAATTTTTTATAACGTATTTGGATGCGTCCGGACCGTATCAGGCAATTTTGAGTCTAATTAGCGACTGAACCTTATTATATCCGTGAGTCTTATAAGCGGCGTCCACTGTAGAAAGAAAAATATTTAATTATGTTTAAAATCTGACTTTATGTATACTACTTGAGTATATAATGGCCAATGGTACTCGTTTACGACGGCCTGTAATTAGTGGCGTAGCCAGGGGGGAGGCTGAGAGGGCTGCAGCCCCCCCCGAAATGTTAATAAAATTTAAAAATGATTTAATGGTCTATGGTATTCGATCAAAAACTAAACCACCGCTGTGTAAAAAAATGATCAGCCCCCCTCCCCCCCGAAAAAAAAATCCTGGCTACGCCACTGCCTATAATACAATCTAAAATAGTCTAATGGCTGATAATAATATTATCACGATATAAATTATAAGAGAAGCAAAATCGAAATAAAACTACATTTATTTTTGTTTTCGTCTATAGGTGTCTAAAAATCAAGCCCCTTTAAGCTAAAGGCAACAATATTTATTTATAGGAACCTATATAGGTTTTAACGATGTTGAATTATGTTATAATAATTTGATTAATTTGATTAAATAACTTTTATCAATATAATGTTTAATATTTATGAATTATGGGTCATTTAAATAGCATTTAATATTATGTTATGTTAAAGGTCCATAGTACCCCACATTATAATACTATTTTAATTAATTCCCTATTAAAAACAAACTAATAGTATTTAATAGATCTGTGTAATAAATGTATGTTAAATGAGCAGTTAAAATATTTATCATGATTCATGATATAATTATAAATCATAAAATTAAAAAAATATTTGATATAGGTACCTCTGGTACCTATAATATGCACTTTATAATATTTATATTATTTATATCTATACGTGCATTTTACTTCTAGAACAGTCATTAATTGTTGGTAGAAATCTGAATCACAGCACGTTTGATTTTTTTCCACACGGCAATATTTAAAATTTTAACGATTAAATAATAAATACTTTAAATTCAATAATAACACAATATTTACCATTTACGGAATGTCAAAATTTAAAAACAAAGAAGGAGGTTTGTTAAAACGTATACCTATATACCTACATTTATGTATTTATTTATAATTATTAATTCTTTAAGCAGATAATACATAAAGGAGTGCCTGTTTCAAAGTAAAATCTACACGTCATGTATATGAACTCTTCGTAAACTTTAATGAACTTTAAACTGGCCATATTTTTTCATCGAAATTGCAAGGCTATTCCGTTTAAGAAAACATGATGTATGATTATCTCCGGCTTACAGACGTACAACACGTAATTTTGCGTTCAGCAGTCAGCAGGGTCCGATTTGTCTGGTTAGTTCTAACATTACAGTTCATTTACCTATTAACTATCGCTCACATTAATTAAAATTTAAAAGTAAGAATATTATTGATCTCTTGTCCGTTTTATTTTTATATTCTAATTTTAAAGTGAGTTATAACTTTTATGCATACGTACAATAATTAATATTATAGTTTAAAAATGCTCATAATTATCGTTTTAGAATATTAAAACAGCAACAAAACCTTCTAGAGAATACTATTTTTTATGACAATTGTTATAATATTGGGAGCCCGGGAATCGGGCCAAAAAGGAGTACGGTAACTGGGTCACTAAAAATTTACATTTATAAAATGTACCTACAGCAGGTAACCCGGTAACTGAGCCACCACTCAACTATTTTTTATGAACTTCCTTTATAGTAGAGCATAAGAGCTTACGGTGAGGTGTATTGTCACTAATCACTATTTAGATATCATAATAATTGTTAAAAATGACTAGGTAATAAGTATATTTTTAAAATATCCGTCATTCGGCCTTTATGTTTAAATCTAGTATTATCTAGACGAAGTTGGTAACTACTTCTTGGTGACTTTTTGAGTAATATGTCACAGTAAATATATAACATACTTTGCCGATTACATTTTGGACAATTATATTTGTGACGATGTGAGATTTCCCACACATGCGTCATAATATAGCTCATAATAGAGACTAACGATAGAACGAATAACAATATGATGCTGTCGAATCTTTTCAATGACGTTTCAAAAACAACTTCTAAATTCCACATCCGAGTATTCAAAATTTTTTAAATGTTTTATCGGAAGTACAATGAAATATTTACATTAAAATTAGAAACATAAGTACACAGAAGACCAGGAAACAAACTTTAGTCGGACACAACTGTGTTTGAAATAAAATATAGAAATACGAAAGAGGAAAACACAGATTTTGTTCAAATGTAGGTCATTACTTTAAAAAAAAAATAATATTCATTATTTCTATTATTATTAATTATAAATTGACTACATATAATTGTATAATGTATAAATATTTTTTGTATGTATTAATATTTTGGCTTTGATGAATGGTTAAATATATTTTATAGTTAGGTAATGAGTAATGACTAATGGAAAATTATACATTCGATATCATGTTATTATAATATTAATAAAATTAAAAACTGTTTATTTTAGTTCCGACGCACCTGGAGCAGCTAAGTATATGTAGCTACACGGGGGTTTTTTTTGGCAGAATATCAGTAAAACCAGTAGATGCCATGAAATAATAGAAGATCTGAACACTAAACTATTTTAAGGATCTAAAGAAAAAACATTGAGGCTTGCCGAGTACCAATTTTTAAAAGTAAACTAATTACATATAATACTACACTATGTTTAAGAATATTTTCTCCAACCATTGTTGTATAGTTAAAACATATTAGTTCGGCGAACAAATATATTTGTAAAATGAGAGAAATTTTAACCATACACACGATTCAGATGAAAAATTAGCTTCAGTTGCAGACTAACATAACGTTCGATAATCGGTTTTCGATGGTGTACACCCGAATTGGATTTGTTCCCAGTTTATTTTAAACAGAATATTCAAGAGTTGTTTTAGACATAATGGTAGCTTATCGTTTTAAACCAGCCTAGTTAGGTTCCGTTTTATGAATACAGTAAACTCGTAGACAATTATTGTCTCACGCTGTCGATCAGATTATTCTTCAATATTTTTCTTTTACATCTTACCTATAAGTAAACAAATAATATATTTGACATAAATCCCGGACTAAAGCCCTCAGAGAAAAATGTTTATTTTCTATTATATTATATGCTATGTTTGATTTGTTTATATGTCTTCCATAGTTATAATATATTGATTGTACGTTTTGTATAAATAAGACCCTACTACCCATTTCTAACAAGACATTTACCTAGTTTTAAAAGTCGGTGCATAAATACATAACTGTGAGCGATCTAAATATTAGGTAGTAAAATATAATTTCCTTTTATTAATTTGAATTCAAAATAATAACTTATCATACATAAAATAGATTTTCAACATATAAAAAGTATAGATTTTTTTTCAGAGGAGTTGAAATGTCTAGAAATGGCAGAAACATGGGGGCCAAATTTTCAGTCGGGTCGAATTTTCGATTACCAGTAAGTTGAGAAACCGCATAAAACAATCTTGGAGAAAAAATAAATTTAATTAGGTTAAATTAGTAGTTATTCGAGTTTGTGCACCGGGCACGGTCAAATGACTGCAGAACTTGATAAATATATGATATTATGATTTATGATTGGGTGGCACATATTAATATGTTCGATTCGAGGCGAAAGAGTGTACCAATAAAGTATGGAAATATAGGTGTAATCGTGCGTACAATATTAGGTATAGTAGTTATAAAATATTATCTTCAACAAATCACAGTTGGAACTATAATAATTTACCAGTAAATTTAATTAAGCGTGTATTTATATGCACTCGTTTAAATATATTCGGCGAGAACCGATAATTATCGGATATAGGTTTTATTTTACACTCTGTAATAATCGATTCGGAAACATATTAATGCTTTAATAGGTAGGTAAGTAGGAACTATAGGTATATATAATATATGTAATATATATTATCCGACAAGTCTGCGAGTGGATTATCACGACTCGCCGAGGACTGCAACAGGTGCAGTTAACGTCACCCCGAGTCCCAGCTAAATGATATTATTTTACACTGTCGGTATTTATTATTGCGTTATATATTTAATAATATTTATAAATCGAAAAAAAGGATATACCTGTATAAAAAATATTATTATAATGTGTATACTTTCTTTTTTATTCGTATAGCTATACACTGTATAGTAAACAGTCGTGTTGGACGAAACGAGTTTTGTATATTTAATCCCAGAAATTGCATTTTTTATTTCACGCGTTGCACAACTTCTATAATTTATACGTATATGATATCTATATGATAGCAATATATTATCTATACTTGTGTACAAAATACCACCTCTACTAACAGCTATTTCCGAGAGAGTGCAGAGGGACCCACTCAAAGCGAATGCGGGAAAAAAAAACCCTGAAAAAAAGTCTCTTATTAAATAATTAAGTATTAAGTAAATTATTAAGCCCTACTACATATAGTAGTATTAAGATGAGTATTGCTGCAATCTGCACTCGGCGGCATTGTTTTTACATCATAATTTTTGTTTCAGGTTTCCGAAATATTTTTTGAACACCGTCAACTTACTTCCATTCTGGAAAATACGGAATAAATTAGTTAAATAGGTACTTGGATAAATTTAAAGTTTTTGAAAACTACAAATTCTCTTGAAATATAGATAATTTGGTACATATTTTTGGTTTTTAACTCTGGTGCCACGAGAGGGCGATGCCCCATCCCACCATGGCACCATATTTAATTACTAACACACATTAGCTTCTAAAAATCCAATAATGGTCAGCAATTTTGAGATTGAGTGATTTCCTATCCATTTCTATGTATTATTATTTATTATCTACGAATAGGTATGATAACTATATAAAATATTATATATAAATCGCTCCTCCTTATTAGAGTGACCGTGTGGCATGTATGCACAATCCCCTCCTCACTCCCATTTGGAAACGAGCCTAGTTTTTTTTATGCATTTAAAATTGTCAAATAAACAAGAAATTATGAAGTCGAGGTGTAAAAAAGACCATTTATACACGACAAGTTATGTCAAACAATTCTAAACGCACCTCATCCCCTCTTCCAGGCCTGCATGGCATATATTATGTTTCATGATTTCCGTTGTATACTCACACATTTATCATTATTATTATTATTATTATTAAAATTGTACATTATACGTTTTTTTTTTTGAAATTTTGCCCAAAAATCGACCCATGGTCGGGGTCGTGGTGGGGATACAGGGTTGGGATTCTAAATGTGTCGGATACTCTCGTCGCACCAGTGTTGATCGGCAACATCCTGATAAAAGCCAAAAGCCGTTTTAGTACAATAATATATATTACATAAGACAGACGGCCGCGTGTCGGCGACGGCGCGGCGCCTCATCGTCGTCGTCGTCGTCACTGTACTTAGTTGTACGACAGTAATCACAGTACAATACTATAATACTACATTTAAACAGATAAACTTTATAAATATAACAAGTCTTATGACGTAAGATCTTAATCTAATAATCGTGTACAAATAACGAACTATTAATTACAACAATTTATTATCATATTATTGTTATTATTATTATTATATTCGCATTACATATTATTATATTACAATATATATTGTACTACGGGTGGTCGCGCATCATCATCATGGATCAAGACGAACAGTGTCTGGCACCGCAGCTGTGCCTCCGTTGCCTGTCGTATGACCGCGACCGACATATCGCGGTCGTGTCCAACGCGGACGCGTGCACGTGCCCCGACGACGAGACGTGTCCTCACAACAAGAAGACCGCCGCTCTGCAGCTGTTGGTCCTCAGGAAAAAAAAGTTTGTTCCGCTTGTCTGAATGTAGATAATAGTGTAATCGTTTTACAACACTTTTTTCTCATACTATTCGTGTTTGATTTGACTTGATTTTCTTACGGACAAAATAAGTGAAGAACACTGCTGCAGGGCCTCATTTGAGGGGGAACAGGGGAGATCTATTTAGTACATATATTTAAAAATTTACAATAATACAGAATAATATTAAAATATCTTTAGTAACCTCAGTACCTAAGTACTTTTCCTAGCGGTTACTATTCCCATTAAATTTTTTTTATGTTTGTTATAAATGTTATAACTTTTAAGGCACTGAATCTGAAAGTGTTTGAAAAAAATCCACTCTTTTTTTACATTAAAAATTATACTAAAAACTGGAAAAAATGGGCTTTCAAAAATTGTTGTTGCGTCAATAAAAATATCAATAATAACATAATTTATGTAGATGTATTGTTTTGATCTGTTTTTTAGAAGTCGTAGATATGTATATTGTTTTACACTGAATATGATGGAACATTCATATTTTTGTCACCAGAACTTACATACTACATTTGAGGGGAGGGATTTTAATTATTCTTATAAATAAATAATTAAAAAAACTTAAATCAAAAAAACAGGAAAAAATTTTATTAGTTATAATTTTTATTGACAATACAATCAATATTCCTACGATCCAAATTACTTTTCTTTTATATGTTTAAATGTTTGCTCCTGAATATAATAATATTATATACATTTATATTATCGTCTTTCGTCCATAATATGTTTTTTTCTTATTCTTGCAATTTCATCCCTCATCCCTCATCATGATAAAAAAACATGTAGACTGTACGTATGTTTTCACGAAATTGCCAGCCCACGCTCTAGTTAAGGGAGACGCCAAAAATTTGAGAGAATTTGCCAGTCGGCTCTATCAGACCATCCGAAAAACTGACTTCGTGTATGGTGTACCCCCATATTAGATTTAAAAAAACGTGTCGACACATACTGTAAAATATGTATACATAATACAATATAATACAAGATATGAATGAAAAAATGTAACTTTACTAATCATAGTTCGTTGAAAAACTGGCACCTGCAGACTTATACAATTTAAAAGTAAGAACTTAATCTGGGTTTAGCTGTTCTCTTGTCAGTTTTTTTAAATTGAGTTATAAAGCAGTTACGTGCGTGTAAAATTTTAAAATTTTAAAATGCTTATATCTCGTTTTGAAATTAAATTTACGAAAAATATCTGACAAAAGAACACGGATAACATTCGTATCTTTAATGTTGATAATATAGGTAAATTTACTATAACATTAAAAACTAACAACAAAATGTGGTGGTTAAGACGGAGACAATACAGCATAATATTATTATGAGGCATTGTGTGGGCACCAATTAAGCTTAGGTGAATTGTGGATTAATCAAATCATTGTTTTTTGAATTGTTAACATTCCCAAAGAGGCAAAGAACCAATTTTAAAAACCTAGTTTATTTGCTCGCATATTCTGCAATAATATTGTCCTGTACTCTGTAGTATAACTACATATAAAGACAAACTTTCAAACGATTTCATCCTTTATTTTTAAATCGTCAAACAAAGGTTTTCGGGTTTTCAATTTTTTTTTAAATATAATTTGTACCTACAATAATATTTTAGAACTCATCATGTCCTATATGTTTATAACTATATTATAATACATTGAGTAGGTTTATAATATATATATATTCTATATACGTTATAGGTAGTCTTATAATATTACAGTGGAGTATATTGGCTAAAGCAAATGTGGCACATTCACCACCAATCAACGAAGTGTATATTATTTTTTATTTGATTTAATGATAATTAAAAAATAACCACTACACATCGCCCACACCTTAAATACACCACTGAACTTCAATAACTATACTACTACTGATCAACGTCCATATATATAATATACATGTATATTAATATATAATTATATCTATATGCATACAATTAACTAGATAATTGTTTTTCGTTATTTTTTTAACCAACGTGAGTTTCCTAAACCCATATTGCTGCAGGATAAGTTTGCAGCATCAGCAGACGTTATCGACGACGAACAACGAATCAAACAAGACCATTGGCTGTGGTGTGCAGGAATCGGACGGAGACGATGACGACGACTGCTCCTCTTCGTCGTCGTCGTCGTCGTCGTCGTCATCATCAAGTAGCACTTCGTCCTGCTCGTCCTGCAGCAGTGGCGACACCACTATGTCAGAATCCGAAGATGATAGGTCACAGATTATCGGCATGTCTGCGGATTCGTCGCAATAACATAGTTTTTTTTGTAATAGTTAAGTTTCGTTTCAAAAATATCATTTAATTTTTTTATCGTAATTATAAGTATAAAATATAGTAAAAAACATACTATATGCATAATAAACGGTGGTGCGTAGTGCGGACGAGCACAATAGCACATACCGTGCATAATGCATATACATACATCGCATTGTAAGGCTAGTTATAATAGTTTAAAGTTTATTTTTTCTTTCCAGATTTGCTTCTCTTCTTGCGGTTGTTGCTGCTGCTATTGCTACTGCTACTTTTACTGCCACCACTACTGCTGCTGCTACTGCTGCTGCTGCTGCTACTACTGCTACTGCTGCCACTATCAGTGTCGCTATCGTCACTGCTGCTGCTACTGCTGCTGCTGCTGCTACTACTGCTACTGCTGCCACTATCAGTGTCGCTATCGTCACTGCTGCTGCTACTGCTGCTGTCGCTGCTCGAAGAACCGTCACTGTCGCTTCCTGAGTCGGAAGAGTTTACATTTTTCTTTTTCCATTTGGCGTCTTTCAGTTTTTTCTTTGATTTCTCGTCTTTTGAGGACCTTCAAATAATGTCGTTATTCGATTAGACAATACATACAAAGAATCAGTCTTAAACAGACTAAGAATAGGCCACCCAAAGCTATGGTTTCTTAATGGCCAAAGAAGCCTCTCCAATATGTACCGCATGTGAAACCAAAATTACTATTAAGCATATTCTAATAAATCGTCTCAAATATGAAAACACAAGAAAAGAATGCAATTTACCAGACACCTCGTTGAAATCCTATGAACTCAAGCAGAATTGAACAACATTTTTTTTTTTTAAATCAGATTTATTCAAACTAATTTAGAAATATAATAAAGAAAAAATGTGTAATTAAAAAAAAATTAAACACACTTTACTCTAATAAGTAATAACCATTGTTGTTGAAGCAAAACGATGAATATAAAATAAAAAAATAAAAATAAAATACATACATATACCGCCATTGTCTAGGGGAAGATGAAGCCCTCCCCGAAATCTTACGAAAATTTAAAGATAAGCACATTTTAATTGTTCTGTAAACGTATTAAATAAACGTAATCATGTATAAAAATCATAACTTGTATAAATATTAAGAGTCTAAAATATATTATACGCCAATATCCATTACGGCATCAGCATATCAAACTTATGAGGACGTGAGGAATCCTAGTTAAGTGTATCCTAAATAACAAATTATCAGCCCCCCCCTCCAGAACGAAATCCTGACTACGCCCCATGATTTATCGATTGTTATTTGTTCGAAAATCAAAAACCACCACGATATTTGAATACGAATAAAATCACAAACGGTTTCTTCAATAAAATATACATCAGAACCATATCATATCGATACATAATTATAAAATTGTGTTAAACCACGTACTTGGATAAGAACTGATTGGCGGGCCTGTCCTTGTTCAAATTCCTTTTGAGTAACGTCGTGCGAGTAGGGCGGTCGGCAAATTTTCTCTTTCCTTTGCACTCGTAAGTCCAATGACCGAATTCCAGGCACTTTTGGCAGCGGACACCTTGGGGAGGTACATAGGTTCTACAAAGACGCGAAAATAAATTTGATTAATATTTATGTACAGCTGTCACAATGAATTTCAACGCAGTGTAGTTGTAGACAATATTATGCTGTAATATAACGGTAGGTATGCTTACGGTTTTTTTTTCGCAATATGAAGTGGTGCCATTATCCAATACGGAATATGGTGTTTAATCGATAAACGCGGTTAAACTCGAAAAATCTGCGAACAAACACATTTTCTTTTATAATTACATATTTTGAATACAACATAATAATTGTGTACATATACCTATATGCCGTGAGTCAACATTCGTTTTCGAAATGACGATAACGGCACCAAAAGGTTTACCTAGTGAAAATAGATACCTAACCTATACGTTTTGGTAAATATATACATTAAGCACAGCGCCACATTTAAATTCTGTGCAAGTACAATGAGTGTGAAGAGTTTTCCTTCGGTAGTTTTTGACAGAAACTCATCGGTGTGTTTTTAGAAAAAATGACAAATGTTAAATAATCTAACAGCAAACAACAACTGCAATAATAATATAGATTAAACTATTATGATTGACTCGTAACCAAAGACATGAAACACAAAAAAACCGTATATAAGAATCCCAAAGGGGACAACTACCCCCCTAATTAACCACCGCTTTAGCTAGAGCTATACACCTACAGTATACCTATCGTTATAGTTTTCGACATTTACTACACTTCATTCTTTCTTAAATATAATATTGAACAACTGCAATGTATTTTAATTGTTTGCATTATTAAACAGATTGTTTATAATTTCTGTCTATGCACCTGTCTAGGTAGTAGGTACAACAGGTAGTACATCCAGTTAATATGAATTATCAATCCGCATGGTTAAGAACGCGTATAACGATAACAGCGGTCCTCCACACGGAATCCTGTACAGTAATTATTATTATGATGATAAAGTAAATTCCGGGCATTTCGTTGACCGCAAAATTCTTCGTGGAAACTACTCATTCTAAACGTTTTCATCGCATACCTACGTCATAGTACGTGCATAGACATATCAACATTGCGGATAATCATATTCTGACCTAACTCCGCGGGGTCAGACGACAATAATAATATACGCTTTATAAAATATAATAATGTAGGTATACACAAAAAAAATGTACAACTGACTGTATACAATTAACAAATTAGATTATATTGTATATTACAGTGAACATACACATATTATTTTATATTATTATGATGTCTGCTGTTTGAGTGGAGACAATTTTGTTGTTTCTGGTTTATTCATATATATGTTATGCTAGGTCTATGAATAACGAATCTATAAAAGGTACCTAATATTGACAGAAAAATCACAGATTAAAATTATAACGTTTGTACCTGAAGGCTGAAGCTCTAGTCATAATATATCTATTATAAATCATAATAATATATTACCGAAATTCCGTAACGCTAGGTAGTTAAAACAGTTCTAATTTTTATAACAATTTCACAACTATCAAAAAATCAAAACATTTTTCTTCTTGAAATAACCCTTGTTGTATGCGGCAACATACATTTAGATCAATGAAGTAAATAAGCTGAGTCAACAAAATGTTAAATACATTTTAGACAACCAAACGGGGAGATATTCAGGGAGCCTCTCCGAAATCGTGGTACGGGCATGCACTACGTTAGGAAGACCTATTATTATATTTAATGTGTGCTTTATAATACAGTTCATTTTCATTGTTGTTCACACTTTCATAACACCAATTTTTAAATTAAGTAAACATTGATCAATTACGGCTGGTTAAGTTTCGGATTCATCTTGAAATTAGGTAATGATTACATTAGCAAATGAATAGCAAATTTAAATAAATAATGAAATATTATAGAAATTTGAGTTTTGACCATTTATTGGGTTGATTTGGTCTAAAATTGCAAAAAAACTAATTATAGGTACAAGTTAAAAATAAAAATTTAAGTGATGTTTAACTTAAAACTTGACTTAAATTTGTCTATATTGATGAGTTAAAAAAAATTAGTTTACCAGTTCAGTCGCGTGTAGGTGTTTAAGATTAAAAATCCATCTAAACTACGAACGCCACTTGACCGATTTTTTCATCTTACCGGCTATACCTACTTATAAAGTTATGACGGTTAACAGGTAAGTATAAAATACTACACTACACAGCAGTACTTATCCGTTCAAATACCAGAAAACAGACCTTTAATTTTTCAAATAATATGTTTGCTTAATATGGTCGTGGAAATTCATAGTATACCAAGTAGTAAGCCAATTTACATTATCAATTAAGATTAAAATTGTATGTAAGTAGTTAGAACATAAATACATATTTGGAAAGTCTTTATGCTCCATGGGCGGACTATAGTAGACCAACATTTTGCGGGGACGTAGGGCCCTTGTACCACTTCACTCATTAAAATCTTAAATACATAACTCATAAATATATTAATAATACCTAGACACCTAGTTAAATACATTGCATTCGTGTACAAGCTGCTCCTACGAGTCTTGTAATAATCTCCAATACAATAAAAGCTACACTGGAAAGAAATTTGAGACAAAATGCAATTTTTAGAAAATCAAATTCCGAATTATTAAAGATATAATTTTAAGGTAAATCCTACACTAATATCTACCTAAGCAAGTTTTCAAAAAATGTTAATAATGAAATATTATAGAAATTCCAGTTTTAACCATTTAGCTGACCCTCGGTTGCATAACAAATTAGTCAAAACCTGCATTTTTTTCTACTTTCACATATTATAATGAGTTTTTTTTAAATCAACGGTGTGTAGGTATACATATTTTCATTTCTCAAAACAAAAGACTATTATTTTCGTTATTTGGTTGACTAATTGTTTACAAAAACAAATCTCATGCTTGATATTACAATAACTGATATCAAGTTATAAATCAATACCGACACGCTTACCGTTGAAAGGTACATTCGTGTTTTTATAATTGTAGAAATATCAAATAGCTTAAAATCAATCTAAATATTTTGAAAATGTCATCGTAGTAAATAATAATACTATTATACACATAGTAACAAAAAATTTAGGTCCCGCCAAATAGTATTAATTGATTTAAAACCAAATACCCAACTAAAATCGTTATTTTTTCAATAAATATTTAATATGACAAATTATTGAACTTGAAAGGTCTATAGAAAAAAAAACGTTTGATTGCATTTTTGAGATTTTTAGGTTGCTGTAAGTAAAACCCTTAAAGAAACCTATTGTATTAAATGTCCAATCATCAATATTAGCTATATGTATCAGAAATTAAAAATTTCGTAATTTTGTCAACAATTTTACTTGACACATTTCAAAAAAAATGTTAAAATTATATTTTGGTTGCTACCATAATTATAATACTATTCTACTAATTTAATGTCCAATACCTATTTAGAGGGGGAGGGGCAGGAACTTTTTCTGGTCGAGTCAACGCCCGAATTTACATTTTACATTAAAAAGGGATAGAAAAATAGGTAGACACCTAACAAATATTGTGCATTATTAAAATGCATATTATAACTTCTATAACTATAATTTTTAGTTAGTTCTAACCGTTCTAGTGTTCTTCTAGTAGTTGGTTGGTATTCTCTTATAAGTTATAACAATAATATGTGATAAAAATATAAAATGTTATTATAATTAATATTAGGTAAGTAATATTACAGGCAAAAATTAGCTAAATCTAACAAATAAAACTTAATGTATTAAAATAAATTACTAATAGAATTATAAGTATAGTATGCGGAAATAATAGAAAAAGAGCCTAACATACAGTCTGCAATGTTCAGAATCGTTATTTGTGTGCAATAATTAATCATGGTATACATTAGAAGACAACTAAGACTTAACCAATAATAAGGTACATTTGAAAGAAGTAACTTGCCCAATTATTAAAATTGAATTTAGCTGTATGCCTGTATATGATAAATTGTATTATATTCATCATAATCTAAAATCTATACCACTATATTTAATACGTTGTGTAAGAACTTAACATAAATGTCCTATTTTTTATTTACTTACACCAATAACACTAGCACTACTGTACTAAATTAACACTTAAATATATAGAAAAAAAATACTGGTATTATATATTATAATATACATAAATTATAAATGATGTATAAATTTATAATTTATGTATAAATGATAAATGTTAGTTTTACCTGACAATTTTTATAATTATTATTAAGGGAAACAAAATACACAGACAGTGAAAAATAAAATGATAAACTATGTTACATACATCATAAATGTATGAACTTAAATGTATTTACAACTCAATTTGATATTTTTGATATTTATTAATTATGTTCAGTATAGATTTCTTATCGTCAATAACCCTGGTAAAATATGATCTTAAAAATTAAATTACTGCCACAATCATTTATTCAGTTAATGCACATAAAAATAAAGTTAGTACCTATTAAGTATATACAATATTTTGTTCATTTTTATTTTAAATATATAACTGTCTTTTCATTATTATTTGCTGAACCACTTGAAACATATGTATCTCTAATACACAAATTACATCAATATAAAACGATACTAAAATAGCATAATGCTCTATGAATACCTACAGCTATCGTTTATATATTTTTGTTTATCTTTATTTTCTGATAAATAATATAATAAATAAAACATCCCTTTAACATATTATGTAGATATTATATAAATAAATACAAAATAAAATTATTAATATAATAGTATAGGTAGTTCATGGTATCACACACAAAACACAGTAAACTTAGCTGGAAACATGTCTTATAAGTTGAATGAAAATTAATATTTTGTTTAAATTGTCCAAATATTAAATTAAATCATTACAAAGTTATGATATTTATACTTAAATTCAATAAGTAATAAATATGTAATTTAATAATATTTTATTTGTCTTTAAATATATGTTGACAAATTAAAGATAAAAATTGAATACAAGAATTATAACTAAATGTTAATTATTGCTTATTTATAAAACCATTATAATACAATATTATACATATCATTGTTTTATGATATTAAAATAGAGGGTTTGAATCATCTGTATCTAAAATATCAAAACCACTTAATACTAATTCAATAGCAGTTTCCAAGCTACCACCTCCTAGTCGCAATCCTTGAAGGTTTAAAGGTTCATTGTACAGACCCATTTCTCTCATTATTCCTAATTGATGTGTATAATCAACTGCTGGCGTAGTCGGTTGACTTTGTGTGGTATTTGGAGTCACAAGCACATTTCCTGTATTTGCAGTTGATGTACTTGCACCACTAGTGCTTGGCTGTGGTTGTTGAGTCGTTACATTTGCTATAGCTGTTGCCAACTGTGCGGCAGTGATGGCATAAGGTAAGTTTCTATTCAATGGTTGATTGTTAGTGTCCGATCCAGGGGATGAATCATCTAGATCTTCCATTTCATCATCACTGCCAGCAGACATAGATCTGGCCAACACATCTGATGCCAAGTGGTTCTAACACATAATGAAAAAACGTCCACATTAGTATAAATAAAAGCAGGCATTAAAGATGTTCAATAAAGTTACCTGCAAAGCTCTCTCATGAACAACTGCAGTCAATTGAAATGCAGCCATTGCCAAACCTTTATGATTGTCCGCAAGGCGTTTCACCGCATCAATATCATTGAGTTTGACTAAAAGCTCAGGATGTTGAAGAAGAGTAATTCCTACAGGATCTTCTCTTAGTTCAGGAATATGCAAGATTATCTCATTTATCAGTTTTGTCTTGCTAATTTTCATCAATGCACATTTGTATGAACAATTCAATGAGAGTGAACGTAAAGCTACACCCACTTTCACGAGTCCTGGACCATCCCATTCCCCACATTTTGGAAATTCTCTAGTATCGATCTTCATTTTTTTGAATAAATGCACAGTAGCTCCGTTCATAACATCGTACATATAAATAGGAGAATGGTCTTCCATAATATTTCCACAATAAACCAATATAAAATTATCTTTCTTCAGAGTGTCATCCTTTTCATACATTTTGTTTCTCAATATGCTGACGGGCGATTGCAGATCTATGTACACCGAAAAAGTGTGCATAGTCATAGTACCCAAACATAACTTTATGTTAATCAAGGAAATCTCTGACTCTTCACTTATCATGTTTCCAGCTAAGATACCACAGACAACACAGTAGGGTACAACCGACGATGACGCCGAATGTATTTTACAAATGTGAACCTAGTATAGTTTAATTTCGTGTGTAATATCAACATTTAAAGATATATTATATACCTTAGTATAATAGATACGTACCTTATTATTGGTGGCTTATAACTACGGAGAATATCTTACAAAAAACCGTTGAGCTTAATATGTAATCGATTTTAATGAAGAAACAGAAAGATTGAACAAATAATAACTGTAAACTCGATAGGTGAAAAAAAAATACTTATGTATATTTTGTAAAATTTCAAATAAATGAAATTATTTGGAAATATAATAATAAATGCTTTATATCACCGAACACAGAAGTTAAAACATAAGACACCGTTTCTGATAGGAGTTATTAGTATTTTAATAATAATAATAAATAATAATGAATAATGATACGCACATTTTATTATTTCAACAACGTTTGTTCATTTCGTTGGCCCATCGTTCGTTTTATCTTGCGGTATAAGGTATAAGGTTAACTCCCTCCCGACATCAACCTTACCATCAGTGGGACACTGGGACCAAAGAGCTTCTACAAAGCGTATTTTTTATCATAACCACGATGTAGTCACTACCACCACGGTCGTGAACTGGGTCTGTCTATACCACAGATATATAAAAATGATAAAATATACAAATGATTTAAATTAACAGTACAAAACTGTAAACAGTATTAATTAATTTAAATATATATACCTATATAGTGTAATTAAAATTGTCTTTCGATAAAAATGTTGGTCAATTGTACTTACTAAAAAAAAAATATAAATAATAATATCAGGATAAAACGCTCGTGATATTGAAGAAAGTGCAGTTGCACATGTTCTTTCAATATTATCCTTTAACATAGATGACACAATCTTAATATTAGAAAATCCATTATTCACCAAACGGGAAATTTCTTTTAATATTTAACTATCAATAGGTAGATCTAAAAGAGATGTTCCTATAGCATGATTGTGTACGGAAGGAAGTGACAGAGGTATTAAATATTTTTCTTTAGCATTTATTTGTAAATTTTCTAATTTTAACTCGTTTTTAGACTTTTTTATCATCTGTAAATTACAAAGTTATATTTACCTGTGTTTTATACTTTTATCATTTAAACTAATATTAAAATAATTTTTAAATAGGCTAAATTCTTTAAATTAGTAAACTATTTTGGGTTTTCATGTACCTGTTTTATAGATCTCCAATTAGTTGATGAGCTTCCTTGAATAGTGTAATCAGGGAAATATAAAAATTTCACAGCTACCATAGTTGCTGGACAGTTATTTTTTTGTGCTTTTAAGAGAAAATCTTTTTTTAACACAAGTAGGATGATCATTCAATAAATGTCAAAAAAGTTAAAAAAATAAAATATGTAAGTAAGTTATTTGATTTTAGAAATGTATGGAAATGGTGTTATTACATGTGTTTTTTTGTTTTTGATAGAATTAAAAAAAAAATAATTCTTATCTTATATACGTATTTAATTAATTAACTAATTTTTTTTTTAATTATTTGTAAATATCGTTTATATTTTATTTTTCAGAAAATACATAAAATCCATAAAATCTTTCGGAAGTGAAGTTAATTTGTTTTCTAATACAAAGATAAAGATTTATTTATTTTTTTAATTTTAATTATTTATTTTTAAATAAATATTTTTGCTAAATTTAAGTTTTTTAGATGCAGTCCCCGTCACCATCGACGCCTGGACAGAGCGACACCCTGTCGGAACTGCTTCTCACGCTCAGCCTCCTCTTTCTTAGACATCACGTCCATCCCGAATTTGGCCACCACCTCCCAATTTACCGGACTCTCTAGCATCCTGGAGACCAGTCCGCCTGGATCGAAGGGACCAATCGCCTCGACGAAAAAATGACTCCCGAAAAAAATTCCAATTGAAAATTTGCAAATTATTTTGTAGTTAAAAATGTATTAAATGTTCAATTTGTATAACTAATAAGTATTGAAAATAACCGTTCGAAGCAAATAATTCATACTGTGAACAAAAAATTTGATAAATGTATAAACACAGTTTTTATTTATAGACATTTTATATTCAAATTTGGACGAAATTAGAATATATCTAATCAGAAAATAATGATTTGGAACAGTTGGTATTAGCTAGTTTTTTAAAAATATTGTTTATGATAAGCACTTGAATTATTATATTTTATACACGCAATGTCATTTTAAAATGCAATTTTTTCGGAATAAAAGAATTTAACCTACTGTAGTTCTAATGTCTAATAATTAAATAAATTACTTTAATCGCAATACCATAATATACCTATACTTCGCAATATTTTAGGCTGACAGCTTCGCTCAGAATCATTTTTTCGCATATCTACCGGCTACCATGTTCTTATATTTTTGAATCCATTGAATTTAACACATTCAATACAGTAACTTCTCTAACCTAACATACAATAAAGCTTTACTCACACGGCCCCTTTTATTTATTATCACACAATATGTGAAGACACATATTATTTGTGTAAGTACTAAGTAGTATATTTCTATGATATAATTAGGTATTTTAGGGAAGGATTATTATAATTAGTCGGCAATGAAAGAAAAACATATTTTTTATACTTTTTGAGTAGAATATTATATTGTACATTATGCATACCAGTGGTAGTAACTGCAATTATATCACAGAACAATATGTTAATGTCCTATATTTTTTTTTATTCATTTACAATGATAACACATAAAGTGCATATAAATTTATTCTGTTTTGGGCTTTGCATAGTCGTGGTGATCGGCATTTGTGTAGTCGTAGTGTAGGGCATGATGGTAGTTGTCGTTGGCGGCCAGGGTGTCGATACATTCGTAGATTCGGCTGTGAAATGCAGCCACACTGCAGTCATATTTGTCGTACTCTGGTGCCTTGTATGTGGAATTTCAGTTCTGTTTTGTTCACACAAACATCACAATATAATTTTTTTACACATAATATTCTATAGATATTGTCGAAATATTATATAAACTATACCATGATGATATATACGCTTTGATCTTATCAAGTAAGCCCAAGTAACTTGGATATTAATACATCATAATTTATTCTCCAAGACAAATGAATTACTTATTAGTAATTATACTACTTTTAGGTTATTTTTTCCTGCCGCAGTAAACCAGTAACTACTGCGTAACCCTTGCGGGTGTCACATGAACATCGATGGTCACTACCCTGAGAGTGATATCAAAACAATTTTTTTTAATTTGTTCACAAAAGAAGGACTTGGATTATAATATAATCCTAATAATTGCATGTACTCAATGGATAATTTTATAAAAATTATCATGATTTATTGACCAACAATAAAATAATTATTTTGGAGATATTACAAAGTACAAACAATCCTTATAAATGCAGGCAAAGACCATGAAAAAGTAAATAAAAAGTTTATACAGCCAACTGGAATTCAGGGGCGGCTCCAGGGGGGGCCTAGGGGCCGCCCCCCCAAGCCCGTATTTATAAAAAAATTATATTGTTAACAAAAAATGCATATTATAATATTGTCATAATATGGACTATAATAAGCCATAGAGCCTACGACGGTGTATACGATGTACCCGCTGGTTGCTATCTATTCTTACGAAGAACCAATAAGGCTATAAATAAACTATATTAATATAAAATATACTATGGTATGATACTATGATATTATTATTTTATTATGTTCAAAACATGAATGTTGAATTATTGCGTAGCACATATTTCTGTATGGATAAAATAAATATTCTAGATCAAATAGATAATATTATTGATATTTTCGCAAATTTAAAAAATAGACGTCTTGAATTTGTGTTGTAAAAATTGTTGTTTTCTTTTTGTTATAAGATTTTGTGAAATTATAACTTGCCCCCCCCCCCTAACCTTGGCTCTGGAGCCGCCCCTGCTGGGATTTTACACATTTTTCGATGTCACCATTATTCAATATTTAGATTATTAGAACAGTAGTTTTTTTAAAAAGAAATTATGTTTTTATTATTTTTTATGAGAACGTCAATTAGCTGTACGAGACGTGAATACTGGTTTAAAAACTTAATGTAAGTACAAATGGAGTATGGACAATATAAATAATAATAGAGGATTATAATATTATATAATATATATATTTTTCATTTAATGAAAGACATTTATATTTTGGCATTTTAATATTTTAATGCGATGGACTGGAGATAAAATAAAATTAAAAGTGTAAATACGGCTGTCGATGTAAGACTGTTTCACAGTTACAAAGAAGAAATGTCGTATCGTTTAAGATACAATTTATGCTATAATGCATTGTATGTACAATGTACATATATTGTACAAATATGTACCTATAGAACAATTTTTTTTTTTTTTTTTAAATAGCGTTTATTGAAAAATTTACAATCTATACAAGTTATGTACAATGAGTAAATTGGAGGGAGGAATGACAATGATGGGGCAGTGAAGGGAAGCTCACAGTTGAGCTACCTTTTAATGAGTCTTAAATCTAGTTGATTAAATGTAAAAGTATTTTAGATAAGGTCTCTGGACCAATTTCTGTTGAGTCGACGGGTGGGGTTGCCGGGAAGATGTTTTGAGCGAAGATTGGATATTAATTTGTTTGGGTGGCCAAGCATTTTGCAGTGAAGTCTTGAGTAGAATGTAATTGCTGTTTGGTTGATGGATTGAACTTTGAGATCTTGATGTAAAGAGGCATTTGTAACAATTTTATCTTCTTTATCCATCATTATTTAACGATGTACATTGTACGCATATCGACATATCTATATTTTATACCTTATTTTTGGTTTAGATTTGACACGCGCATGTCATTTTTCCGGTTTATGCAAGGTTGACTTGCTTGGGACTTACAAAATCGTTCCGTTTCCGCGTTATGAAGGTTCCGTTTTATTGAGATTGAGCGTCTATATAAAACTATAGGAACGTGCCGGGACCATAGAAAAATTCCGTATTGGATGGTTTTCCGTATTATTCAGGGTCCGCTTTAGACAGTTTTCACTGTATAAAAATGGATCCAAATATGTATAAAAATTCATCAATTGAGAACGGCTGGGTTGATTTTCTTCAAATTTTTTTTTAATTGTTCGTAATTGCCAGTTTTTACGAAAAAAACGCTTTTTTTAAAAAAATTTTTCGATGATTTATTTTTTGAATTCCGGAATGTTTTTTCGAATTAAAAAAGCAACAGCAAGCTTTAGCTTATACAATTGCATATGACATAATTAATCGTTAAAATGGGGCCCCCGGCCAACACCAAAAAAATGGATCAACACGGAGAAATACGTTTATTGAAATTAAATGATAATTTTAAATTATTTTAATATTGAATATTAGGTATTAACTATTGATATTATGTTTCACTATATATTATAAAATAAAGCTTAAATTTTGTAAAGTGATAATTTTCGCATCGTTTTTATTCCGTTCGATTTTATTTATAGCCGTCATATTCTCTTTACATAGAACGCAATAGTCGATAGTAAAGATAACATTTAGGTTTTATCTATATGAAATATGGTTATTCGATTATTACAACTTCGTTTTCCATTTTCTGTAAAAATTTTTTTTTTACTAATCTATCAAGACACAATCTTGGATGGTTTAGATTCACAATTGGACCCGATAGGTCCGACCCGGGGAGTTGCTCAAACGGAGATTTTAAGATTTACGAAGAAAATATTTGTTTATATGCAGACATACGGTTGGTATTGGTTATAGGAGAAATATAAATATATTTAGTAGAAATGGTTATTTTTGTTGTTTATTTGTTGCCTGCAGTGGTTTATCGGGCAGATCAGGTATAAGCATGCATACAATTGAATTTTCGCACATTGCCTACCAAGGTGGCTGAGTTGCACTTTAGCCGCTCATCGGCGTGTCCGCAATCAAAATAAATATAAAACATATTATTTCAATAATACAAAAACAGGTAGGCATAATATACTGCTCGCATTATCACCATCGAGTCTCATATAGAGTTGACATTTTTAACGGGCAACAGAGTGCACGGGATCAGTTAGTAACTTATAATTATGTTCACGCATATTTTTTTTTCATAATTTATAGTTATTTTAACACGTGTATTATTAATAATTTTCAAGAGAAATTACGAAAAATTATTATTTGTACATAATACACATCATTTTGAAAGCGACCAATTTCATACGACTAGACTGTTCTTAATTTTTTATTGTTATCTATCGTTTCTAAGTAAATTTTTCTTTTGATTGACAACGCATACATTTTTAAACTCATATTCTGAAGCAGAATATTATTTAGAGTATTTTTATCTATAAAAACCAAATTTCGAACAACTAGGTATAATATTTAGTCCAAAATTCGATTTTTATATAATATCAAAGTGCTCCAGAAAATATTCTGCTTTCAACTTTTTAACTAAGAAATAAAAATGAATATTTTTATCAATAAACAATAATTGAAAAAATTAAAAATGGCGAAATGTTTTTTAACGACTTAAAATGAAGTAAAATAATATTTTCAAAAACATAAATAGTTTTTGAAATAATAAATGTCTTTCGTTAAATAGATCAACTGGTACCTATATCGATATTATACTAATAATGAGAAAAAATAAGTTCTATCGGCACAAGACACTCCTTAAATGGTACAAGAAATCTAAGTAGGTATTTTAATTTTCAAATATGATCAATATTATAAGTAGGTATAGACTAAGTAGGTACCTATAGAAATACATTTACTTCAAAATTTGTATTTAAATAAATTATACCAAAGGAAAAAATGGTAGTGAGCATACTTGGTGAATCGTCCTGTTTACGTGAATAAACATTAACATAAATATAATATACACGAACGCAAATTATAAAATATATCGTATTAATATTATTATGCGTATTATACACGGAAAAAAATTTTGTTCACTCACGTGACTAAATCGCTGAACGAGTTAGTGGTAAGTTCTTCCCCGAAAGATTGCTTTGTCCTCATCGACATGGCTTTAATTTTACTTTTCGCAGAAGTCAAAGCTTCTAACAATGATTGCAACTGATCGTATGCGAGGTCCACCTGTTTAGACCAATTATTGTAATCGTAGTTCTTTGTCTTATCATCGTTAATTACACCGATAATAACAGGTGGCGTATCCGAAGCCGTGGCCGAAATATTTTCCTCAATTTTCTGGTCGAGAGTTTTCAGCTGTCTGGGTTCACCAACTATATACGGTCTAATAATTTTGAATATTGAACAAATTAAAATAAATATCGACATTTTTCGTATTTACATGGGTAGGCGAGTGACTGATAAAAAAACGACGTCTCCACTTACAGGATGTTGTTATAAGAATAAGAGGCATAATATGGTTTGATGGTCGTGTGTGAATTCAACCTGTATTGGTCCAGCACTACTGCCGTGCTCATGTGTGGTGCAGTCGACGCTGGACTGCATCTGAGTACCACGTACAACGCACAGATCTAAAAGGAATTTTTACAATAAAAAATACTGCTAACAAGAGCGAAGAAGTGGGTGAACAGTAAGTCAAGTGCCTATATATTTAGAGAGTTATTTAGATTAATTACAATACTGTGGTACTATATATATTATATTATTATATGAATATTAGTTTTGAGGGCGTTTCACATAGTTTATGACTATATGATAATAATAGGTTTAGGGATCTGTACTTTTAATTATAAGAAGAGTACTAAATATACATTATTGTAGGGTTAAAAAAATGTAAACTAGCACTCATTTTCTTTACACACAAATATTTTATAAAACTTCAATAACAATTATTATATTGTAATATTCGTAGGTTAGTTGAAACAGTTATATGTATACCTGTATTTAAAAGTTATAAAATACTAATTATACTAAATAGGTGCTTAGATCATTTTTAAAACACGAGTTCTAAAATAAATTTAAAATAAATAAATAGCTATCAAAATGTCCATTAAATAAAACTATTTCTTTTAAAATTTTTCATTCAGCCAGATATGTGGCAAAGCAAAAAAAGATATATAATATATTAATAGGTACTTATTTTACTATAAAAACTATTTGAACTTAAAAGCTCACAAAATACGCATTCAAACGTCACAATACTTTCGAGGACTTATACCTAATTAATTCCATTATAAAATTATTATATATTTCTGCAGGATGTGTCTAACCGGTGTATGACATAATCATCTTAAGTTGATGAAAAAACGGGTGCTTTTTTAGGAAGACTTGCTCCTTCCCATCGGCCATCTCAAGGGTACCTTTTCTGCTTGAATAAATGATAGTTTTTGGACATTTTCCGTCACTATTAGCCATTAGGTATCAGCTGTGGTAGGGTAAATATTATGATAAAAACAAGAATGCACCTCACCTGGGAGAACGTTACGGCAGCCGTCGACTTCATGTTTTCGTTATAAATCGTAAAAACTGACTGAAAATTCGTTGAAATACACTAAAACTCCTTCTACAAATAATAATAATGGAATTAAAAGATTTTACTTCCGAAAACGAAAATGTATATTATTACAGATACACCTCCCAAACGTATACAGGTGCGTTCTACTCGACGGCTAGGTAGGTACCTATTAAATTCTTAAAATATCAAATCATTATAATAATTATTTTGTTGACAAATAATAATAATAATAATAATAATGTAATATACAGTGTGTTAATTAATTGGAACATCAGTTATTTATAGTTTTCAGCGTATATATTGCGAATATTTCTGCAAAAAATTTTAATGGCCTTCTTTTCACCACGATATGTCATACATCAATAACTGTATCATCACTTTGTCATGGACCACATAACTATAAGAGAATAAGAGAACATTTGTGGTCAACGATAATCTGATTGATAGTTAGGTGCACGCTGTTCATCATATAATATTATCATTTATCATCGTGTATACAACCTGTTGTTGTCATAATAGGTTTCTTTACGGTTAGAGTCAACACTATTATGATGACCATTAAACTATACTTATTTATACTTACATACCTAGGAATACTTTGTTATACACAAGTCGCAATCAATATTTGATTTAAAAAAATGTTTATATGCATAATATATACAGGGCGATTCACCAAGTGTGCTCGGTGAGCATTGCTCATCCTCTTTTTTTCCTTTAATAATGATCAATTAATTCAAGTTCTGTATTTTTAAATGTATCATTAAATATCATATTCTCAAATTATAGAGATTTTTTTGTACTACTAATGAAGTATCCTGTTGAGATACAAACTTTTTTTTATGTTCTAAACCCATTATCGTGAACCTATTATCGTTAGTACACAAAGTGAAATAAATAAAGACTATTCGTTTGAATTTTTACTTAGATACCTACTTCAACATTTTCACAAAAGTTATTTACTAAATAATTTACAGTAAAAGAGGAGGATTCTCATTTGAAAAACAGAAGTTTTTATCACTACAAAACACACTTTAAATACTAAAAAAATATTATGAATTACTTTCTTACACTTATTATTTAAAAAACAGTACTAAAATGTGTATACATAATTTTATATATTAAAAAACAAGCTAAAATATATTTTTTATCATTTTAAATTTTTAAATTTTTATAATAGTTATTAGTAACATGCACTTTTAATTCCTTATTCCAAAGCAGAATATTTGTAAGAGTACCTTATTCTATGTATAAAATTTGAATTTTTGACCTGTTTAGTTCATGCGAGTTATAAGTATTTCAAGTTTAGTCGAGCAGAGCTGAGAGCAAAGAGAGTACCTAAAAAAATGTCTTACTACTATACTAGTATACATTTTAGATAGGTACATGTAACTATGTAAGTTGCAATAAATAAACTTTACTGCTCCAAAATTGCATTTTTATAGATAGAACATCTCCGAAACACTCTGAATAATATTCTGATAAAATGTTTATGCTACCATTCAAAATAGTAAAAACCTTAACAAATTAAAACGATAAAAAATATAATTTTTTCTAAAAATGTTTTTTCGTTAAATCGACTTGAAATTTAATATATTAAAGAAATATTTTTAAAAATGTAAGTGTTTTTTCAATTAATAATGAGTGTCTATCTTATGTTTAATGAATCACCCTGGGTATGTATGAATGGTTAAAAGTAGTTCAGGTCACCGGTCACATTTGTTTTATAATAACTGTGTGACATTGTAACTATCATCATCGTCATTTAAATTTCGTGTAGATTACAAGTCGGTAAGTTTAAAGGTTAAGTTAGGTACTACACAATATAATATATAGGTATGATGGACATTATTTCTACATCATATTTATTATTGGTATTTAAACAGTAGATATGAAGTTCGTTTATCGTTTACTCCGCTTTTTAAAGCCTGTGGGAATTTAAATAAAACAAATACTGATAATTTCAATTCGCGTTCAGAAGACATCCGCATTCCGCATAGTATGTTGCTTAAGTCTTACAAACTTATAACAATGCAAATTTGTGTTCAGCAGTTCCAATATTTTGTGTAGTAACCTTTAATCTCACAATGAATTCGCCTATTGGCTATTAAAACGAACTTAAAGGTAAGAAATAAGAACGTTTACGATATTTTTTATTTCACATAGTAATAACTTGCTTGAAAATTGAAATATCGTAAAAAAACAAACGAAAGCACAGAGAATGTTCTTACTTTTAAGTTTGATAGTAGGTAAATTCACTCTATTTTATATTAAAAGTTACTGCCCAACTTGCAGGGAACTGCTGAACACAAATTTGGTACGTCGTGTATGTTTGTAAGACGTGGGCATCCTCTTAATGACGAAAGTATTTTTAGCTATTATATGAGAACCCCCTCACCTAGAGACGCCCCGAGCAGATATATTTAGTTTTTATTATTTACCTATACCTATTGTTACAAAAACCAATATTAATATTATAATATAAAATATCCAAGGACGAAACACCGATTCGCTTCCAAAACATTCTTTGAATGTATACAAGGTGTACAGTGTACATATCATTGAATTCAAATTTAACACATCTATGAAAGCGACCCATTCGACATCTATTGTACATCAGAGTGATACCCCCTTGCACACCATTTTTATTGTTATTATTTCCGATTATTCGAGACGTACTTCAAAGTACAAACTATATCCACTTTGCTGTCAGAAAGTTCCCTAAAAGTAAGTTGAAGATCGGAGAAATTTTCCTGCTGTAAAAAGTATCTTCAGACACGAACGAAATCACACACAGAATGAACCTAACCGAGAATCTAAAAAATGAATGTTATATAATATTATATTGAAACTTTAAATGAGAATAGAATAATCATTTTTTTGAAATTATCTATGCAATACTAACTTCTTTGTGTATACCTAAATATATATGAAAGATATATAAAAGATTATATAGCCTTATATCCCTCCCCTACCACAAAAATAAAACAGGCACTTTGTCGTACACCCTTGAAAATAATGGAACAGTTTCAGAGTTTCAGGAAACGATGTCTAACTCTCTTAAACGCACAAACAATGCTCGCCAAAATGTTTGTAACCTAACATTTGTGCAGGCGTGCGTACAGGTTACCATACGATAATAATATCATATGGGGCATAATTTTTGAATTCTGACTTCCAACGTCCTTGTACAACACAATATAATATTTAAATGCCTTGATGAATTCATGTCAAAGATCAGGACAAAATATCAAAATGAGTTTTAAGTACACGGACCAAGACGCGATACTTAGGTGCAGAATGACGGGTTACAAAAAAAGAAGCAACAGCAGGTTTTTACTCTATTAGTTAATAAATATTTTCCATACCGTAAAATCGAGAAACCATATTGCCTATAACAGAATTCGGTAAATAACAATTTACAGGTTATATTGTAACTTTTAATTTAGGCTACGAGACATTTAATCCGAGTGCATATAATAATTTATTATAATATGAAAGTCACAGAGTACCCATTAAATTATATTGACATAAAAACAACAGATTTATTAATATAAAATAAAAATTATAAATACTAATGTTGAAGTATTTATTGTTATTATTACGGCTCGATTAATTTAGATTAGGATGATGAACGTCCACAAAAAATGAGTGTTTCATAAAATGATTACATATGTAGGCAACGATTAATAAAGGATTATGTAGTTGTTCGTTGTAATGGAATTGGTTTAAGTGTAGTTCTTTCCTCCTTGTCATCGTTAGTGGATGCTGAATCGTTGGAGTTCTCATCAGGATCGTTGGACCCTTCGCTTTCGTAGGATTCTTGGGAGTCAAAGGGTTTTCGATACTTGTACACATCATCAGACTGTTCATAGTCCTCGTCGAGCTGAGAGTTCTGGACCTCGTCGGACTGAGAGTTCTGAACCTCGTCGGACTGAGAGTTCTGAACCTCGTTGGATTGAGAGTTCTGGACCTCGTCGGACTGAGAGTTCTGGACCTCGTCGGACTGAGAGTTCTGGACCTCGTTAGACTGAGAGTTCTGAACCTCGTTGGACTGAGAGTTCTGGACCTCGTCGGACTGAGGGTTTTGGACCTCGTTCGACTGTTGAGAGTCCTCGATCTCGTTGGACCGAGAGTAATGGATCTGCTTGGAGTGTTCGTTCAATGGACCCGGCAATACAGGGACTGCTTCTTTTGAGTCTACAGAAACACTACTTTTTTCGCCCTCCAGTTCTTTTCTCAGCCGATTTTCCACTTCGGGGTCGTAAGACCTGCGTTGTCGGTGCATTTTCTGTGACACCATGGACTCATATACCGCCATCGTAAGTTTCTGTACCACTTCGTTTGCAGTCAACTTGGAATGGTGAGGTTTTAGTTCAACGAAATTCAGTCTGTAAAGCAAAAATGTAGTAAATATAAAAGGTAAGTAATGACTAGTTAAAAAGTTCAAATTGAGTTAGATCGGTTTTTTTAAAAAATTTTAAAATCACATAATTTTCTCACTAACTTAGAAAGTTAACTAGTTTAATTCGAATGTTGGAATGATTTGACTCTTTTAAATTGATTTTAAAATAATCCTTCTAGTTAAAATTAAAAATGATTTTCAAATTTTAGATTCTGAGCTTAGAGATGAATGTATTTACTTTACAATGATGTGTGTTTTTATATTTATTTATTCGTTTTTTTGTGTCTGTCATCAAGGGTTGGAGCAGTTAAAGTGCTTTGATTTTCTTCAACGGCAATATTTCTGGTAGGAAAGTGGATCTAGCTAATTGGTGCATTCGGGAGGTCGACATTTAAAATGTCCAATGGTTTTCAAAATCGACAGGAAAAACCAACAAAAAATTAAAGAAAAACGAGAATTTTTACGCTAAACCAGTTTTCAAAAAAGTCTACTTTAGTTTTTAGTGCAATTTTAAAAAAAATTACTGCACATACATGAAATTTTCACTGAACGATTGTGTTAGTATTTTCTATTCACCATAAAGTTCCAAAATATTTTGATTAGTGTTGAACTATTATAGGCATTTGAAATTTTCAATTATTATTTGTTTTTTTTTAAACTAATGTCGATAAAAAATCTTTCGTTCCGTCAAAAAACTTGTAAATGTAATACAAGGTTCCTTATCAGTTATTAATGAAAATTAAAAAAAAGGTTAGCTTAAATCCAAAATAATTTTTGATGAGCGTTTGAACTTAGAATTTCAACCAAATTCACGAAAATTATCAATTTTTTTGAGTAAGAAATTCATAAAAAATTTTCCTTTTATATCCAAGATTTAAATATTTAATACAAGATTCCTTATAAGTTTGTCTCCTTTTATCAAAAAAAGAATTTCTACTGAAAACTCGAATTAAAATTTTTATGACCATTTGAAGTTAAAACTTTTACAACATTGTATTTTCAGTCGATTTCTCATGTTTTGCGATTTTCTTACATTGTTATTGTAATTCAAAAACGAATTACTGTAGACACTTGAAATTTACATCATATATGTATTCCATCAATTCACATACTTGATCAATTTTTTTAAATATTTTGAATTGTTTTGCTGTTAGCGGACATTTTGAATTTTCATTTTTTTCATTTTTTTTTCAATGAATGTCAATAAATTTGTATTGGTTGGGTCAAAACTTATGAAAATTTAATACAAGACTCTTGATATATTTTTACCATAGCAGTTGAAAAATATTAAAAATACATATGCATGATTTTTGTTTATAATGATTTAAAGTTCAAATTTTGACAATATGTATCAAATTGAAAATTTAAAACTATTTTGTAGTCTAAAATGTATAAAATGTTCAATGTTTATAGCTAAAAATTAAACCTTTGAACAAGTTTCCATTTAAGCAATGTTTTCTGTAACTAAAAAATCTAAAAAACATATAAATACAGTTATTTTTTACAGATATTTTTAGTTCGAATTTGGACAAAATTGCATATTAATACAAAGAATAACGTTTATCATTTTGCTATAATTCGGTTCCAAAAACGGCCCAATTTTACATAGATATTTTTAATATTTTTCCAGCATCACCGATAGTTTAAGAATAATATTAATTCAACCTACCGGCTACTATATTAATAATAAATAAAAACAATATAAAATATCCTAGACTGATACATACAGTCTTCGCTCAGAATCGTTTTTCGTATACAATGATATGATATCATAACGTATTTATCTATATTAATAGAGATTATTGGATGGCAGTGTCTTACCAGGTAAAGTTTGTCTCAACCAAATAACAACTAATTGGTCAATTGGAGTTATAACGCAATTGAGTTTATTTCGATTTTTGAGTATACTGTTGACTGTTGATTTATTGTGAATTGTTTTTTATCGGCCGCTTACGGGTTCGGTACTTTTTGTGTTATTGTTAGTTACGTTAAGATGTGGAAGTGTTAAAAATTCCAAAAGTTTAGTCATGGTGTTTAATCTCGCTTTCGCGCCTTGTGTCTATCAACAAAATTTGGGTCATGTTATTTGGCCATTATTTCGTTGGAAACGCATTTTATAGGTCATTTATTCTGATTATTTTTTAAGGAACTTTTTGATTATTTTTAGTACATATAAATCTGGGCCCTAGATGTTAAGGCTATATATTATGGAATTATTACGCATATACCTATACTGCATCAGTAGTGTAGCACTACTTCTGAACATAATCATATTCACATAAACTGACCGCAGTATATAGTATATACCTCCATCACGAAGGTGGTCTCCCTGAAATTATTATATTATTATAAAATAATTATTAGTACTTACTCGTATATGATTGCTATTGAATACATATTATATTAGGTACCTACTATAACAATTAGTAGAAATATTTTTTTACAAATATATTTATCAAAACCAAAAATCTTTTACACGAGTAACGTGGGGTGGTTCAGCTAGTGTACATTTTATTTATTATACTTTTTTTTTATTCTTCAATAAGATAATGGGCCTACTGAACATGTTTGTGGATTTGTGTACCTACCTATATAAATATATAATACATTTAAATCAATGATCCGTTTTTTGATTGTCCTCTATAGATTCAAAAACTAGTGGAAAATCATAAAGTTAATCATTTTATTTGTGTTTGTACTATTGTATAGCTCAACTAACGAAAAACGGAAAATACAAAATTAGTTATAATCAGAGCGAAATTGGTACAGCTAGTAACAAATAAATAAAATAATCATGGACGGATTCCATATGATTTTTTAATGAAAATTATCATATTATATAATATTATATCGTAATCAGTCTTGCCATTATTATTGAAGAAGTTGTAATCAAAAATCTGAGTCACAAAACCGTGAAAATATTTTGTGATTTTATTTAACAGATTGTCATCATAGTTTTTAAAATTAATAACTGCGAAATTATAATATGATGTACATCATCATAAATGCTATCGAAATTGTATTGCAACAACCTTCATTCGTTTTAATAATTGTTTTACAGATAAGCCTCAGCATCTGAATCATAGGCTAACAATTTTTCCATACTTATAATTCAACATTTTTTGGCACTGGTAAACTCTCCCGATTTTTAAAACAATTAACAAGTATACTCTCTCGATGGTAAACTCTCCAGGGTCAATATTATGTTTACCTGAAGTAAATGTGTAAACTCTCTTGAGTTGTTCAAATGTTATTGATACACTATGAATCGGCTATAGTGCAGGAATTGTGATTATCATTTTAAATATTTATTATAAATTGTATTGACGTTATGCTATATTTGTAATTTAAATATTTATACATTTTACTATCGTCAACCTATTTTTAATTTTCAAAAAGATTTAAAACGATATAAACTTTAATGGTTCATCCAAGTTTTCTAACCTTACCAACTGCATAATACGAATAATGCCCCATGCTCCCCTAGCTTAATAGTACTAAAGTATTGTAGACTCGTTAGAGTTTACATAGTTTCGTCAGGTAGTACTGGTTTGGATCAGGGAAAGTTTACATGTTATCGTCAGGAAGTACTGAAGTAGGCCCGGGAGAGATTACATTTTCCCGTCAGGTAGTATTGTAGTAAGCCGGGGAGAGTTTACAATCGAGAGAGTTTACATGCCATTAAAATCGGGAGAGTTTACAATCGATCTTTTTTTTATATAAGAAACACAACAATACAGTAGTATATTAACAATATATTAATGACAATAATGTCGGTTAGGTTAGGTAACCATTATAAATTTAACTATAAATGAAACAAACCGTTTGGGGAGAGTATTATCTTGCAATCTAACTTGGATACCTGTACCATTGTACCTAGGTATAATCTATGCACTCATTCTCATATTGTGATTACTGGGCACTTCAAAGATTTAAGTTTAAATGTTTAACTAAATTAAATTTATCTAACTATGAATTTTTGGTATTAAGAACACTAATGAACACCTTACAAAGTATAACTAATAATTATTTTACATAACACTGCTGAAATAAGTTTATTTTAAAATAATTCGCTGTTACATAAAAGTTATTTTAATTATAACGATTAAAAATAATATCTGTGCTTATTACCAAAAAAAAAAACTATAATTATATAATTACCTATAATATTTGATTATATTATGGTAATAACATTTTTTTTAAACAAATTTTGTGATTATTATACAAAAGTACTATGATGCATATTATTAAGAGATAAGACTGTATTATCTACACATTCGTTTCCACCAGAAAAACTACTATCGCTCCAGCCAATGTGAAAAATGTTTGATTTTCGATATCTCCACCAAATCTGGGCTTAAATAATTACTGTTTTCAAAAATGCTGTATTGTTAAAATTGTTATATTTATACATTATACTTCGTTATGGCAGTTGACGTGTGTTGATCTGTTTTGAATAAATATTTTTAGATATTTAATTTAATAAACATTTTTAAAAATGTATTAATATTAGGAGATGATTTTTAGAAATGTTAGTTGAAATGTGCATGGAATGATTCGAAAATATTTGTTGTTCTGCATAAACTATCACTTAAATTGGACCACATTGTTTGCGAAAATATGTACTATACTCGGAAATATAATGTTCCAATGAATGAGAACCAATAAACAATAACAACATAAAACCAAAATTATGACTAATGGATCTCAAATTATAATTTATGTAAGAAAAATGTTTGGGCGGAAACAATGCACTCCCACTCTGAACGATATGCTCACCAATATGCTCAAGTGCGACCACTCGAACTTTATGAAAAGTCGTGCATCGTGTTATAATAAAAATGAAATGTCATGCAATCTACTAATAAAATGTTTTAACCTAAAAATAACAGATTATTGCTTGTCCAAAACTCATCAAAGTGTCTCGTGGCCAGACTTCCCTGCGTATATAATTATAAGACTTTAGACTATATTGGAGATACAATAAAATGGGCGTACTGAAATCTGTATGACTTATGAGTTATATAATTTTATTCGTGTACTCGCTTAAGTATTGTACACCTTTATTATGCGTATTAAGATTATGCATATATAGAGTCTAAACAGGTAGGTTCAGTGGCGAGCAAAGGTTCTACATTGCAATTATTGCGGGACCGTCAGTCACTCTGCCTCTTCAGAAAATAGTAAAGGGGGATTAGTCACGAAGAAATTAATTAAAAATATCGCTGCTTACCTAAAATTGGATTAGGTACTTTTTAAATTAATTTTAGTGCCTGGGTGGGAAGGTGATTATGGTTTTGATTAAATAGTTGGGTTCCATTGCAGGGTAATAATAGTTAATTTAACTCCCCTTATACTCGGCCCTCTACAAGTTATTTTGTACTAAGTTGAAAAAAGTCAATGAAAAAATAAAATAACTTCACTCACCCGACGACATTTTTATCTTTGATACCCGGTTTCTGTACGATCGGATTCTCGGAGGTACCCGAAACCAATTTCAGTGCTGGAGCAGCTCTTGTCACTGGTGACGACGCCAGGCATACGATCGCCACGCATGATGCAAAGATCTATAAAAAACGATAGATACAACATACATAGCAGCATAGGTATAATTACTAAAATATCCAAACGCAAAGGTATACATCTAGATTATAGAGATGTGTAGATTTTGGACGCAAGGGTATGTCGAGATGTGCTCCACTAAAGCATAAATGCCCCCCAATCTAATGCGCATGCAGTATTGTCTTCAAAATATTTATGATAATCATTTTTATTATCACTGATTCTTACTTAACTACAAAACAATGTTTTTTCTATGTTAAAAAATAAGTACACTTTATACAGACGTGTTAATTGAAAAGCACATAATAATTTCATAATCATACTCGTCACAAAGTATTAAGCTGTGAACATAGATTATACGTACAAAATATGTTGTTACTTTTTTTTTCTAAAATGTGTAATTTTTGGAACTTTGTTCATATTATGCCCTTTAAACCAATGGTCTAACCCCCAACTTACAGAGGATTTTAGCACACATCCTACGTACCCCATGCGCACGCTTTTGAACTAGGCGCCTGGGTACCTATATCAGATCATAGGAATGCACTCACTTTGAACGCAGTCGTTTTCATTTTGAAATCCGTAAATTCAGCGATGGCAGTAATCTCTGCAGCAGTCGATTACAATAGTGTAAAAAACCAACAATGCTATAAAAAATACTGTTCGGACGAATCACAGTCGCCGTCTGATGCGTTCGGAATTCAGATTGTATGTCCGCCACATAATATTATGCTCGTGAGCATCGATCGCGTTAAATTAATAGGTAATAATTAAAATAATAATAGTGCAATTTACAATTATTTTTACTCAACGTTATTATATCTGTATTGTATACTCTGTAATTAGGTGATTATTATAATTGCAGTTGATTGGAATGATTCTGAGAAACTTGAGACATCACGTACGTTACACATAATATATTATACACATATTATTATTGTAGTCTTTGTGACTTGTGACATTTTCAATATAATTTTAATTTCTTTATTAAATAAGCAGTGTCAATTCATTGAGGAATACTAACCTTTTACAATGTGTCCGTGATTACTCAGCTACATATAACACACTGTCAATAAGACGGACGATATATTATTATTACATGGCTTATTATAAACCGAATAGTATGATTTAAATTCTTTGTTTCCTAACGTTGGGTCAGAGCCACGATCGAATATATTATATTTTTTAACCGTTTTGTATTAAACAATGGCCACATTAACCTTTCGTATATTATCTGATTAGATCTCCAGTTTTAGGCCACTCTTCACATCATGGCAGATATTTTTTCACTCTCTAATGTCCCATCTCTCAGTTCTCATTCCCCAAAAAACTCAACAAAATCTAGAACTATGTCCCGATGCCAGTGGTGGATGGGAGAGTGGGGGCGCTGAGGGCATTTAAGATAATTGTATTAATTTTTAGTGCATATATTAGTACATTGTATGAGTCACTGTGTACATTTGGAAATTAAAATATTATATCAAGAAATATTGTTTTCATAATTGCTTTAGTAATTATATTGAGTATTTTTCATCCCTACAAAATATCAATCGTTCCATATATGGAAGCGATAACGCCATTGTCTATCTTCATCGATGTTATAATCATGAGGAATATTAGTAAATGATCAGTTGAAGATACATCGCGATAGTATTTATTTCTAGTACACCTAATTCTGTTTATTTATTGTGATAACTTAAGTTAGCCCAAACCCATTTTAAGGATAATTGTTCTTCATATTAATATTTTAATAACTGAGAAACTGATAAACAGTAAAATAATTTATATTGTACATTTTCAACACATTATTTCAACACTCCTTAGTCCTTTTAATCTATAACATTTATAAAAGTCAAATACTACTTACTTGTCGCAATATTTCTCAAAAATGACAAAACGAATGAACTTTAAGTTTGAAATAAAAACTGTCCTTACATATTTTTTTAGAATAGTGATTCCGCTAATGTTCTAATCGTGCATTACGTAAAGATTGAAAAAAATTCACATTTTAAGGATATTTAAGAATATTTAATAATAATAATAAGTATATATACTAATATATATGTTTATACTCGTACGTCCATTGATACGTTGATTGATATTTGAATATTTAATATGTCATAAAAGTTAATGTGAATCAAACATTTTAACGAAAACACTGTATCAATACATGACTGCTTTGCTTTGAACCTTAAAAATTATAGTGTGTATATATGTGAATTTATGCATGAACTCAATGTTTTTGAAACTTTGACTGATGCCCGGATAACCAAATGACGAATTTGGCATAATCACGATGTATTTATTATAAGATTCAAACGCCATAGGCACCTATACGTCATACAAAATAAATAACAAAAGACTAAATATTATATTTATGATTTATCATTATCACTGTTGTAATTTGTACTGTTATCGCTACATGGTGTAGTAATTAATAAAAGAACGACGATAATTATTTTATGCTGTACTTAAATGATTTTTATGTTTCTTTTTCTTTCCTTCAAAATTTATGAAGTAAAAACAGTGTTCTAATTTCTGACTTCAAACACCTAAGACTAACCACAGGCTCATACAAAAATTACTCCCGGGGATCAATCAACGTCTTCACCACTTACTTCAGCCACTGTGTTTTTATAGATAGCTAATGTTGGTAAACCTTACATTATAACTTATAACATTAAAAAAAGTTGTTTAAGTGGGTGCCCCTCTACTGTGCAGTACCTAGGTGTAGGTCTCTCTAAAGAGTCACTTTAATGTTCGATGGCCAATGGTCAATTAAATACTTAAATTAAAATTCAATGATATAAAATTAATGTATACGAAATAGTAAAAACGAGTTCGAGTGAAAACGGTCGATCAACTTGTATTACTAAGTATATCTTATGATATAATTGATATTAATTTATTTTACTATTAAGAATTAGACTAAGTAATAATACAGTAAGCTGAATTAATTTTTTCTAAAAAAATGTAATTTGAAAAGGTCATTGCGTGTATAAATTGTGTTAATATACTTAAGTATAAAAGTCTCAAGTTATAATAATATGAATTGCATGGTTATGCATAATACGTATTATATTTTAATCTTTTTTTTTATAACAATAGACAATTGTCGATCCCTATAGTGCCTTTACAGACTTATAAGTAGATATCGGTACATTTTATATGAACTATAATAATCTTTATATTATTAGATATGAATAATTATATAATTTATAATATTAACTTACAAATCAGCAGCCGACAACATCATATTATTATGTATAATTATGAATAATTTATGACAAACTTGTAAATCTCTTTTTCAATTACAATGAACTGTTTAAACATTTAAACGTGTTAGAACTCGAAATAATATTTTTGCGTATTAATTGGTTTTGTGTGTGCTTGGTATATTATTGCATGCGTCCAATCTGATGTGTTGACTCATAACTATATCAAATAATAGTAAAACAAAAAGTAAAATAAAATAATATTGTTATTGTAGGTATGTTAATTTGTATGGACGTCTATACAAAAAATTAATACAATTAATTATGTTCCATGTTATCAATCATCAAAACTGAAATTATGTACAACTTGTTACAATTCCTAGACAATATTTATTTGTAGACACTTTTTTTAAAAATATTTTACATTGCCGAAATTTATTTAAAAAAATAAATAGTACAACTTTGAACTTTGAAGCAGACTGATACAAGGTGATTTACCAAGCATGCTTATATCATTTTTACCTTCAATAATGCTGAAATTATTCAAAATCTGATTTAAGTATTTAAGTATTCCAAAAATCAGAATTTGGACAAAGTCAAAGTTAATGGAAAAATCAGGGTGAGCATGTTTGGAAATTGACCTGCTTAATTAATAATTAATAACAACTTTCCAATACCATGCAGAGAATAAAACAATTTTTTTTAAATATTTACCTTTAGAATAACAAACTTTTTGTGCACCTAAATAATTGTTATATCTATTAATTTATAAGAACAATGACTTGAAACGTGGATACTGTTAATTGTAAATAATGGATTTGATATTAACTATATAGACATATAGTAGCTAGGTAATTATAGTGTTCATAACTGTGGATAATCGTAGATACCTACTGCAAATAACGGATTTGATATTAACCATATCTGAAAGAGTTTTGGAGGCTCTCCTGCCTCTCCTCGTCGTATTTCCTTCGGGCGTGGTCGAAAACGAACCGTTTTTTTTTAAAATTCATTGAAGGCTCAACGTTTGATCTTTGATGTATCGGTTAAACGAACAAAACTAATATCCTTGCAACTCGGTAGACAAAAAGACACAAAGTTGTCTAAACGCAATTATAAAAAGTATAAAGTATAGTTAATAATAGTAATAATTCACATGTAAGTAACAAACATAGATGTCTTAAGACATAAATGTAAAATAATTCTGAAAAGTATAAATAACTATGTAATTCTGTTTCAAATGTAATCAAATTGGTAAAATACGTTAAGCCAAAAATAAAATAAAAAAACTGTTGAAATTTGGTTTTAAGACCAAGTAACACCCAAAAACGTTTATCTTTGTTTAAGACATCGACGTGAACGGATTAAAACTATTTCCTTTTCAAAGTTAAAAAATACACCCATTCCGGCTACAACAAATAACATTATGGAAATATGATAAATTTATGTAACACGGCATAATGTATAGACAATTTAAATACGTAGCTGTGTCGAAGATCGTTTCAAAAAATTATTGCATAATATTATAACATACATATTATGTAGATTGAATGCACCTCAAGGAGCACCACATTGGAAGTGTACGTATGCACGCGTTTACTTCGACCATGTTGTTATTATTTAATTTGACATTTTTTTGAACTCTCATAAGTGGAATATTAGGATACAATATGTAAGACTCGTGCTCTCAAGAGATATTACAGTGTCTAATTTACTATTCATATTCATAATATTATGTTCATTACATGATTTTTTCAATAATGTAAAATCTGTCCATATCTTTAAAATGTTTCAAAAGTTTATACCTATGTGGAGGTATAAATAAAGAATCTTATTTTTTGAAAGTTTGGTTGGGTTACATAGTTTTAATACTCACTAGAAATTGTCGTAGATGTAATAGATTATTTAATTGATTTTAAAAAAGTCAACAGTAATTATCGTATTAATAGATATCTCGCATTGAATTCGGCCATTTTCATTTTTGAAGTAAAATAGTATTTTAACTTAGTCGAATATTGTTATACTGAATTATAAAAGCACATTGCAAAGGACACGTGTGCAAGACAAATGCTTGAGATATAATAAGTAATAATTATGAATGCATATTAAGCTTATAAATTGAATAGGTACCCAATACTCCAAACAATAAAATTAAATAAGTTCCTTTAAGGAAGAGGGGGGAAGTAAACGAATAGTAGTCATTTAACTTTGTGTATTAAGGATAATTAGTTCCACGACAATGCGTTTCGAAGATATAGAGGCTATGCCGCTATGGTGATATGAAAAATGTAGTAAACTAATCAATAACCGTTAATATATGTATTAAGTACTTAATATTAATTTATATACCTACTTGTATCTATGTACTTAGTTAAAATATTAAATTTAATTTTAAAAAAACATTAATCTAACAAAATTAATAATTTGTAAAAATGGTTGAAATTCAATAAATACTAGAACCAATTTTGAGTACATCTATTTTATATTTTTGAACGACCATTATTAAGGACAATTTACCTATGTATAAACATTTTATTAACTAAGAAACTACTCATTCAAATTTTAAATTGAATAGGTAGATCAACATTAGCAAAAAGTTATCCACTAAATAATTTACAGCAAAAGTGGTTCTCATTTGGAAAACAGAAGTTTGTATCATTACGGCCCACAGGACACTCTTTAAGGAGTAAAATATGGTCTTTTGGTCTAATTAAAAATTCCAAAAATTAGAATTTGAAAAAAAACTAGAGGAAAAATGTTGGGCGAGAATGCTAGGTGAATCACAATGTATTAAATTTACTTTTACAACAACCTTCACACAAATTACAATATCATTTTGATACATTATCACTTTTAATGTTGCACAATCACAGAACCCTAAATATATATGTTTACATTTTCCTGAAATTTCAAGAAGCGCAAAGCCTAAAATTGTCATATTTTTCTTTAAACGACAATAAAATATGTCTTTAGTTTGTTCAATTACAAACAATACAATATTAGGAGTAGATTTAATCAACCGTGGAATAACTTTGTCAAAATAAACAATACTTGAAACTGTTTTTATTTGCTAAGTCTTTAGATACTTTTAACTTAAATATTTAGGAGTAAATTGGACATTGATTGATTGCTTACAAAATGTTTGAAATGATGGGTTCGGCAATTAGCCATATAAATTAAACAATTCTATGTTCATTTGTACATGCTGATGTTCAAATAAATGGTCAATGTACGAAAAGTGAAACCAAATAAATAAATAGGGAGTCTGCTGCCTAAAAAACAAAAATAACTGCTGTATCAGGCCATTGAGAGAAACACGTTGGCCTTTGTTCATTGATCGATGTAAAAATTCTTGCAAGTTTTTTATTTAATTAGTAAATAGTTATATTATTGAACAAATTTACAGTGTAACTAGTGGACTCACAACAGTGTAAGTTTCACAAATCTACCAATTCTAGAACACACTCGTTTGGATTATGATAGTTGTAAAATATTTTAAATAATACAATGAATCATGTTTGAAGCCAAACAATATATATATAGATCTATCAAGATACCAAGGGCAATTTTCTTCATCAATTGGAAATATTCTAAATCATTAAATTAATATTATTTAAGTACATTAGTATAGTATAGTACAGAAGAATAATTATAATCTTCTCTCCCAGAAATTAAAATCAACATTTTTAAAACAAAAACACTTTATTTGAATTCTGATTTTGTATCAGGCAATTAGTCTCAATAACTCCAATCTCAAGCGGAATAAAAATAAATTCAACTTATGTATTTTTCAAGTTTTATACCTTAAACATAACTTAAAAATACTTCAGAGAACAAGAAAAAAATTGGAGTTATCGAGCTATTTGAGATACAAGTTGAGACTCAACTTTAATTTAATATATCTTATGTTGCAAGTGGAAATTATGTATCAATAAACCTTAAATTTATTCAAATTACAGTTAAAAATATATTTATATTTTGAATTATTTATTTACAATACACTTTGAGTGGTATAATGTGAAAATGCTAATAAAAAAAATCACTAATTAAAACATTTAAAAAAATAGTCTTTTAAAATAAACATAACTGTAGAAAAAAATCATGGGCAATACAAGGTAATATACATACACTATCTAGACATTTTTCAACACAAACTGGTATCTTGACAAATGTCTAGTAGGTTGGAACGTGAGTATTAACACTCAATTGCTGATAACATAATTTTCAATATACAACTTATTGATATCTGATCATTATTACTAATAAAAAAAACTGTATATAAAATAAGTGGTACGCAAATACCTAAATACCAGGTACATGGGTAATATGGATAATATTATTACAGTATAAATAATTCAATTTTAAATTTGTAAAACTAAATTAGTTTAACAATGTATTTACTACCATCAATGGACAAACACTAACCATGTGTCTATTCGCCGAGAAGTAAAGTTTGAATAATCATATGCCTCTTTTCATCATACACAAAATTGTTATTTTTGAACAATTTACTTTCAAAGAATGGTCTCAAGTCGTGAATATCTATCTGTTTTACCTATAAAAAATTTATTGGACAATTTTAAACTCATCATAAAAGAGTAATATGTTGTAAGACAATGTTAAATTACTTACTCTGTCTTTGAAATCTTTTTCGTGTATTTCAATTGTGTTAACTGTGACACCATGTATACCTCTAATGTATGCCAACTGATCAGTTGCCATTTGATGTAATATAAAGTATAAAAGCTCTGTGGTATCTTTTTTGAAAGATAAGTATTTTTGGAATGTCTACAAATTTTGATACAAGTAAATTAATTAGGTTAGTTTTTTCACTTCTTTGTCTAGCAAGTAAGTATAACATAAAAATCAATTACTTTTCTCATCGTTTTCATAACACTGTATTTTTGGGTTTCGATAAATGACTCTAACATTATACGAATAGCCATGTTGACATCATCTTCTTGAACATAGTCTCTTAAATGCATTTTAGCATTTGCTTCTGCCATACGAATCATACTTTCAATATGTCTGACTGTAATGGGCAAACTTCCAGTCATCTATATTTAATACATATTGAATAGGTTTAAATTAAAATAAGAGTTTACATTTTACTTCATAATAGGGTACTTATCGATTATCCGTACTACCGTGAGTCTCGACTACCACCTCAATGTCATGACTACTGCTAGCCACAATTCCGTTATTATTATTTAACTCTCAACTGCTGTGATAATATCTGTTATTATAACCTGTGATTATTTTTTTAAATAGTTTGTAGATAATGATTTTATGTTTTATATTATAACACGGTAGTCGAGATAACGGATAAGTACCAATATAAGAGTGCCTAAAACTGTTAAATGTTGTATTTATTTATATTTATCTACATATAACAACTTGTGGGCAAATCAGTAAAATATAAAATGTTATAGTTACAGGTGGTATAAAAAAAAAATATTAGCAGCATTAATAATAAGTAAATCAAGTTAAGTTCTAAGACTATAGTTAAGTATCTCATGTCTAAGTCAGTGAATTTGATCAAAATTAAAATCTAAGTTGGGGGAACAAAAGCATTACATTTATAAGACTCAAACTATAATTATGAGTATGATTATTTAAAAAAAATTATTTCACTGTTTTTCAACATCCAATTCAAAATAGATACATGATGTTTCACCAAGCTCACTGCAATTGTATATTTTAATATTACATTTATTAAAATTCTTATACCTTATAGTAAAACAAACTTTTTTTCTCAATATCAACTACCCTTGTTTGTCAAAAATTTGTTAAGATGATGAACTTTTTGAAGATTATATTGAATATAAAAAAATTTTAACAGGTATATCTATACATTTAAAGAAAAAAATAAGTACAAGTCACTAGTTTTAATAAAATGGGTGATACAATGATCCAAAAATTATGTTAACTGATACTAATCTGTTAACATTCTGTAATTTAAAAAAATTGTTCGATTGCAAAATGTATTAGACTAACTAAACATTACAACTAATTTATATACTAAGCTAAAGTAACTAATATTGTTTTTAAAGGTTAACAACTTTGAAACAATCTGTTCGGGTACTCGTCCAATATGCTATTAACTGTACATTTGATGGTTTAGTATGCTACCTACCGTCATTTTATGTTGGTGAAGTATGATATCAACATGTACTTACTATCTACAAATGTACAATTTAAACCACTGTTACACTTCCCATTTTAATCCACATACGTAAAAAAGTTATTGTTTTTGTGCATGGAGTAAAATGTTAAGCACCCTTTTTTTGTAAATCGATTATAAATTGTTTTCAAAATATTACCTTCCGAATCATGTTTTTGACTATTTTTTAGAACTTTTTTCAACACACCACCACAAATTGTTTGGTTTTTAATTTTTGTACATGTTTGGTCGATTGGTAATAAACCGTGTATGTTTAAAAAATGTTCGTACATCTCTTCATTTTGATTTATGTGTCGATATAAATAACTCTGAGTTGACAAACTCATAATAATAATTAATAAACAATAATAAGTAAATCACAGTAAAACCACATATAATCGACACGACTCACAAACAGGTATAATATGAAGGTACACCTACTAACCTACCTAACCTACTAAGGTATAAATATAATATAATTTGGGGTCTTGAAAAAAGCTTAATCTTAATTGCAAAATGATGAAGTATATAATATAATATACAGCATACAGACATACGATAAATATCATATTAAACTATCATACAATTATGGTAGATAAAAGATTTACAGTAGATAGGATATTAGACAAGTACCCTTGTTTGAATACCCATGTAGATACATCAACATAAACAAAAATCATCTGCTTAACAATAGCGTCAAAATGATGATACTCATTGGAAAAATGTTATTTTGTATCGCCACTCTTAAAAAGGTATAAAGAAAAAGTATTAAAAATATAGTTTTCATAAGTGTGCACCCTATTTGAAAATCCCAAGAAATCATAATTTAAATAAATTCATTATATTTTAAGGATAAAAGGGGATGATTAGTTAATCATCTCAATAACTCATATAAATAATAAAGATTAGACTTAAAAACATTTGACTTCATAAATTGAATGAATTAAATGTTATACATAACACAAGCTTTGCAACAATAGGTATGTGTCAAGTACAACTAAAAATCTTTTGCAAAAATAAGAATGTTAGAATGGAATTTACCAAAACAAAAAGTCTTATAGTATAATGTTAAAATTTGTTCATGATAAAAGTATAAAACCTAAATTTAACTTGTGAAGCTTAAATTTTTTGTTTACTTTTTTTAAATACATATATACAAGTATTTCAACTCCATTTGATTAATTTAAGTTTATCTTTACAGTAAATAGTCAGATAGTTAAGCCAACAGATTTTAGAATAAAAAGTACGGTAGTATGGTATCATCTTAGAAATTGTATGACAGCACTTGTCATTGGATTTAAATATATATATATTTAGTAATCACTGTTGTACTTACCATAGACTCTTGTCTCAGTTGACTATACATTTTAGCTACTTTGTCTTGGTCCATACGATGAAGTTTTGGATGAATATTTTGTTTAGAATAGACAATATATTTTTTCAACAAATCTTGAGGTATTGGCTCCATATCAGTAGTAGAAAAAGGATTTCTCAATTCACATTCTTTATCTTTGCTCAAAGGATGGTTACGCATATGTGACTGTACCACAAATGTTGCAAGCTGATTGTCTTTGACCTGGTCAACTTCATCTCGAACAACACATAAAATGTCAAACCTTGACATAATGGGTTCTGATAAATTAACCTAAAAAATAGAATAAGATTTATAAACAATTAGTTGATTTTGATTTCTTGAATTTAATTTTAATATAGGAATACAGTGGCCGAGAGCAATAGTCCAGACGCACACCACTGTCAAATCAAACTTGGCCACTGACGGCATATTTCTCCGGGTAGGCAATTGTCTAGCGCAGGGGTCAGCAAGTAATTTCTACTGGAGTCCAGAAAATAATAAACAAACGAGGTTTAGAGAGAAAACATTTTTTGTAATATTTATATGTTTTTATATATCAATATTATGAAGAAAAAGAAAATAAGGGTTAACACAGTCATTAACACAACAGCAGAGGTGTGTTTTTTGAAGTCCGATGACCAGTCAATAATCAGCCTAGCTAAGAACATTGTCAACGTAACAACTGTTGTAATTAATAAAGTGTTGTTCTCGTCACTTAATGTGTGTTAATTATTTCAACTATCTCTCAACACCTACAAGATAGTAGGTATCCAAATAAAAATTCTACCTAACTAGACTTGCAAAGCCAACGTCTTGCACATCACCATACAAAATAGAAAATTCACACGTACATTTTCAGAAAAAGTCATTGCCGGATCATAACGTCCGCCAATTGGATTAGCTGCAGCCATAACAGAACATCTAGCTTGTAACGAGGTCACAATACCAGCTTTCGATATTGAAATACTTTGTTGTTCCATAGCCTCATGAATTGAAGTTCTATCTTGATCATTCATCTAAAAGTAAATAATGATTGTACTAATTAAAGCCAACAATGTTTTTATTTACTTTCTTTTACATACCTTATCAAATTCATCAATAATACAGACACCTTGATCAGCCAATACCAAAGCTCCTGCTTCTAATGTCCATTCCTTAGTCTGATGATCACGTTTAACATAGGCTGTAAGACCAACAGCAGAAGCACCTTGTCCAGTAGTAAAAACGGCACGTGGAGCTATTTTTTCAATATATTTTAAAAATTGGGATTTGGCTGTTCCAGGATCACCACACAACAGTATATTTATATCTCCACGAAGTTTATGTTTGTCACCTAATCAAAACAATTAATTTGTTATTTTAATAAACAAGTAAACAACTAACATACTTTAAATTATTAAGTATACCTAATGTTAAATTTTAAATTTGTTATAATTTACCTAAGCTGAATCAGTGGCATAGCAGACTTTAAATTGTTCAGAAGCAATTAGGCAAGTATAATATTCCATCCACCCACCCACTCAATACCTGACGAAGACATTAACTGTCATATTTTTAACTACCTATCATATTCAATACAAAAATATTACTTCATACTAAATTTAACCATTGGCCACCCACACACCATAATAAGGTCATTGTCTCTCTATCACCTCTTTTGCTTTGTTTATAAAAACAGTACAATTTTATTCTATTTAACCCTAAATGTTTTTTAATATACAAGCTGTAACTGTATAACGTATACTTTACGGATTAAGTTAATCATTCATTAAATTCAATTAATTTAATTTAAACTATCCATTAGAAGCTGTGATTTAGGTATAATAATTGTACTCGGTAGTTTATGCTACACCTCACTAATTAATAAACAAAAAAGCGTTATTTGTAAAAAAACAAAATTTTGCCCATTATAATACTAAGATTTATATTTAAACTTCAAAAGATTTTAAATATTAAAATTTGACAAAAATATAAAACCAGTTGTTAAGTTATTAGTTTTTATATATAATATACTTAAACAAAAAACATATTATATTTATTTCATTGACATTATAATAAAATGCAAGTAATAAATAAGTTAAAGTAGAAATTTTGAATTCACATTAAACAAACCTGGATTTTTTGGTTCTCCGCCAAACAATGCCAATGCCAAACCTTTTTTGATGTAATCATGCCCATAAATTGAAGGGGCGATAGATGCGGCAATACGTTCACCAATTTTATGTTCTTTGGCCAATTTCAATATTTGTGAAACATCTTCATCCGTAAGAGACTCGACTATATGTTTATTGTCTTTTATAATTAAATAATTTGCCATAATAACAGTAGCAAATACTGGAAATCCATTTCCTGTATTTAAAGACCCTTCATAACTGTTTGAATATATTCCCGTTACATCTATTTCATCACCAGGCTTGCATTGATCACACAGATCAGCTAAAAGAATACACTCTTTACTACGTGGTATACGGCCTGGTGGTATACTGCCCGGAGACTCTTGTATTGTTATCTTTTGGTAATTACGATATAAAGTTTGTTCCATGTTAACCTAATGCAAAATTGATTGTTAACATACAACAATAAACTAAGACTGTAACTTTTAAAAACTTACCATAAATGGACCAGTACTTTGACATTCAGGACACGAACCAGGCTTAATTTCTTCACTTTGTGACTGAGTAAATGGCCCGAGAACATGACCACATTTAGAACAATCATATTTAATAATACTAAGTTGAGGAAACACACCTGTCGTTGACGTTACAACACCACGAGTTCTAACCAACTGATTCAAATGAATTTTTCTGAAAGTACACTTAAAATTAGCAATTGTACTAGAGATAATTTTTATTTTTAATCAATTACTTGAAAGTACGAATTTCTTCAATGAGTGGTAAATCCGTGATCCTTACAAATATTTCAGCGGTAACTCTGCCGTATTGAGGATACATGGATATAACTAAGTCTTTAGCTACATCGTTAAATATACTTATCATTTCTAAAGGTGCTTCTGGCAAAAAAAGTGCCAGTGTATGTTGTTTATTGGCCAAATTGGTAAATTCTACTTCTAAGCTACATAAATTACTCTCACACATCCTTCTGATTTTATCTTTGTACAAATAAGCACCATTAGAAGTGACATCATTACGCAAAAAATTTTTGAAACGGTTTGCAATTTCGGTCTTTGGACCTAACATGGAAACCCACTCAGAAACTGTATGTCCTTTAGTATCTTGTAAATTTTCAATAGACTCAATCATCTAAGAAAAAAATAAAAAATAAAATCAACATAAAAAAAAGTATATGACATTCATACTTCTTCGTCTTCATCATCATCAACAATGAAACCAGTAGCAGCTCTTTCAGCCATTCGTCTTTTTTTTCTTGATGCCTCATCATCATCATGTTCATCTTGAATAAAATATAACATTAAATCATGTAAAAAACTATTGTAGCGTTACGGAAATACACACCATAAAGTATGTCATCAGCATCCCTCCGACCAGTTCCTTCTTCTCGGTCACGTCTTTGTAACTCTCTTTCAGCTGCAGCTCTTGCACCCGGACTCATGTAATCATAATCGTCTTCATCCAATTCGCCACCATCGTAGCGATCAAGAGCCGGTATTGGACGATAGTCCCTTTAAGACAAATCGATTAATTTATTTGACCACAAATTATAAAAATGTTGTAACCTTACCGTTCTAAGTTATCGCCAAATAGTTCTTCTCCATCTTCCTCCTCCGGGTCATCAAATTGACTTAAACTTAGTACGTCGGCTTCACTTAACACTTCGTCCTCGAAATTACGTACCGGCGATGTATCATCGGCACCTCCTAAGTCTTCAAAAGGTTCCGGACTGCTGAAATCTCTCTATAAATCGAGACGCAACGATTATAGTAAGAAGGCTGTTAAAACAGTATAATATTTATACGAAAAATCAACTGTACTTACGTCAGACATTTTACAACAGTATACTCCGAATGGTCGTCACAGAACAACAGCGAAAAATGGAAAAAATAGTTCAGAACGAAATGCAAAATTTTTAATAATTAATTCGTAAATTAACAAAATACGATGTATGATTAAATTAATGTATAATAATTATTCGGCATAAGGAAATACGACGTAACGTCGTTCGCCTGTTGCACGACTCGTGTAAAATGGATTGCCATTTGCCGTCGCGCAGTCAGCCTATATAGCCCGAGGTAAACAAATAACAATTGAAATGGCGGGAACGTTCGATCATATTATGTTAGATACGTACCTAATCCAAAGACTATTGTCACTAGGTTCAGTTAGTGGAGTACTTTCAGTTTTAACCCGGGAATAGCATTAAACGAAAACATCGTTGCGCATTTAATTAACAATATAATATTAATAATTATAAATCATTGGGGCGTTTCAGGCGTTTTTATTGTGCAGTCGTTGATGAATAAAAAAAAGTGTTCACTGTATATTATTATCTTGGGTCTTAATTTTTATCTAAAAATGTAAATCATCGTGTTCTGCAAACAGCTTTTCAATAACAGTATGCATATACCTACTTTAAGTAGGTAGATACCTATACAAATACCTATTTATAACAAAATCTGGGCATAAATGGTTAAAAAAGTTATAGTTAATTTATTTTCAACTTTTTAACAAAGCTTGTTCAATTTAATTTTAATAAATTTAATTTTTAACTTAACTGATTTTTATAGATATAAACTTAATAGGTACATCACGAGTAGTTACTTACATTTAATCAAATCCAAGTTACGTTAATTTATAAATGATTAAAAATAAATAGGTACAGTAAAACTATTACCTATTGATAATGCATATTGTGTATTTACTTTTTATTAAAACAATCCATATATACTGGCGCTATTATGTATTAAAAAAAAAATTATAATAAATGACTTACCTTACTTAATTTTCCATATAACTTTTAACTTAACTAAGTTAAAAAAATTAATAGGATTAACTTTATTTAGAATTAACTTTTAACTTTTTAAAATGTTTCATATTAACTTAACTTAACTCAGTTAAAAATTATCATTAACTTGTAGCCTAGGCCTACTCGGCTACTCATAAGTTGTATTATATTATAGGTATGTAGCTGTAGACTTGTAGTTGTATAAATAAATCAATAAATCATCATAAGTCAGTTGAAAGTTAAAACAATATTTTAAATTCATTCCTGTAAATTATTTAAAATAAAATTTAATACTTAAATAGGTATCTACATAATTGAACATTTGATGAACTTGTGTTCAATTGTCAGGTGATATATACCTAAGCAAAAATCGTTTTGTTAACTTTTCGAGGTACCTACCTAGGTATTATAAAAAATATGCTCGATACACTTTACTATACCTAATATTAATACCTCAAATTTATATTATTGCTTTAATATTAATTAAGGCGAACGCATGGACATCCTGCACGACTTCGCCACACTCCACAGAGCGCAAACCCAGTCGGCCTGCCCCTCGTGACAGTATGACGTCAACTGGTCAACTGTCAACTGACCAACGATTGTCGAGCGGGACTCTTTTCGCCCAAAAATGATTTTTAGCTTTTTGCGCATGTCGCTTTTTACCAAATATTTTAAAACTACTTTCCCTTTTCGCCCAAGAATATTATAGCACTTTTTTATCACTTTTTTATAACACACGATTTGGGAAACCCTTACTTGAAGCCATTTAGCATTACCCAGAGAGTACCACAAGGAGGTGGCTTTTATTATTACTTTCCAAAGATGTATTATGTATTTTGTGCATTTAATTAACTTAAATGTACATTAAAATAATTCTTATAACATTTATAAGGTCGTTAAAAAAATTGCTTATAAATTATAATATTGTATTTATAATTGTGTCAATAATAAAAGGGAATGGATTTGTATTAAGAATACTTTAAGCTCTGAAAAAATTAATATAAAAAATATAAATCGTCAAAATGTAAGTAATAAATTTATAATTTATAATGATTAAATGCCATTGATTTAATAAAATCATACCGATTGATTGTTCCTGTTTTATATTGTTGTATTTTTTGCTCATTTTTTCACTGTCGGTCTAAATTTTTTTATCTTTGGGACGAGTTTGTAAATGAACACTGTTTAATTTAATGTAGACCTCAGCTTAAATTTCATTTATAACACTCAACCAGACACAGACCATATTGTAGACATATTTACTGGACATAAATAATTTCAAGTATAAGTGTTTCCCAAATTGGGTATTAAGAAAAAGCGATCAAAAAGTACTATGATATTCTTGACCGAAAAAGGAAAATAGTTTTAAAATATTTGGGCAAAAAGTGACATGGACGAAAAGCGAAAGGCTATTTTTGGTCGAACGGGGTATACTAATTTATCTTTTGTTTTCTAAAAAATAAATATGTATTTAATGTATATGTTATTATAATGATTTATTTTTGCAATCGAGTGAGAATTATAACGTCGAGAATGCTGAAAATAAAATTTTTCTTTTTACAAATACTTTTATTGGGTAGTTACAATAGAATGTCTAGGTACAAAAACATTTAAAAAATCTTGATGACTAATGCTTTGAGTAAACGTAGGTACCTATTCACTTTAGAAGTTAGTCTAGATTCACAACATACCAAACATTGACTTCATTAAACGCCATAAATACACCAATTTTTTGAAACCACTTATTTTGAAACACTCCTTCCGATTAGTTAAACATTTTAAGTTAAAATTTTCATCTTAGATCTTAAACTGAGTAGGTAATTAGTTTTAAATGATATGTGCTGTGTGTTTTTTTAATAATTTTTTTTGTCATCTGCACATAATGTACATCTCAAATTATTATTAGTATTTAAATACATTTTTAGGGTGGGTCCAAACTCAATAATCTTGCATGACCCTTCAGCAGTTATGAAGTTTCAGTGTTAAGGTTGTATAATATATACTTATATATTATTACCATGGTTTTTTTAAATATAATTGATTGTATTTTACTAACGTGTAATATATATAGGTATTAGCCATTACATTAGGTACGATTATAATGTATTGATAATATTCATTAATTTTTAACACAAATCGTGTTCAGTATGCACAGTGAGGGCGTGTACTTAACCATTTTTTCAGAGAAATGGGATGAGGCTAGGTCACTGGCCACTACAGCATGAGCCGCGTTTGAAAGATTTGTATTGATGACTCAAAGACTAGACCTTGAAGATTGTAAATCTCTCCATTATATTGCCTATAGCCTACTCTATATATTTCTAATAGAGACTAGAAAATAATTTTGTTCATTATTTATTCTTTAATCATTATTATTTCATTGGATTATATTAACTTTAAATTTTGAAATTACCTTCACTTAACTTTTGTTTTTAGATTTTTCATTTTTTTTGTTTGAATAAATAAATAAATCTAATTATAACTATATTCAAATTTAAACAAATGTTCATAAGCAAATATGAAGCTTAGAGGTACATTCATATTATACACTTCATTATTTCTTGATGTTTGATGAAGATAGCTTGAAAACACATTCAACAACATATATAATATTTTTTTTTGTTACTTCCATGTTGTCTCGACTACCCAAATATTTTTTACTTAATCATAATTTTACTTGAAACTGTAAGCTTTTTTTATAAGTATGCATTAATTTTACGATCTACTTATTACTTAAATCTAGCTTAAAATGTTAATTAAATGTTACCTAAATGTTAGTTAAAAGTCAACAATATAATACGAATATTGTACTTTTTTTATAAAGTAGTTGAGATAACACGGTTGACAAGAATAGGCAGTCTTAAAAATATTTTGGTGGTCGAGAAAACACGGAACTACCTTTTTTTTATTATTAAATAGCAGAAGATTGCTGAAAGTATTAATATTTTCAGTAAACACCTAATTTACATTACATTCTAAATAAAAAAAACCATGAAACTAACATACACTTTTAAATAGTTATTAATTAATATAGGCCATGGAACTTGATGACCTAAAAAGCATTTAAAATTAATGTACTCAAAAAAGTTTCAATATGACTTATTAACATAATCAAAAAATAACTTGAAAATTATATTTAATTTATTATTTTTTATATTATTAAAATAATAATTTATTAATAATATCTAAATAATATAAGACGTGATCTGACGTAGGTATCATGCCAGTAGTAAAATAGCTGTGGGTACCTTACTTTAATACCTAAGTACTTACTAGAAAAAAACAAATCTCCAAAAACGTATGTAGCGTTGTGTCCATATATTAGTGATAAATGATAAAAAAAAGCAACTGGGTACAAGACATGCCCTCAAAAATACTGTTTTCTTTTGGCTTCATAATATAATAAGTAGGTAGGTTGGTGTCTTGGCTCTAAAATCACTTGCTGATAATTTATGACTGATCTGCGTGAAATTGTTTTTGCTACAGGTATATGATAGGTAGGTAACATATATACACACACTATACGCACGTATGAGATGTGTAACCTACACAGTACCTATATATTATACACACCATAATATTAATAATAATATATTATGATATGTGCAGTGGCTGATGAATGGCGTTAAATGTTAATAAATTCTCGTAATCGTCTTATCCCATGCTATATACTGCTGTCTTTCATACGCTGAAGATACACCTACACATCGCGAAAACAATTTTCTTGACATTTTGGCGGGGAGCTGATGACCCCAAAGCAATCCCAATCATTCCTAACCATATAATTAAGAATGTACGCCCTCCCCGCACTCTGCAGACGCACCGAGGTGTTGTTTTAAGTGAATATTAAAACCAAAATAAAAAGTCAGAAAAAAAAATAACAGTTATTAGTCAGGTTAGGTATCTACTATATTAACTATGAAGATTATTATCGATTATAAATACTAATATTAAAACCAAAGTTTAGTGGACAAGTAAGTGAAAAAAAACTAACTTGGGTTTAGAACGTCAAGTTATAATTATTAATATTTAATGTGGTAGTATTATAGTTAACAGACAATAGATTTTTAGCTATATATTTATTTAAGTTCATTTATTTTTTTTAATCATCTCACGACAAAGTAATTGTGATACTAAATTTTTTTTTTAAATAAGCACTTAACATTTTGTTGAAAATAAATCCCATTCCTACTATGCCTTCTTATTTCACACTGGGACTGGATGTAATGACTAATGGTTTAGGCAATTAAACGAATTTGTTTCCTCTTAATTATGAAACCAAGGAAAAATGTATTTACTTTTATTTAAAATAATTGTAGAAGCTCTAAAGAGTTACAGTTAAATAGATCTGTATAAACTTGATTTTAACTTAACTTATCTAAGAAGGTACCTTCCTATTATTTTTCAAATCAATTGGACAAAGTTAAGTTGTTACAATGGTTAGGTACTTAAACTACTTAAGTTATTAATAGTTAATAATTAGATAGTTAATATACTAATAATTAAGTTTAAAAATTGCAAAAACAGCTAACTTTTTTAACTAGCTATTAAGTATTAATGTCCACCTTTGAATATTAGAGGAATAATAATATAACTACAGTAGCCAGTAGTGTTTTTGTAGTACCGTGGTATTTATACATTATTAACAATGATATTATTGTGTTGAACGTAACAGTTCGTCGTTGATAGATAGAGCTGTGAGTATCATGTACAAGTTGATGATGAATGAGCAAACACGTTTGACTGGTCTGGTCCACCGGGTAATCGCGCCGTTACCTGTTGGAAAATAAATAATAATATTGTTACGATGTATTATAATTTGTATTCAATTTAGCCGTAACCAATTAATAAAGCAATTACATTAGCTTAATATGGAGAACACACAACACACGAAAGATTAAGAAAGACGGATGGATAGATGCAGCGGGAGAGAGAGAGTGAGGGAGTGAGAGAGGAATTTTTAATTCCAACCATGTGAATTAAACACATTTCAGCCCACGCATTTTATTACCTGCAACATTTCCGCGACGTCGTATAAAATGAAAACTCACATTTTAAACAAAAGTAAATCGTAAATCAAAATATAATATTAATTAAAAAAATTAAATTTATTTTTATTATTGTTGTTGTATACACATATTTTTCCATGTTAAAGTACCTAAATTTAATTATTATAATTACGGCGCTGCGAACTGGAACAAAACCAAAATGCACGTTTCTATCACCGCGGGGAATTATTAATGATTTTAGACAACACCGAAGTGTGTACCTATAACAACAACACTATATTATAAAGGCACATGAATATAGGTAAAGGCTTAATTTATTTTTTTCATTCAAGCGAAATGCCAATGTTACATATAATTAACATCTATAAATGGTTAGTCTAAAAAAAAAAATTAGGTAACTTCTATTTTAATTACAATAGTGTATTTAAGTTGGGTTTCGAGTCTTTTGGCCACCAATATAGTATAACCGTACTGCAGGGGTCTTCAACCTAGGCCTGCCTTGTCGTTATTTTAGGCCTTCGAATACAAATTAACTATAGCGTGTCTTTTTTAGTACATTTTATAATCACTTAATACATGTTTTTATTACGAACGTGGAAAAGATTTTTTTTAAATAATAGGTGGCCCGTTGCCTAAAAAGGTCGAAGACCCTTTATATATTACGACAATATTTCATCCTGTTAAAAATGTACAAAAGTACGCGCGTGATCTTAAATAATTTATGTGCGACTATAGAGCATACATAATAAAGTTACTGGGGGAATGGTGTTTTTCAAAACTTGATTTCGTACAAATAATTAAATAAACAGTATTGGAAAATACTACGTCACCTTTCAAGCATCGGAAATTCGAAAGAGATGCACCTACCTAACTGAACATTTGAAATTGAAAAAATAATATTATTACCTGTACGTCATTATTACTAAATATTGCTAATGCACAAACCAGAATACCTAGTAAAATTTCTGTAATAACTCCCTACTCCTTCAGTCCTTCGGGTCTTACATAAAAAAGTACCTATATCGTATACATATAATATTGTCCAGTTCATAGCATTAATACCAAAAATCAACTAAACAATCGTTTATTTCATTAAGAAAAATATTCTCTAACAAATACATTTTTTAGTTCAATAATTTTGTCTATTTTTAAAAACACGCTGGTTTTATATGACGCTTTTTATTTCATCATTTTACTTGCTTATAAGGCCAACTGCTTTTGTAATACATTTTGAATTTTATAATATTTTTCAATAATAAAACAATCAGGTACTGTACATACTATATAGGTTATTTTAATAGTTACTTTGTAAAAAATCATATTATTATTTATTATACATCATTTAAAAATGTATCAACTAATCATCTGATTAAAACAACTAGAATAATTCAACATTATTATAATAGGCCTGCAAAACCTCTAATAGTATAATATACGCTCATTGAGTGTTCTAATTTGATTTTATAATAAAATAAATGTTTAAATATTTAAAAATGAAGGCCTCGCTTTTTGATACATCTTTCATGTGGGTGAAACTTATGCTAATCTGCTGCAGAAGTCTGAATACACGTATAAGTTCATATAGGTACCCGTACTACAGGCATTATTTACCTACGACCTAGCTATAATTTATGAAAATCGATCTCTGCCCACAGTAGATCTTAAATAACGGCGCCCTGTTTAACTATAATTTGATATTTTTAATTTTGGTCAAACAATGCTTTTAAAAAGGGAAACATAAAACTAGTAGGTAAAACCTGTACATTGTGCTATGACAGTGATGTACTATTTAGTTACACAAAGTATTTAAAATAGATATGATATGTAAAATATAAATGGATTGTGCCCACTGTAGGACGTGTTAAAGAAATAAGAAACCGTTACGACGGTTGGTTCTTCAGTTATTATTCCTATACATAAAGGTACCTCCGACCTAGCAAATATAAAATAATATAATGAATAAAAGTATAAATTATATTATTATTACGAACGAGCGATTATCCCATAAAAAAGTGTCAATAACAAAAGCAGCACTGCTGCAAACATATATTATTATACATCCGGCGATTCCAGTTTATATTGTTCTTATAAGAAAAAAAAAATTCTCAAACATATATGGAAATCGTACACGAAACGAAACGAATATAATGTTACAATTACCATTAGAATATAATGGGGGAGACAATAAAAAATATATATACGACGAGTATGAAAGATGAAACACGATTCAACAGCAGAAACGCTTCATGAATAATATTATTATTTTATTATGACGAAACAACAATAATATTGTGCACGAAATGGAACGTCTTCGTCAACCCGAACTGAACAGATATTATCTAGAACTGAAATATATTTTAAACACACACTCGCTCGGTACGATGTTATAATATTATGTTATTCACTGCTATATATTATATTTGTGTATGTACATGTAGCTATAATATTTCTCCAAGGTTCTTTTTCGTTTCTCGAGTAAGACCCGCACAAAAGTTAAAACTTTTTTTGAATTTACGATAAGTGTACGTACGTGCACTTAATTTTAGTGCGTAGATAATATTATATAGATAATAGATATTATAATATAACACAATATACATAGTATTACCGCCGCCGTGCGAGCGAAACAATGTGAAATTATGTCCGGAAATAACGTGTTTTGATCGCGTAAACTGTAATATTATAATGTAACAGTGCCGAATTATATATATCATGTACTATATAGCTAGGTACTAAGGTGGGTAGGTACCGATATTTCGTCTCGTTTTCGCTCGCGTAAGTACACGCTCTTGTTACCACGATCGTTAAAGTAATTTTGATTTAATCAGCCATAATTTCAGAATAAAGATTCTGCTGTACGTTTGTATGTATAGGTACCTTCCTCTATATGTATTATTTATAACGTTTTATTTGTTCATAAAAAGCAGACAAATGTTTTTAAACCGTATAGTTGAACAACAGAGGAACTTGACCGTCACCAATGCGTATAGACTATAGAAGATCAATAACCTGTTGTAGAAAAAAAATTATATCTGTCAAGAACGAATCAACTTTTAATATTATTGTTATTACTTACTTTCTTCGGTGAATCGAAAAGAAACAAATACATTTTGAACTGTGTTCAGTTATTATTTGTCTCCATAGTTTTTAGAGGTTAATTTAATATTATTGTTTGTTAACTTTAAACTTATAATTTAACGTTCTTAACGTCCACTTACCTTAGGTTGGACCCAAGGTGATTTTTTTTCAATAAATTAATAATAATACTATATACTTCAGCCATACCTGATTTCGTGTATTACCTACATCATATTATATAGGTATTCTGACGCGTTCCATCGCTGTACAAAATAAAATAAAAATTTTTTCATATTGATCTTCCGGACTATTATATACACTGCATAAATAATATATATGTATGATGTATATGACTCCCAGTACTCTCCGGACATGGGCGATAATATGCTTATATTTATACAAGGGGTGTAGGTATAGGGAAGATACAATGATTTGACATTGAAATTTGAAATCACCTCTGAATATGTCAGATCTACGTGGTATACGTACACTGCAGACACTGTATAGTATGGTACATGAGTCACCATTATATATTGACACCCCGATAACACCACTTTAGAACACTACAAATATTAGTATACATTATGTTTAGTAGTGAAATATATGATATTAGTAGGTACCTATTAAATATAATATTATCTCAGCTGAAGCATAAGATTTTCGTTTGGGAGAGGCTCTCTCATATCTCGTCAGTCCTCACATATTATATAAATATATTATGTACCTATATACTTATTTGATATATCTTTATATTTAAATATATATATATATATATATATATAACAATATGTAACTGTGTACATAGAACGAAGCGTCACTGCAAATATCAATATATTTCGTTTGACAAATCGTAAACACAAATAATAATAGGTAGGTAGGTACAGGCGAGGTTGGGATCCTTGTCCCTGGACAATAATATCATACTGCTGCAGTAGTGTTATTCATGATATGAATATTGTGATACATACACACTGTCTCGAATTAGGTATATATAAATATTTTACAAGGTGATTTACCCGATTTTTCCACCCTCTTGCCTTTTTTATCATAATGCATTTATTCAATTATATAAGTGTTATTATACTTAGGGCGGTTGGAGCACCATATATATATTTTTTTTGATTTTAGACAATTAGACTATACGCATAAGTAGAATGCTTAAGTTTATGTACCTACTTCCCAATGTCAGATAACTATTTTGAATGTATTTATGAACTTATCAAATTATTTTCTAGTTTATGTGAGAAAGATATTTTTAATGTAATAAACTAATAAGTAATAACCCTTGAGAAGACGCTTCATAGCGTATGAATCAAACTTGATGGTAAAAACATTATCTGTGTTAATGTATACTTTTTTTACGATGGTTCAATTTTTTAGCAAGTCTCGCGTATACACCTAATATAACGTAAACTAAAAATGTTCATAACTTACTTAAAAACGGAATCATCGTAAAAAAAACCGAAATGCAAACACAAGTTTACCATCAAGTTTCATAATAGGCAAAGATATTATACTCGTATGTATACATTAGTACATATTATTAGGGTACAAACATTTCTCTTTTAATTACCTATGTGCTATGCATTTATTCAAGTTACTACATTTTTAAATGCTTGAATATATAATATAAGTGTATAAATCCAGATTATAATAAGTACTACTTTAACTTTTTATGTGTGGTATACATAATATAAAATAGATAAAAAAAAACAATAATGGTAAACGGTTGAAAAAGAATTGCCATTAAGAACTGCAAAAGACAGTAAAATTGAAAACAATAAAATAAAAATACTGGACTACGTATATATAGATCATATAATATAATATAATAATACTATCGTATTTTACCACGTCATATACAATTTCGCGGAAAGTCATTTTTTTTTAAAATTATTACGGATTCCACGTGCATAATTTTTTTATATATAATGTGTAGCACTTTAGTAAGAAATGTATGTGTACACATACATGCACAAACTTAGCGTTGTTCGTCCTAGATCGGAATTGGAGTGCACCAAGCGTAATAATTAATTTATATAATGTTATAAAACAAAGTACTGAGTAATATATTGATATGTAACAAAAATCCGGTAAGGATAAATCAGGCAATTATGGTAAAAAGGTATACATATATAAGGGTCTATATGTGAGGTAGTCAGGCAATCCGCATTATCCTCACAAGGATTTAGGACCTGATTAATGGCATAATTATTATTTATTAGTGATGCGTACTGCAAGCACACAGAAAGTATACGTCTTTACTGTACGAAGAAAAACAAGGAATTTAAAAACTAATACCTACAGCCAAGATATGAGGCATATATCATAATAAAGTATAATAAGCAATGCGAATTTGTCAATATTTTTCAGACTATTATTAAGTGAAAGAGATTTTATAATTTAATGACAAATTGATCATTTATCTGATGGTCTCACTTTCAAAAAAAATGTCATAATATATACTGTTTTAAATATTTATCGTCACTGGCAAAATCTCTCATTTTTATGAAATCGTAGCATAATATATAATATGATGCATCTTCCTACAGCCCTTTTCACTATAGTTTAGTTTAAATATATATTACAACATAAATACCTTTATGCATTTTTCGTGCTTATAATTATCATCATATTCATTAATATGTATTGCACTTAAAATATGCAAACTAAAAAATACATTATTTTAATTGATATAAGGCGATTTGTTTAAGTATCTATACATCAGTATCAAAGTAGTTCAACAAAGTGCAGGATAGTTGTCTATTTTCCAGGAATTTCAGAAAAATCGAATGGTAGCAAAATATAAAAAATGCATACCAAAATATTCATGTATATTTTGAGGTCGTAGCATTAAGCGCCCAACAGTGCTGACTCGACGGACGTTACCAATGTATGCATAAAAAAATACTAGCCACGTATTTACAACCCATTTACAAGACATTCCAGAGAAACTCGAATTCAAGTTAGATTACAGCTGCAGGTAGCTGAGAACCAGTATAGGTACTTCCTATAGTGTACCAATAATTTCATCGGAACACAATAACTCGCTGCGAAAATAAGGGCCCAGTCAGTGAAAATTAAAAAGATGAATAATATGTTTTGCACGTACGACATGTCGTTATCGCGGCGCGATGCACAAAGCACATTCGAACACCGCATATTATAGGACCCGTGGGCGGTCTCGGGCCTGCACGCGCTCAACGGCGACGCGTAAGTACTTGCCAGTTACACCATCGGCAGCTATAGGTACATCGTATTTAGTAATTTGTCGGGGGGGGCGCGGCGGCCCGAAGACGCACGGGCCGTGTTCGGTTGGCGCGTGGTGGGATGGCGGCGGGGGGATGCTTCGCGCGTGTGCGGCCGGCGTATACCCGCGACGTGTATCTGCAACGCCGCCTCTCGCCCAGGAGGAGAGGACACGCGAAGCGCGACAGAAACCTAGGGAACCGTGAAGACCACGAACCCGTGGTTCCCCCCTATGAACCAGACCAGAACGCATATCGGCGCAATTAGCGTCACCGTGCAGAAGCAACGGCACCGAAGGCGGCGGAGTTGGGGGGGGGGCGGTGGATATATAATAATGATTATAATAATAATATTGTTATTATACAGGGTGATTTGCGGAGCGCGTGCTCGAACCAATTTTTCCCAAGACGATTCGGTAAGGGTTTTCTGCGGGGGCTTTTGAATTATGATCTTGTAACCGTAGCTGTGGAGAGCTTCGGGGAAGCCGTCTGTTTGACTGTAATATCATATAGAGCCCCGAATTTTCTCTGTGCGGAGAAAAGAAACTTTTTTTCGGACGAGGCGCAGGAATTTTTTTATACAGATCACCACCCCGTCATAAACAAATCCGTACTGATTTTATTTTTTATATTTTTAGCGTCATAGCTTATGTGCTGTGAGTCTATGACGTCTGTGACTAATATCTATAGTGGGTATAGTACACTATAACAGTATAACCATGTACCTATTTGCATAGCTTGTACGGTACCTATGTTAAATATAATTCATACATTTATAAGTCATTACTTCTTAGTTTATTTTCTCAAACTCACTGATCTACAGTCTTACGGATCTGACTACAGACCCAACCATCGATTTTTGTTGAGGCATTAGGCCTCAAAAAACAGTCTTCACCACTCCCCCCCCCCCTGTTGTACACTCTCTTAATAACTGTAAATCTTTAAACAATTCTTGTGTGTGCTTATATGTATTTGGGAAAAGTCAATACCTATATATTAAGTAACTTGGTGCACATTTTACCATAAACGGATTAAAATTTGTTGAACGCATATTACATTTTGTAACTAAACCTGTTAGAAAATTATTTTATACGTTTCAATTGCTTAAAACTTAAAAATATGTTAAAGTTAAATATTTAGTTATAGCGTAATCGGGTTTTCATATGGTATTATACCAGCGTGGGGTGTACCTATATAATTATAACCTTATGATTTGCTAATTAAATTTATTTTGATTAAACAAAAGATGTATTCTTCTAAAATTTGATTGATTTTGAGTTTAAAGTTCTAAATTTTATTAAAACTTATGAACTGAAAACTTTACTAAACATGTTTTAAGTTAATATAAGTCATACTCACCCTTCATAGATTGTTATACGTTTATAGCATGTAATACAATAATACAAAATTATTGTAATTCAATTTTTTTTTTTTTATTGATCTGAAATATACATCGACAACTAGGCCATTAGTAAAAGAATTGTTTGTTTACATTGTTAGTATTTTAGTAATTACATGATTATAATTTAATTGTGCCATTTTAATCATACTAATTTAGGAACTCGAAGTCCAATAACCATAGGTATTTTTTAATATTATTATAACATAAATATGAAATTATTTTAGCTAATTTCAATAATTTCAGTTAAAATAATTAATGCACAAATAATATTTTTTTTACATAATATTGCATGTATTATGAAGTTTCATAATATTTCCGTAATAACTCACTTCTTTCTTTATGAACTCATCTCGCCCGTATTCAAGCATAATATACTTATATTAGACAAGTTTGCAACTAATGTTTATATTGTTATTCAATATTGTATCTATATTTTTTTTGTTTTTATAAATATTATCATTAATAAAGTGTAAAATGTCCGTAGTTGATATATTTTATTAGTAAGTAGTGAGTAACTACTAACTACAATTTCGATTAAATACTGTATTGTAAGAATGACTAATATTACTCGTATTATTTTATGGTCATACAGAGTTTTTTTATTGCGCTATCATATTGTCAAATACCTAATTAGTAATTATTACCATGTATCTTTTAAGTAGGAGTGTCCTGTAGCTACACCGACTTTTTTTCCTATTAAATTTTAACTTAAACTGTTTTTATGATTGTATAATTTTAATACGATTGATCCATCAACATTTTATAATTTATAAAAACTGGCCGGATATATAATAAACACTATATAGATTCCCAATTTTGCATCTATTTTACATTTATATTTTATGTAAGATCATTTTTAAGGACCGTTGCCTATGATTATAGCATAATATTCATTTTAGAAATTCGGAAACTGCACTCGTTCGAAATTCGATTTAGATACGCATCGAAATTTTCAAAAAAATCATCCACTGAACAATGTATACAATGGGCAATTTCGAATCTCATTTAAAAAATATAAGTTTGTACCAACATCACCGCTGAACACTCTTTAAATAATACAGTGTATAACAATCTAAACAATTGGAAACAGGTCCTTATAATAGTACATACATTACATACACATTTCAAAAATCTTAATTCAATTACATTCGTCATTATGGTAGAGAATACAAATTGGGGTGACGTGACTGGCGGTGGAGAACTGGGGAGTCACCCTGTATATCCAACTGGCAGCGGCCGGCGGTCTCTATCCGATATAATGTTATATACTTATATATATATGCACACAGCACACATAGGTACCGTCCACCTCCACGACCACCACCTGCATCGTCACTCCGATATATTTTATATACGGCACGTTGCGCGCGTGTGTGTTCCTTGTGCAGCAGCTTTTCCGTCTTGCTCGGTTGAGCGGCGTGTGTGTCCATTGGAAACTTATAACTTCCTCCAGCGGGTGTGTGTGTGTGTGTGTGTTTATACCATACGAGCTGCTTCGAGTCTATGGACAAAGATGGCCCATTATATAATAAGTAATAACAAAAAATAAATGCATCCCCTGCAATCCCCCCTACCGCGTACCCGGTTGCCAGTCGTCCCTTCCTTTACCGCCGCGGTATCCTACTGAAATTATTGTCTATGTAAGAACAAAAAATAATAGCTTTATGCATGTATTATGTCTTATTATTTTACTATATACGTATTTTTTTTAATTAATAGCACACGAACGACTGCATCGTTTGCTGCTTTGTTAATATTATTATAATCATTTTACAACAGGTGCTTTCGCGGGATTACGCATTATAGCGTGCAATGTACCTACACCGTACACGCTGCTAAGATTTTGAACGAAGTATAAAATTAATTGAATAAATAGTTTCAAAAGTCAACAAAAATATATAAATATTATATTATAACCAAAGTGAGGCATGATTTCAAATTCTTAAGATTTTAAAAATTAACAATCAATTAAAAAAAGTCTTTTGATTTTAAAATTCGTACTACGAGGAATTTTGATTTGATTTTGAAAAATCATGGTTTTGATTTATGAGTAATTACTTTTTAATAATTGGTGAAAAAAATGTGATAACGATACATCATAATATCAATGTGTTTATCGTTTATGACGTTGCTAGGCATCAATAATAATTGGCATATAATAGTTTATTAATTTAAAAAAAATATGACAACATAGTTAGCAAACAATATTCGATTGATTATAAAGATTAAAAAGTACCATTTTGGTTAAATTATTTTTTTTAATGTTGATTTTTTTAGGATGAAGATTTTAGATTTTTGGATTTTGAAATCTTTAATTCTTAAGAATATTTATTTGGATTTTTAAATACATTTTTTGTCAAGCACTGATTATAATGCATTTATCGCATCAGTGTTATAAAGTGTAATGTCCTTTCGATATTTTAATTTCAAATGCTTTAATTTCAAATATTAATAATAGATTATTCAATGTTGTCTGTAAAACACTATTTATTTGATCCAAATTTGTGTTTTAAGCCTTTGTGAGTAAATGTATACTGTTAAAAAATGGCATTGTAAATGCGGTGAAATAGTTGAAGTTAAAAATAAATCCGTCTTGAGTTATAATTTGAAACCCCAACTCCAAATTTAATTGAGTACCTATTTTTCTTAAAACAAATACTTGAAAACCCATTTTTCTATAAACCTCAATATTTGTTTAAAGTTTAAGACTTAAAAATGTGAGGACTTTTTAGCTAAATTCAAGCTGGTTTCCAGATAAGGTCCACAAGGTATAGTTGCATGTGTTCTTCGGTGTCCGGAAAAATATTGGTACTTTTAATAAGAGAAAGATAATAATTGGAAAATCAATTGTATCACAGAAACTTTTTTGTTGTAATTATTGCCTCTTTTAACCTCAAAGTACTCGAAATGCTTAATAAAAATATGATATTTGAGTAATGCGCGCCTCGTAGTGTATTCTCCTTTTTGATATCACATTATAGGTATCGGTGTATTATACGGTAGTAGAATCCAGCTAGGTTTTCTATTGGAATACAATTTTTTAAACACCGGACTCGTTCATTATATGGAAGAAATTACCGTTTTCCTCCGTCAGACGGGTATCGTGACGTCTCCTATTAAAACACACGCGATTCCGGATTCGGTTTGTACAAGTATCTACTTTGTGCCGTTGCAGCAGGTGAGCACCTACGTCACAATATAATATATATATATGCTATTTATAATAATATTATCTACGTTTACGGTCGTTTGCGGCGTTCGAAATTGCATGTACACAAATAACATATATATAAACGCATAATATGTCTACTCGTACAAATCGTCGGACCGCTTATAACATTGTTTGCGCGAAATGCACACGACGTCAAAGCACAGGTACTCACACACTCACGATTGTGTGGGTATATTAAATGCGTACCTACCTATGTACAGGGTGATACATACCAAGCGGCTTCAGGCTCGCTCTTTCCATTAATTCTTCTTCTTCTACTCCTAAAATAATGTTTTTGTTCAAAATCTATAAACTTTGGAATTTTTAAATATAGATAATTATCTATTAGACCATGAATTTCATTTTTTTTTTTATTGTCGTACTATAGGTACGTCCTAAGGAGTGTCGGAAGAAGATACAATAACTTCTATTTTTCAAACCAGAACCCTACTTTTTTACTGTATACTATGTGACGGAAATGTTGACATAGCAAAATCACAATTATTTTAAAGAGTAATTTTTGAGTTATTCGAAGAATTGGGGCTTTGGTGATTAAAAAATTTAACTATTAATATTAATCCATAAACATTTGAAATTTGTAAAAATGGTTCAAGTATAATATCAAGAATACTAAATAGTAAATACTAGGTACAACTTTAACATATGCTTTATATTTTTGTAAAACCATTTTTAAGGACTATAATTTTTCTTATATCATAAACATTTAGACAAATGGGAAACTACTCGTTCAAATTTTGAATAAGTCACATTAACATTTTCAAAAAAAAACATCGACTAAATAATTTACTGCCAAAAAAAAAAAAAAGAAGAGGGGTATCATTAAATAGAAACGAAGTAGTTAAAAAATCTGGAGACTTTGAAAATGTGGTCTATAACTAAGTATGTATTTAAGAATTCTAAAGATGAGAATAAATAAATAGTTAATTAATTATCAAATGAGGGTGCGCATGCTTGGTGAATCACCCTGTATTGTGTATACACTCAGCAGCAGTCACTCCGATTACGAATCGACGCGCATCGCCACTAATTACACTTAAAAACGATATAAACACACACTCATATATATATATATATATGTGTGTGTTCACCCCGCAGGAAACGAGTCGTTAAACGCGCATTTCGTACATTATACATTATAATATGAAAGTAGTTCGCCAACGTCAACTTGATGATAATATACCTCTATACACAGTTACACCTGGAGATGTCTTATCAATTATATTATGTGCCTTGCATGATGTGCCTACCTATATAATACATAATATGGTATACACCCGAGTGCTACGCGAGCGCACTTTCCTAGCTGCTGTATGTGAAACCAACCGTTATTATATAGGTACGTCAAGCGAATATGTAAGTACCTATCTATAACATGTGAAAATGCCCGTTTTCTATAAGTTATTACATGTACATGTATGGGGCTCGGAAGTTGTTGTTGCATTTGCATATTGTTTGTAGTGGCCTATTATATCTATTATTTAGATTTTTACAGATCTTGAGTAATAGCTTAGTAGTAATAGCTAAAAATTAGTTTCAAGACCCCGGGTAAAAAATATTGAAAGCTTATGCGGTGCATATATTTTTGCATATTTTGTGATTTCTTAGTTTTAAGAACATATATTTCTAAATATTACGAATTGTCCAGACCATATTTTACGTATATTATATTAATTACATTTTTAGAGATCTCAGTTTTCTCTTTACAGTGTATCTTATTTTTTAAATACCTATAGGTAGTTGGTTGGTTAAAGAAAAACAACATTAATAAATGACACGCTTCACTTTATATTAAGATTTACTATGTATGCGTGTGTTTAAATATAATATTAAGATTACATTTATTCGGATACAATTTTTAAAGCTATTTATTTATTATTAAAGGTATTTTAGAAATTATGTTGTATAAATAACTATTTTTTATTGAGTTAAGGCTTCAACATCTATGGTCATTATTCTGCAGGTTATTCAGTAGGTTTTAAACCGCGAGGGGAGGATATACGTTCGGTTAGAACAAGTGTATATGTGGCGAAGATTTGTCACTAAAACCTGGGTGGTCACTACTCACTAGTGACCATCACTCGAACTAGTGACACCAGCTGATAGGTATATACTATATATTATATAGTATACACAAACAGCGTTTAAAACAAGTAAACGATATATGACGTGAATACATTTATAATAAATAGGTAGGTACCTACTCGAAAATAAAATGTAATAATTATTATTAATGAGTCAACCTCTTTTTATTATGTATGGGTGGATACGTGTAATAAATATTTATGCTTCAACATAGTTAATTACAAACAAAAATGTTTGGTTAAAATTATATTATAAATAATCATATTATTTAGTATGTATTATTAATTATGGAGTGCTCATTCAATGGCGTCGTGTATAAAACAGAATCTTCCCTTTTTTAAGAAGTAGTGTCCTGCAGGTGCTTTAATAATAGTTTTAAAAAATAATAATAAGAATTCACGGTACTTTATTAAAACGTTCTGTGATGAAATTCATCTCGGACCTTAGAGGTAAACTAAAACGAAAATAACTAGATGTTATAAAATATATTATTATATATTTTATATTCGTTTTACTTGCGCCGAAAATAATATTGATTTTTCAATTTTCAAAATCCAATCTTTTTTCTAGTCTCCATATTTAAACATTTTAACGTTGTGTATTTCAATAAAATCAAAATTATAGATCACTACATAATATATCATGTTGTTTTATATTTTAATTTTTAAAATCACTTTGGTTTTCATCTAGATCAGCGTTTCTTAAACTTTTTTATCCGTGGAACCCTTTTTTATGTGTACTTTCACCGTGGACCCCCAACTTTATTTAGCTTTTTTTTATTGAGCTCTTAACAATAAATTATCACAGCTCGATAATTAGAACCACTACATGCGTCATTTTATGTAAGGAATATTTGCAATAAAAGTTATAATTATGTGTCAAAATTTAAAATTTTGAACAAAAAACCACAAGTTTCGGGGAACCCTGAAGTGACCTCCGCGGAACCCCGGGGTTCCGCGGAACACAGTTTAAGAAACGCTGATCTAGATAAAAGGCTGACTTGGGCAACCCGTATAAAAACAAAACAAAATATTTAAAACGCAGACTTCACAAACTGAGGCAACTACTACACGGTCGAAAATGCCACTAAAAAACAAAATGCTAATTTAAACGCAACTGATTTGCCCTTAAAAACTTAAACTAAATTGAGTTCATATTGGAAGTATAGTGTCAATCGTCAATGGATACACTCCTTTCCCTCAAGGACTCAAGTCGTCCTGCCTAGTTAAAAAACAAAATGTTATCACAATATTTCTTATAGTGTATTATATTATTTGTTTATAGATTGTACATTTTTTCTACCTTTTAAATAATAATAAAAAAAAAAACCGTCAACGACGAAATCACACATTTCATGAAATTGTACCGTAATTTAGCCTTTTTCACTAGTTTCGTTTGAATATACCACAAAACATGCATTGTTTTTGTTAACAACAAAAATAATATTATGCATTATACTTAAAATAATATGCAAAACAATTACATTTTCACTAAAAAAAAAAATATTATCTAACACTAACACAACTTTAAGTGGGTACTTAGTAAAAAAATAATTCTGATAAAATAGATTGCTTGTGAGGCGATTTGTGCGTACATGGCCTATTGACCAGATCTGTAAAAAGACGCGGTGAAAAAAAACATATCAATTTATAAGCATATAAATGTTAACCATTCAATGCATAACACATTTGCACGATTTTAAGGAAATCCGAATTCACATTATTATTGTTATTATTATTTGTAGGAGGTATCCAATGTGTGTATAGTGTATTATGAACGTATCTATACCGCGGGTTTTCGATGCGCCAATTTTGCATAACTTTACATAAAAATGAAAACCGACTAGTCGGTATGTAGGTACCTGTATGTATGCAGGTATCTACAATAATTGCAAAACTGCGTGCAAAATCACAAAACGAAAAACGGCCGAGATTCTTTTACGGATAGCCGCGAGTGGCGAGCGCTGCAACTCTATGGCTATTACGACTGTCATTCATGTCGATCGGGTTATGCGTGCGTATACATACATAAATAAATCGATGGTATCGTAAATTATCATAAGCTCGTTGCATCACCAACACAAACGTCAACGGTCGGCAACACACTGCTTTAATATTATGTATAGGTGCGCATGCTATAGGCATAATGTATACAGATATTATAGGCATACGCGGTGCACTGCTGCACATGACCAGAAACTGAATAAACAGGACGATTTTACAGTCGGCTAGGCATTTTATTGATTTTTTACACAACATTTCAGTCAAAGAAAATATACAGTAATGCATATCACTGCAAGCAGGTACCGGGGGCGATTAAACGGTCGACATCGGACGATTTCAAAGTCGATATCTCTATTTGTTAGAACTTATCAATTATTATTATAAAATTTAGTCGGTACAGATACATAATATCACATATTTCGGATTGACCTGTTAGTGTGATAAATGCCATTTTTCACATGAAAGTTATAAAAGCTGAATACACTTGAACTACACTTTCTGATGAATGATGATGTTTTAGAGCAGCGTTTTCGTATAGATTTGTTAGCGACTATCCCACAGATTATCATTGACTGGCCAACGATATATGCAAACATGCAATGAATGACACGCTTCTACGCCAACAGTGTCATCTTCATTTATTTAAATGAAATTAAATGTGAAACGCTCATTTTTAGAAAACGTTATATATTCATTTTATAATTTATTTCATATAAGAATGTGTATCACTATTCATTAATATTAGTGATGAAAACTTAGAAATATTTTTTTGACGTTACCTGATGCTCAGAGGAAAAATATATACTGGATGACGAGAGTATACGGTGGATAAATGGTGATACCTTCAAATTCCTCTGTTTATTTTTCGTGTATGTTCTCTAAAAGTGCGATGACATGGCTTTATATGGCCCCGCGTATACCTATTAAAGTTTTTACTACTTAGTAAAAAAACAAAACAATTTTTATCTATAGTTATTAGTCATTTTTAATTCTCATATTGGTATTTTGAAGATATAAGGTGATTGTCAAAAAATATTTTGAGAGCCAAATAACCAATGACTTTTTACAGTTTTTTTGGGGGGGTATAAAACATTGTATGTAATTTTTTTAAATTTCAGAAATAGAAAGTGTCATCAACTCTTGTGGCTCCTTTTCTTTCACGTTTCCTATTGGGTTTTCATGACCTTTGTTCAACAATAAATATACACAAAAAGCTATCTTCACAATTATTAGGTACTTGTATGTGATAGCCATAACAAGTGCCTCAAGAAAATAATTATTTGTGAGTGAAGTGAGAACAATTTTTTTAAACTTAATTATGATGTATTTATTGCATATACTTACATTAAAAAGGCGTAAACCCACAAATATTTTTAGAAATACAACATTTTAAACGTATACCACCATATTCCGTCAGTACCTAAAATAACGTGGGAAACCACAGTTAAGTTAGGTCACCTAATGATTTCATTCTGAATATTAATAATATTGATAGGTTTCAAATAACAAAGAGTATTTTTTACGAAACGCTTATCGTAATATGTTAAAACTAGTTACAAAGTTACAAATGTATCTAATTTTGGTAAAATATGATAAAAAAATATGACAGATAAAGAGTTATATATAGTAATTATGTGGAATTATGTTGAAAATTTGCATTTTCTACAAAAGCTAGAACTTGATGAATAGGAACTTGCAATATTGCAGCGTTCAAATTTCAAATACTCGTAGATGACTAGAAAACGTATACCAACAACTCATTTAAAGTGTGGTTTAACATCTCCAGCCTTAAAATATCCATAGGTGAGTACTATATATGTTACGGGCAATGTGGAATACCGGGCAATGTAAACCACGTTTTTTTTTTTTACCAACTAATATTATTTTTTATTATTATAATAAATTATTATCATTACCTATTTATAGTATTGATTTTTTTTTAAAACAATCATTATTAATTTTATTCATGTATCATTATAATACAATAAATGATGCATTTTTTGAAACACTGTGTGTAAACTTATTTTTGTTACTTATCGTACTGTCAATTTGAAAATCAAGCGTAGAAAAGCATACAGACTATGTAATTCCAAGTGCTATGCTTCTAAATCTTGTTCAAATAAATAGGTAATAATAAAATTATAATTTATTATAAAAATAAAATGATGATACTTGTTAATTTTTGTTTTGTTATTCCATCAAAATATTCGTAATATACATGGTACAGTATGGTACGTGAATAAAATTAATAATGATTGTTTTTAAAAAAAATCAATGCTGTAAATAGGTAATGATTATAATTTATAATAATTATGAAAAATAATATTAGTTGGTTAAAAAAAAAAATTGTGGTTTACATTGCCCGGGCAGGACCACATTGACCAGGCAATGTACACATTGCCCGTAACATATATACGCATGACGTGTACACGATAAGTCGATAAAATATGTCCTGAAAATTAAGTTATACTAGCACAGATATTGGATTGTGATTAAGTAACGTAAAATAATATAATATAATGTAATTATAATATATTAGTACATTAGGTACGTAAATAATATATTTTAATTACCAAGGTACTATTTTTTTATTATTATTATTAATTATGATATGGTTATATATACCTATACAAAGTTTTTGTTACACACTAAGTTCGTTAAACACTTTTAATTGCATTTATCATTATTGAGTTTTATAAAAATATACAAACATTATATCAACTATAATATACAATTACCTATATATTTATATTATTTGCATAATGAGTTAAAATCTAAAATGACGTACGGTTGTTAGACGGTTTAATTAGTTTATACATCAAAATTTAATAATAGCTCAATTACCTTGTACATTAAATTATAATTGTATAGCACCAAATATATCGATTACCTATTTGATATTTATAATACTGAGTAAGTACACTATACATAAATACGTTTCTTTGGCACATAAATAATTAGATGGTTACAGTTGGACACATGATGTGCATTAAATCTTTAAAACCCAAGTTACCTACTCATAAAATAGTGATTATTACTCCAACCCCGTGTATATTTGCGATAAATACATAAAATACATGTATATTTACTGAGATGGAAAAAAATAGCCTACCTACTCAAATATTGACTTATACAACTAATAAAACTAAAATTCAATAATAATAAAACTCAAATGGCTCTGCCAAGTACACAATGTAAATAAACACCTGTGAATCACCAATACAAATGACCACTTTAGGCATCTGAAACAAAAATATAATAACAATAAAAAGAGTACCTATAATTATACATTTAACTTAAAAATAATAATATATTATATGGAATAAAGACTTCTACAAGATCACGATATTGCAGTCCTATGTATCTCCCATGGCCGTTTGTTTTCCAATAAATGAACATCACCCGGTTTCTCCGAATTCTAAGTTGTGATTTTTTTATACAAACATAAAGTATCTAAAACCAATTCGTTTACGAAATATCTGTATGGTCTTACAATGTATTTTACGTTATTATGTACCAGGTAGTAGATACACAGTCATTAGTCGACCTCCGTGAAAAACTGAAGATGAAAAATTTGCATTTAAATTAGTATAGTTTTTGGAGCCCACTCACAATCATCTCCTTATTTAATGCACATGATTTTTAAGAAAAAATAGAGTACTAAACTTTAACTTGTTATCTAGATAAAAATATGGATCGAGCAACTGTATGCGACCAACGTTTTGATTCTACAAGGAGTAATCATTTCTATGTATTATCTGTATATTACAAAAGACTTATATTATTTGTTTTATAATTATTTACACAGTATTTCTTTAAATACTCGTGAGCCTGTTCAATATACATCTCCATGTATCGTAATTATTTTGACGAGCGCTGTTAGACCGAAAGTTTATTCTATAAACTTCGAACTCGGCACATCTTGCATATCAGCTGCTGCTGAAAAACACTACTCTGCACTTCAAAATCTGTCCACCTCTCAGGCGCATGCAAAAAAAATTAAAATTTTTCAATTGGCATGTTACTACGATCAATTCTAAAACCCCTATGAGAATAAATATAATAATAAATATAACTAATCAAGTCGGTTTAAAATCTATTTTCGTCTTATATTCTTTTTGATCAATCAAAAACGTATAAAAAATATTGTATACGTTAGACTCGTTGTAGACGATAAATAAGTAATAAGTAATAACTAATAAGTAGAGTTCTAATAAGTTGACTTATTTTCTATTGGATAATTAATTAATTCACAGAAATAACTAAAAATTCATTAAAATAACAGGCAACCATATTCCTGCTAAACTTTGAAATATATTCATTTTCAATGAAAAATTTAAAATTTAAAATTGGTAAATCTGGTATCTATGTTCTAAATTGTGAAATGTGCAATTTATATGCAAAATAGGTTCGTATAGATTAGAAATGAAGAATAATGATCTCATGAAGAATCAAATTCGTGAGTAGGTACTTAGAAATCGTTATGACCGGGTGAATAAAATATTTCATAAACATCCTAGCTCTAAACTAATAAGTAATAATCGTGTTAGGATATATAAATGCTTACAGTATAGTTATACCTATATATATATATTGCCATATTGGGCAATTTTTTTTCTAAATTAACTAATAGCAAACTGATTTTTTTATTATAATATTATATAGTGTCTGCAGGGGAGCCTGCATTATTAAAAACTCAAGAAAAAAAATCCCAGGCTTTTTGTCTGGTAAACAAAAGGAAACGCTTCAGTGCCGGATACTACGCAGACGAGGATGAAGTAATTAGAAGAAAAAAATCAAAAAAAAATACCACCCTCCCCCTCCCACACAAATCGGTGTAATATAACGTGGCGTTTCAAACGCGTACCTAATCTGTGATTTATATTGTTATTATTATTATTATTAGGTCTGGTGGTTTATTTTCGTCCGTTTTTCTAGGCCGCGGGTTTCGAACACGGTAAAAAAATCCAAGTAAAAGCTTTCGAGCGCACGCCGTCGCAAACGAGACGCATTCGGTGCGTATCGGCCGAAGAACTGTACCACGATCATGTAATATACATTTATACGTATTATTATTATACAGAGGTTCCGATCAATTAGGCTTGTCGCGCACGGGGCACGTGGCTCCCGGGCCGATGCGCCGGTAACACCTGCCGGCGCGTCGTCGTTTTTCCCGGTTTCGGCGTCGTCGTTCGGTGCAGCTGCTGCTCCCGCGTGGCATGTACAGGGTGATCTACCACCGACCACTGAGCAGGCTTGGGTAAAATGCATTTAAAAAGTATTTGGAACACGTATTCGTTTATACTTCAAAAATAGTATTCCGAAAAAAGTACGATTTAAAAAAACTATAAAGGCATCTATTCCAAGTATTTTGAAATTTTTTTTTTTAATAAAAAAAATGATACTTTTCTATTACGGCAATATTTAAAATGATAGCTAATTTAAAAATATATTGCATTTGTATATATAACTGTGATCATTTATGATTTATAACATAAAAATATGTTGTATAAGTTACATGATATAAGTTTATAACTTCAATTGATTGAATAAACGTCACATGTATATAAGAGAACATATATAGTGCCATTTATATAAGGCTTATACGACGGATACTTTAAAAATAAACCGTTAGTACTGTATAGTGACAATATGCTTCGTGATACTCTCATATTGTGTTCCTCAACAAGTATTTATGAAAAAGTTCATACAAGTAGTTACTATAGTTGAGTAGTGGCCCAGTTAACAAGTGCACCTTTTAAAAATGTACTATTGTAGTAGCCCTCTGCAGTTACCATACTCGTTTTTGAAAAAGTGTTAATCAATGTGTTCCAATTCCTCTTCATCAATATTTTCGTTTATTATCTGATATCTACTAATTTTTGACCATAGTTATGAATTATGAGGCAAGAAATAAACAACCTTATATAAATATTGTAGAGAATATAGTAAAACCACTTTTGAATCACAAAATGTTCAAGTATTGCAAATGCATATAAAAAATTGAATATTAATTTTTATAGCTTTAAAACACTTGATATGATTTCAAACTATTTGTTTGTAATTGCAATTTTGATAAATAGTGCGTCTAAATTCCTAGTTTAATTACTTTATTTGGTTAATTTTATAATAAAGGTAAAAAAAAAAACATAAGATTAAAAATAAAATACGAGTATATACTATATTTTACTATATTTAAAAAATTGACATGATTCACGATTCCGTTTAGAACTTATCAATTTCGATACATAGTTCGATCGTTGACATATCTGTAGTCAATGCATTATTATGTAATTTTGTGCTAAAAAATGCAAATAAAGTCTTATTATTATTTAAAATTGTATTTATCACTAATGCCCTGTGAGCGATACAAATTTGTTTTTTTTTCAAATGAAACCCAATCTCTTTTAACTGCAAACCTGCAAATTGTTGAGAAGATTGTTTTTTGTATTTCGTTTTTGAAAATGAATCTAAACCAAAGTTTGAAATAGCGGTTTCTGAGTAATTAGAATTCACAATAATAATACTATAAAGGACGACAGGTATAATAATCGTTAAAATTATTTTACGAAAATATAAAATATATGCAAGTGTCTACTGCAAAAACTGCAAAAAACCAGCGTTCGGTTGAAATCCGTATCGGAGCAAAACATGGGGGACGTGCTCGCTCGGCGCAACACCCTGTATTATAATATTATTATTATTATGTACGCGCGCCAGCACCGCCGCCACTGCCGCCGCTGCTGCTACTGCTGCTCAGGACGAGTGACGACCGTACAATATTATATTCCTCCGTGTCGATACATACATTACGCCGATCAACCGTCATAATATGCACCGCTGGTCTCGTCCCTGCAGCGGTGCTTTTCCAGCGGCCAGTGATCGGCGTATAATGGACATTGTCTTTATACGGCCAGCGTATATTGTGTCGTATTATTATTGTCGTGATGTTAGTCAGCCGCCGCCGAGTATTATATCGTACACGCACATAAGTATTATGATGTACATGCGTATATACGTCGTAAAACGCACGAGTTAGCGAGTACGCGTGATACTATAAGCCTGTATAGCCGCAGTTTTGTTGTACAATATTGCAAAGGCCGGGGGGAGGAGGCAGGCAATGGCTGGTTACAAAAAGTTCAACTCGAGTTTTTAATTTTTCTTTTTGACTCAATTTGTACACATGGTTGATTTTCTAATCAACTCGAGAACGTAACTATAGATTTTAGTCGATTTTAGTCGACTGTTGAACAACTTTTGACTGTTTAAGTATAACCTATCAAGTTAAAATCAAAAATGTTTTGAAATTATTGATTTGAATGATTTTATACATTATTATTATAAGTATGCGGTACAGTGTACAAGATTACGGAAAAAAGTATAATAATCTAATACTATAAAAGTAATAATACAACAATCCAAAAACTACAAAATATCATGTACCAAGTCACTAAGATATCCGACTGATCAAAAATATTGTTAAAAATGAATCAAACAAAAACCCAGTATATTAAAAATAATGAAAATAGCTTATTTGATACGAAATATATTATTAAATTATTAATATGGTCGTCAAATGTTGACGATATATTATTATTATTCATTTTTAAAAAAATATTCCGTTTGTACGTATATTATGATTTATGATTGGCGCTGTAGGTAATTATTAGAAAAATTAAATAACGTTTTGAACTTGAATAATTTAATTTTTAAAGGTTATTTAAAATTTTAAAATGTGTAAAATTATTTTGATTTTTTTTTATGCAAGTTTTCTTCATATTAATTTTGATTTAGATTTTGTTCTATCCATTTGAAAGACACACTGTCGCATTGTTTAATTGCATTAATAACTACTAAGCTACGTGATAAGTTCAATGTGGATACAATCATTTACCAATAATCAATCATTATTATAAGTTCACATTTTTGTCACGTTTCTCGTTTTGACTTCATATTTTAAACTAACATCTTAAGTTTACTTATTTACATAAGTAGTGCATATACAAGTATACAAAATTCATCTTCCATTCATTATTTTCATTTTATTTTATTGATTTTTATTATGGATTTAAAGATTGTTTAAAAGATTATAAAAGTAAATTAGATTTATTTTGTTGTTCATGTATGATTATATTTTGATCGAAATTTTAAATATCCACAAAATATGCCATTTTAATTGCGTATGATGATTACCTACAATTTTCCAATACTTCCGGCCATTCGCGAGCACACTTGCCAAGTTTATGTTCCCTGAAATTATCCAACTCTGTAATATGCTCACTTCTATTTTCGTCAAAATAACTATTTTTTTAGAACTTGTAATTTATATGAAAAGCCCATATTTTAAATGAGAATTGTTGAATAATTGTTCATATAAAGGTGTTAATTCAAAGACTATACTTGTTCGACTTTCGACTTAGATGAAGTGGTGCAGGACTATGAAAACGATTTGGCTCTAAAAAACTATTTGAACAGCCCTCCAATTTGTTTCGTCCCGGATATATATAGAGATTTTTTTAGGTTATATAAACAAATGGTTATTTTGAAGTTTTATAAAAAATGTTGCCCTATTAAATTAGCTATTGCCTATTACTAAAGAAAAAAACTCATTTTTCACATAATAAAAACAGAATATATTATTAAATTTAAAACAAATGTGCATATATTAAGGTTTTATCTAATAAATCTCTTTTATTTTGAACAATGTCAATAGTATCTTCAGCATCGATATCATACACCGATAAAACAGGGAAGCCTCTAATTATTAGTATAATATATATATAACTACTATCCGCTGCCCACTACCAGCCACAGCCCACCTGGAAAAGTCTCCATATATACAATTTACCTATTACCTATATCATGTTATATATGTGGTATATATCCCACAGGTATAGTCCGAAATCACTGGTTTAAATGCATCAACATTTTCAAAATGATCATCTGCTAAACAATAATTATTTACTGTGATTTATAAGAGTGGCCGTTCTTGTTTGAGCAAATAAATTTGTACCATCACAGGAGACAGGACACTCCTTAAATGATAGTATAATTCCTTAGTATTTGGAAATATTATTATCAGTATTTCTAAAAATGCCAATAACTAAACAAAAAAACGCACTATTAAAGGATAAAAGGGGGGTGAGCGTACTCGAAAACCCATCTGTATATTTTTATGTCTGTGCACGTAATATTTAAGTGTATTATACTATAGCGTGTATACCTGCGGGGTGCAGTATAAAATTTCGTGTGACAAAAACGACGAGGATTACGTGTCGAGCTCTTAATGTTCTTAAATATAATATAGGTATAGCTTGGTATGCATGGTTATTATGCGATCCTCCCCAATTTTGAAACGTAAAATTTGAAATATCCACTGGGTATACATAATATATTATATATTGTTGTAAATTCTCCCCCGTAGGCGCGAATAGCCTTATAGTCGTAAACCCTGCATAGGGGCAACTGCAGGGTAAATTTATCTTTGGGGGTTGCCATCCCCTACATATTATAAATAGGCACGGTTTGGTGAAACTCGGGGGGATTACCGTCCCCTTTATAAACATTTATTGTAATCAACACGTCGTGTACATGAAATAATTCAATATAATATACCTTGATGACAATGCTCCGCAGATCTATTCGTGTTTACCAAAAATGTTTAAAACATATTAATTTTTCTATTGTTCATTGCGAATTTCCGTGCATTTCTATTATCTATACAGATGACAGTTATATGTAATCTGTAACCTAACCTGGTAATGGAGGGGTATTCAGTGGCGTAACTATATGTCTGTATAGGGCCATTTTGTGTGTGTGTGTGTGTGTGTGTGTGTGTGTGTGTGTGTGTGTGTGTGTGTGTGTGTGGGGGGGGGTTGTGATATTATGTATATTTCTTATTTGTCACAACTCACTAGGAATTCGAATAAACGTACTACAAACATTAATAATCGTATATTATGATATTTATAATGATTCATACATATTTTTTATTTTTTATAATAATATACCTAAATGGTAACTATATTTATCATACCAACAAATATTATCAGATTTCACTGGATAATCTCAAATAAAATAGAATAGAGGTACTAAGATCTTATCACAAGACAAAATGTCTATACCTAATAGAAAACGATCGATCTCAAAGTTTTAGGACCATATCCCAATTCATTTTTATACCAAAAGGACAAATAATTATTATAAGCTAAAAACAAGCTTACAAGACAAAAAAATGGTTCTGGGGTATAATAATATATCACCCACATCACTCCCTGGTTGTTACACCCCTGCATGGGTATTATAATACCATCCTAACAATCTGTGACAACTATATAAGGTCTTTATTGAAATAATAAACTCCTTTATTTAAACGAATCAATTTTTAGGCTGTATGCGACTATAGTTGCATCCTAAGATGACTACAAAAAAATGTCTGATCCGAATCGTGGCCCTATTATTTTTTTTTAAAGTTTTATCCTAGTTGCGGCCTGAATAATATTTGCCATATCTATCATCATCCCTACATAATACTATTATTATTTCCCGTTCGAAAATGACGACATCCAGCAGTCGTAATATTGATTTATAACATTACATTATATTGCTATCATATCCAATTTTACTAGTTCAAGATAATTTTCTATCTTGACTGATAAATAGGTAGTTAATAATGACAGCAGTATAATGTAGATACCAAAATACCAAAAACCCTTTAGTAGTCGCTTTTCTACGATGTTTCTAGAACGTTTCACTGCTGACGGATTTCTTTTCTAAGGTTAGGTTATATAATACACATACAAAATATATTGGAAAAATAAAAAAATTGACCTGCCAGCAGTACTGATGCTACAGACAGTGTTAATAGTCTACAAAAATGTGAAGGAAATTAAAGTTTAGAATAGGTATATCATTTTATATTTCCAAATTGTTTAATTAGTCAAGTTGAATACGTTAAAGGAGGGGGCCACAATTCGTATGTACGCTTAAAACCCTGGTCCACAGTTTGTTTGTACACCGAAAAAACTCGGACCCCAATATTAGGGAAAACATTTTTACAGCGGGATGCAACTAGTTGCCACCTTTACAATATAATATTTTTATTATTATAAATTGATAATGTACATGCCCGTCTCGTTATTGCCTATATAGCTATTGCGTTCATCAACAATGCGTGTATAATACCTGTATCGCATTTCTTATATTTTCGTTTTATTTATTATAATTAAATATTTTAATTTTTGCTTGGCCCTTTGAGGGCAACAAAGAATAATATCAATCAACAATATGAAATAAAAAGTAGACAATATAGAATTATGATGGATCATATTATATGTATTAAGAACCTTTCATATCAATAGAATATTTATTTAATATTTATTGAAGCAATGCGAAGATTTAGAAAAATTGTATGTGGTCTGGTGACATTTGGAGATCCAATATTATGGTTTTGTGAATACAGTCTTAAAGTGGAAACCCAATGGCAAAAGATCAATGAGTAGGTTCAAACAAGGTGGATAAACTAAATCGAAAACAATTTAATTAAAATGCAGGATAGGGATACATGGAAATAGTAACGTATTAAGGTAATAGGCCTCAATGTCCTTTGAAAACCGAAGAAGAATACATAAAACATCACTAAATATATCTAAATAAAAATAAATAATTTAAAAATTGCATTTATAAAATTTTTGCTATAAATATTTTAATGAAATTTAAGTGTTTGGTATATACCATAAAAGTTTATGTACTTACATTTGTAAAGGCATTAGCCATCGGTGTTTACAATTTTACAGAGAATAGATTGATAAACAGTCAACTACAAAACAACTACAGTAAGGGCATAAAATAATATGAAAATAAAACCGAATAAATGGGCTATATAGGCACAGTCGCTTAGGCAAACTAACATCTCCCCAACGAAAAATGATTTAAAAATAAAATTGAAGATTAGCCTCACAAGAGAAATTATTTATCTGATACCTTTTTATTGAAATAGATGGATACAAAGATACTTGAAATATTTTCATCTAGATAAGATAATGAGAAGAATATTTTTATCTAAATAATGCGCAACACTGGGCATTCGAGATGAATTTTGCCATCCTCCACCGGTTGTCTGCTTCTGCGCGCGACAGATGAGAACCAAAAAAAAAAAAACCTGAAGCAGACAACTAACTCGTCGTCAAGCGAAGACGATGACGACGACGACGACGTACGGCAGTCGGTTGTTATTGACGTAAGTGCACACACGAATATTTATATACATAATAAATTATAATAATATATAGGACACGTGGTAGGTACCTATAATATTATGTGTGTCGTCGATGTGGGTATTTTCACAAACCTCGTGTTCGCTGCCGGTTCGGGCACCTGCTCCATGCGGGTGCGTGTGCGCTTGCAGGATATCGTGTATATTATAATAAAATTCGTATGGTTTGGCGGCGGCGTGCGTCCTTTACCATATTATTTTCGGGCGCGTGTCGAGGCGACCGTATTTTTAATAATAATAATAATAATAATATCGTACACAATATAATATTATGTACGGTTTGACAAAAAGGAAAAAATAATAATAATAAACCGTCATCATCCACCGGCCGCGGCGGGGGGCCTAGCTGGGCCGACGACGAATGCTCATATTATATTCCGAAAAATTCGACGACATACGAAACGCCAAACAGTGCACTAAATACGACGTGGTGCACAGCGGGAGTATCGAACTGCACTCCTGCACTAACCCAAACCGAAATGTTCGAATTGCACTCAGGTTAAAATTACGACAGGTAACGGTCGAATTGCATACTCCATCCGATCATTCCACAGAACTTATAAAAATCTCTTTTTATTTAGGTGGACATAGTCATTGTCGAGTGATCGATTTATAGTATTATAATATTACAACGACGTACATATGATATTATTGTGATGTTCGTCAATTGCGCCGATTTCTTAAACTACCCGAATAGTGAATTATTAATTTTTATATATACTTTTTTTGCGCCGGATATTTTATCTCAAATTAAATATGGTCGTGTTAAGTATCATATTTATTAAAATTGTATTTTATTTAAAGTAGTAAGATAGTAAGAACATAATATACAATTATAGTACAAATACAAATACTGCAGTTACAAATAAAAAATAATAAAATAATTTGTACTAAACATAAAATATAAACCTATTACCTATACAAATGTATACAGACATATTGTTAATGTTAAAAGTAAGCCTTACTAAATCGTCGAAACTTGATTTGATTGGTCACATCTATAATAATTAATAACAAACTATAAAGTGTTGAAAAAATGAAATGATAAAATAATATAAAATAATTTATACCTTGAGATGAATATGTCCATGATTTTATTTTGTGTAATGATAAGTTACAACTTCTACTTAAACTGATCCCATAAATTCAAACAATAAATTAATATAGTGCTATTTTTATATCTTGGAATATTATCTTCAACGTTTGTTTTTTTATATTTATTATTTTTCATGTTATTTTCTTTTTGAATACTATTAATTATAATGTAATATCATATTGTACTAATTGGATAATTTTATCGTATTAAGATACCAAACGTATTTGCGATGCACAACCTTTTTGAATCCCATACATTTTTTTTTATCTGCGGTTTTCGGCACAATTGCCACTCGTTATTAACTTATTTTTTGTAAATGTTTTTATAATTTTTTAATTTCTGAGCAGTTTTTAATATTATTGGAAAAACTTTATGCATAATAATGTACCTGCGTCGTTATAAAAATGATTAATTTATGAAAATTTTATACAAATATAAGCTAACACTTTTCAAAAAGGTTAGTTTTTGTGTTTTTTAGTCTGACATAGTGAAAAATACAAAATAAAAGTTTAATTTTTAATTTTTTGTTGTATAATACAAATGTTGTGATTGGGAAGCCATATGTTATGGGTCATTCGTAAAAAAAAATGCAATTTACGTTTAAACTCGTGCCTAGTAATTATTTCAGTACAATAAAAACAGAATACTTAAAAATTCAAACTATATTCTTCTGACCGACGATTCATATTTTTAATAATTTAATTGAATAGGTTTTATGTTATGATCTGAGCGAGTGCAATTCGACCTTACCCGAGCAGTGTTCACAGCTATCCCTCGTCGTCCGTTTGCAGAAATACGGTACCACGCGTCATACTCGTTTGGTATACGCGGTATAAACCGACGTGTATATACCCACTACTTATATAGGTACAAATTATAATGTGTACAGTGTACACTCGTGCGGCCTATCGTTTATACGTGCGCACACGTTGTGTTAATAAATTATACTCCGAAAACAACGAGATGATCAACATATATATATTATATTAATATGCCTAGTCGCCTAGGTATATGACCTATGTTATTATACAGAGTGATTCACCTAACATGCTCAGTGCTCACCCCTATTTTTTATTAAATAATATTCTGATTTTTACTCCCTAAGTATAGGTAGTATAGGTTTTTCCTACTGAAATACCATATTTTTAATAAGTTAAATTTTTATACTGTTTAAGGACTAAGGAGTCTCTTGTGACAATACGAACTTCTGTTTTTCAAATAAAAACCATCATTTATTAATGTAAATTACTTAGCAGATAATTTGTTTAGACACCGGAGTAGTTTAATGAGTTTAAAGATAATATAATATATGGGGGCTGTAATGATATGACAATATATTGTAGCAGCTAATACTAATATATTATATAATATGTTACAATTTGTCAACATTTCCCAAGTACGTATACTAGGTACCTACCTCTATATGAGTAATAGATTAAATATTAAATTTAATTTTTTAACACTGTTTTTAAGAACTATTATCCTTAATATCAACATTTTAAAGCAATTTAGGTACTATATAAAGGAAGAGCTATTCATTTGAAAACCAAAATTTTATATCGCCACACTCCAAAATGGTAAAAAAAAAAAAGAAAAAAATCAACTCATGTATATTCGAAAATTCGAAAATTCCGAATAATATGAATAAATTCTTTATATTAAAATAAAAATGATGGTCGAATACACTTGGTATATCTATCACGCTGTATACACCGGTACCTACAGCAGGTCGTAGTATACGCTAAGCAGCCAGCTCTGTATTTACATAAAATATAATATATTATAATATAATATATTAATATATACGACAACGAACGGGTACGGATTACCGAAAAACCGAGTGCGACGACGCCGGCGTGTGTAATCTATATCATACGACGTAGGTAATAATATTATTGTATATTATATGCACACGTACGTGCAAGTGGTCTACCGCCCGTCCTATGCTCCGTCTTCTGCCACTCTCGGAAAACATATTTTTCGACGTCTCTGTGCAGCAGTCATTGTTGTTATGGTCTTATAATGTGTTTCGTGCTTTATTGAATGGAAATTAGGAATTATATTTTTTACTGCTTACGCGTGTCAGTCATACATACACCACGCGTGTGTATTACGAAAAACAACAATATTATTATGTTAAATGCATAACATCATATATACTATTTCAACTCTTGCAATATGTTGATAAGTTTAAAATAATTATGACTTTATTGTAACACGGATAATTTAATTCTGTATATTGTAATTATTTGTAATAGACATCACACAATTGGTGCCTACCTATCTGATTAACCATTGATGACCACACATGTTTTCTATCGATAATACATATTTTGTAACAATCTTATTTATCAGTTTACTCATAACAACAATAATATTCACAAATTCTAAGATATTTCATGCCATTTAAAGAGTTGGCTTATTTTTTTTGAATGAGAACCACTCTTTTTAACGATAAAATTGTAATTAGTGTATCTAATTCGAACCAATAGTTTTTAAGTTATTAAACTTTGTGACCTATGAATAATAGTCTAATAGGTTCATAATAATAGAGGTATAGTATATAGAGCCCCGTGATGATTTGAAAATTATAGCAATTAACGTAAATTTATTAAAATTTTATCATTTTTAATAATGTTAGGAGTAAAATAAGTACCAGACTTGATATTATATACTTTATAATTTATATATTATTATATGAAATCATAATCAGAAGGACATATTGTTGTAGGACGTAGGTCATGTTATTAGGTATTTATTAACCTTAGAGAATAAAGTTTGATAACTTGAAAAATATACTCATTTGAATTTAGATTTAGGTACCTATATATCAGACTGTTTAAAAAATCAGTTTTTCACAAATTACAGCAAAAAACAGTGATTTTCGTTGAAAAAAAAAGAAGTCTGTATAGCCACAAAGAACTAATTAAAGGACTTGAAAAAATCTAATTATTTAAAAATATTATCATTATGCGGGTAAAATGAACATAAAAATCCCAAAAATTCAGAATTTGAATGAATTCATTATTAAAGGACAAAATAGGGGTGAGCATACTTGATGAATCACTCTGTTTATAATTATCAATTACTACATAGGCGCTAGACTTTTGGGTAAGACGGGGATTATAATATATATAGTATAATATATAAAGCTAGGTTTTCCCCCCTAATTACTCGGCAAAACGAGAAGTTGAATTTAATTAATTTTCGAAGGGCGTTAATTTGTTATTACTATGGAGGGTGTTATAATGACCAAAAGCCTCAAAATGAGGGAGGCAATTACTGCGCCATTGTTTTCGTATATACGTGATAAACAAACGTATAATTTAATGGCATTATTATTTTTTTAAGTTTATTGAATAATATCCATAACCTTGACATATATATATATATATATATATATATTTATTTCTGTATTTTTATGTTTGCTAAATGTGTGCTAAAAAACTCAAGTTGATTGAAAAAAAAGAACACCACGTACAGTTTAAATTTATTAAACACAATCTGCAGGGTGAACATCTGTGTTTTTTAGTTTTCCCGCATGAAGTCAAAAACAAGCGCAGCAGGAGAATGCAGGAAAACACCGAAAAGTCGCCATGACGTGTTAATTATATAATAATATTGTACTTACGTAACAGTTTAATTCGTAAGCATTAATTTATCTGAAGTGCCGTTAGTGAAAAACTTCCTCCACAAACTATTCATGTGAAACTTTGATTATTTAATATGTAGGTACAAAATTTACCTATTGTTTTAGTTACAGATTGTAAATATCTTAATAAATAATAAAAAAAATGTATCAATATTTGTCACACAGTAATTCTGCTTTTAGCAGCGCAAATTAAAAATCTGAGAGTAACACGACACTGATAATACCCTGCATAGGAACCATTATTATGATGATATACGCGTGTCATATGATGCACAATTTCAGATGTCATCTGCCGGTATAGCTGCGATGATGGAAATAAATGAAATGTAGGTATAAAAACCTGAGTCGAAAACCGATCGTGATGAGAGGGTAGTAGGTAGGTAAGTTTAGTGTTTCTGCCTTCTACAACCCAGTATTGCACATTTGTTGAATGCCTATCACATCGCTTCTCACATGTACATATATATACTATAATATACAGGGCGATCCACTTGGCATACTCACCCACATTTTTCCTTAAATAATAGATTTTTTGTACAAATACGTCGTACTATTATACGGCTATGTTTTTAAATTCTTGAGATTTGTCGTATTAAGAAAATAGTCTTGAGTGGTGACACGCCAACACAAACTTTAGTTTTTCAAATGAGAACAACTGTTTTTACTGAAAAATAATCAGTGAACATTTTTGGAAAAAAATTAAACGAGAAAAGAAGTTTGTATGTTTGTAAAAAATCTCAAACATTAAAAACGTTATTTTTAAGTATATTTGAAAACTGTCCAAAAATCAGATTTTGAATAGCTGATTATAGAAGATAAAAAGGGGTTAGCTCATGTAGGTACTTTGAGTGAATCACCCTGTATATATAATATAAAAGTACCACGCGTGTGCTACGCACGTTTAGTTAGGCGTATATAGTAGGAGGAGGAGGATGCGGAGGATCTAAGAGCCGGAAGAGGACGAGGTGTAGGTGCTGCAGGATAATAAGAGCCCATCGGAAATCGTACCTCCTCGCGAGTCCCGCGGACGAGGGTAAATCAAAAACACGAGACAATATACGAGTGTACGAAATATACATTTTAATACAAACACACATGCAAGCAATATTATACTTTGCAGCGGCAGCGGGTGTACATACATCATATATGTGTTTTTAATAACGCGTAACATAAGGTGCAGGAAGATGAGATATTATATACGACGGCGGCGGCGGCGTTGGCGGTGGTGCGCCGCGACACGTGTGCCGAAGGAAGCGCACCTGGCCGCAGGAACAGGATACTGTTTGACCGGCTTGTCGGGATTTGGGGCACGGTTTCCTGTTGCTCGGCTGCAGCAACAGCCACCAAATGCTTCTTCTACCGCCACCACCGGTGCCGCCGTGCACTACCCCGCGGTCGAGGTTACGGGGTCTCCGGGAAGTGGTGCGAGTGTGCGCCTGTATACATAACACACATATTATTATACAATAGTGCTCGGAAAGGTGCGTCGTGCAAGCGGTGGCTGTATCACGATGATGATGATGATGATGATGATGATGATGACGATGATGATGACGATGACGACCGCGGTGGGACTTATTATCATCGTACACACCCTCGCGATCCACCTATGTATAGGTATCTACCTAAATAATATAATAATATAATATGCATGATATACAAGACGATTATTATTATTATATGCATAGAACACCTATTATTACTATATTATTATTATTATTATTATTATTATTATTATTATTATTATTATTGTTATTGTTGTTGTGATATGTATTGTACATATTGTAGGTCGTACTACTACTACCCTACCGTGCTGCAGAAGGCGATATAATCCCTGCATGTCCGGGTACGACATCATATAGTAATAATATAGGTTGTGAGCTGAAGTGGACTAGAAGAGTTAGGATTTGAAAGCAATCAATGCATTAAAATTTTTTTTTAATTGATAGAAAGATAACTTTTACAGTTACTCCAAATGTATTTTGTTGCATTTCTATGCAAATAGAATTAAACATCATATTTGCCTTTTTTGGTGTTTTGTGTTAAACCATCAATAAATCACATATAGCATATCACAATAATTTTGCACATATTTACGGTAAAATTGTGAAGAAATTATGACAATTCGGAAACTATAAAAACCTAGGTTTACTTTTTATGTATGATATATCTAGGCTTCGCTGATAACTTTGATGGATGCCGAAAAGTCATTTTTGATGTATATAAGAATATTTAAGACTGAACTGTTAATGTTTTTCTAAAGAGTTTGTCAAAATATTATATAGTTGTACATTATTTCTTCAACACAAAATTTAACTTAAAACTAATTGATAGATAAATTATAAATTGATGAATTTTAAACATTAAATTGTTCATGACGAAATAAAGGTGATCTTAGCTCATTAAAATTTAATTCATTCATTTCGTAGAAATTATTTAACAATCCAGTAAAGTTAGTGGTTAAATTAATTAATTAAAGGAAGCCCAAAAGTTACTAGATAATTAGGTTAAAAATTTAAGCAAAATTCTTTAACTTTTTAAATCATCAATGCCAAACCTTGTGAATTACTAAAAAAATGTTGTGTATTACTTTAGACGAATATATTATACAAGCACCTTGCCGTATATAATTTCACACATACGCAAGGAAACGTAAACAAAAAGTTTTCGACTTTTTAATTTAAAAAAAAGATGTTAATAGTTTTTGAAATAATGAGTATGTTCATTCCTATTTTACGTTGAAAAATATCCTCTTGTATATACATAACCATTAAAGTGTAAGACATAAATCCAATTGATTTAAAGAGACAAGCTGTTTATTTGCAAAATATCGTGATTTTTTTTATTCAATTTATGACATTTGTTGGCATTATTTAGTCTAGGAAATTCTCATAGAACATTCCAATAAGAATGAGAATGTTGAGATATAAACTGTTAAATAAATTATAAAAATACTTTCAGTCTCACACGTTATTCATCTCCACTCATCTCCAGTGTTTCAGTACTTCAGGATTATAGCTGTCAAAAATGGAGTAAAATATTTCACAATTGAAACTATGAACTGAAATACAACTATAAAAAGTAATATAAGTGTATAAATATTGCGTTACGAAGGATAAGTCGTGTGATACCTATTAACACATAACACATACCTATTAAGTGATTAAAAATACTGGACAAATTTGATCACGCGGCGTTGATGCAGTGCAAGTTTAACAGTAAATGTCGAAATTTCCTGCCGGACGTACAAATATAAAAAAATCAAAAAAATATGAAAATTAACAAACGCGTGTTATAACACAAAATGTAGTCTGTTTTTTCCTATTTGGTATCCAAAAATATTCTACGTATGTTCTCGTATACGTAGTTGTACGATAAACACGTCTCATATATAAACGTATACAATATAATGCCGTCACCCGTCATATCGTGTATCATAATATAATTAAAAAATTACAATATTGTTATCCTGCCGGTTTTTATTTATTAATTTATCATATATTATTACTTATTAGTATCGCGTGGCGGCACCGCATCGACACGCGTGCTATTCAAATTTCAAACACGCTTCCGGAATAATATTTGTCTGTTGACAAAACGTTTCCTACGCGATTACATAAATTATAATTACTATCCTTGTAATAACTTCCAATAACGATATACGTCACATTATTATTATATGTGTACATAATTATATACGATTGACGATTACCTATATAATACATTATAACACCTAAAAATACTGAAAATAATACAGCCAAAGGACTGTATTATATATGCTTATTAAATCTGAGAACTCGCTCTGCTGTGTAGTTGTGCTATATATGAATAAAGCGCCAAAGGTATTTCAAAAAATGTCATTTGCACCAATATTAATATTTTACATACTTATTTCAAAATATTCGAAATCGTCAATAATCCATAATATTATAAAATCATAAAAATCTATATTATATATTATATTGTTATTAAATAAAATACGTAAATCTCATTGTTTTGTAAAATTAATTTTAATACGCTGAGATTACTAAGGCCTAAAGTACTATACGCAAGTAGGTGATAGGTATTAGTGTATTACTACTTACAATGTTATTTAAAATATAGAACGGAGCACTGCACATGTATCTGGGATTTTTGCACATTTGCAAGATACGGTTATTTTTTCTTATCTGTTTTTGGTTAGGTGTACCATTTAATTGTGTACCTACCATGTCACTGTAATGGACGTGTTAATAATTTGCAACCATGTACGATGAAAAACTAGTCTGAGTGGAGACGGTCTGTCATCCTATATTTCTAAAGATTATTTATTATACCCATATTCATATTACATTGCTATTAGTAATTAATGTTATCTATTTATTTGATAATTAAACGCCTCTAGGAGAATTGGTTACATTTGTCTATTAGTACAAAATATACGGTACAGCCGTATAAGTCAGAGTTTCTCAACCTCTTTACAGTGACAACCTCCAAAATGAATACTCGATTTTTAGCTACCCCTAAAATAAACATTTTATAAATTATATGTACGTATAGATTACCATTAATGCATTAAAAATAAATCCTGAATATTTTAAAAATAACGGCAAAACGGGAATTTTTACTTTTGATCTCCTCCAAATGTCCTAAAATGACTGTAGATAGTATTTTTTTACCAGAAGGCAGAAATCACATTCAAGGTCGAGTAAACTATTTCTTCTGTTATAAAAATTATCTTCAGACAAAAGACTTAAATAATAACAAAAAACACACAGCATAATAAAACCAATGCATTCATCGCTCCTGTCAAAATCTAAAATCGATTTATACATTCATAACACAACCGATACAATAAATGTGAAAATGAATGTTGTTTTATAAAATATTGTAAAATATAAATTGTTTTCTGTGATTATTGGTTACATACTTATATAGATACCTACCTAATTTATCTTATTAGTCGTATTTCATATTGTTCGAGAATTATTTTACTTGAAAGTAAATACATACATCATAGTTTAGCTATCGAGCTTTATACGTACACACATATATACACAATAATTATATACTAAACCTAGTTAAAGACACTATTAAAGTCATTCCATATATAAACAACTTAATATGAAAAATAAATGTATCAATCGACAAATAACTATTTAGTAATAATGTGGCATAAATATTAAATATGTAAGTGAGTGTAGTGACAGCAAGTGACAACCACATAAAAGTTCTATATAATAAATTTGTGGCTGTGTATTATTATGACATAAAGCTATAACAGGATTATTATATTATGAGAATTTATCTAGACTAAGAATTTTTTTTATATAATTGTCGTACATATTTCACAAAATCTATTTTTATTTTACGTGACTCTCTAATGTTTAGTAGCCAATAGTTAGTACGTATACCTATATATAATCAACGTACATACGAGTATTACCTACAACTTAAAAATTAATTATTTCGAAAGTTGTATTATACAGGTACTACATTAAATACATATTTTTATTATTATATATAGGTATTATCGTGAAATTGTCAAAGTGTTAATGTACAAATACCTACTAACATTTATTATTTTTCATTTCAAACATAGTAGTCGTGCCTATAGTCTATACCAATGTGTATTATTCAAAAATGTATATTAACAAAATTTTCTGGTGTTATACCATCATTATCCATCGACATAATAAAAATATGCAATTCAAATTATTACAATTGGTTTTGAATGGGATGTAGAATCCGTGATGAAAACCAAAACCTTAACAAGTTGAAAATAATAATATTTTAATTGGATACTAATTAGTAAACGTCTTATATAAACTTATAATATGCATAATAAATAATGTTCTATTGAACGTGTACTTTAACTTTCGAAATAAATTCACATTTTAAAAACACGCAAAGCAAGTCTCAACTGTGGTTGTGTGTGGGATATTGTTTTAACGTTGTATGAGTAATATATCATCTATATAATATGCATATATTATAATGATTAAGTAGTTGCCTTTTGAGCCCACTTGGATATTTAATTTCGCAACTAAAATCCTGGATATATACCTATACATTTGATAGTGGTTTTTAAATTTTAAGACGCTTTTCAAGTGTGTTTATGAGTTTATGAGAGGTTTTACAAAATAGTTAGATAGTTTACAAAAAAACAAATATTTATGAAATTAATTATTATTATAAAATGTATTAGGTACTTATAGAAATTCTGCATTTTGCCTAAGTACTTATACGTATACCTAAAAGAAAAGATATTCGATTTTCTTTTTAAGCTTTTAACAAATTCATAGCTGTTGTGTATACAAATATATTTTTGAGTATAAAATTTAAATTAAATCGAAACATTTTTTTTTTCAATAATTAAAAAAACTAACTGAGAGAGTGAATGTTGGGTTAAAGAAATCAACCAGCACATAGCATTCAACTGGTTGGTACGTACATTGATACAATATAACAACCTACAATAACAAATAATATGCTATTATTTAGTTGGGGTTGGATGTGGGTGCCGATACTGGTGCTGCTTTATTTTGGTAGTATTTGTGGCATGGTAACAATACATTTTTCAAAATAAAAAGCAAAATGTTCGTAACTTCTTACTTTTATATTAACTAATATTTGATTGTTTTATTTGTGTCTATAAAAAAATACACTTTTGATTGTAACAAACATCTTGTATTATAAATTAGTTTTGGTAAGTAATTCCTAAAATATAACACGTTACCGTTGAGTAATTATCAAGGAGAATTAAAAAAATACAAAAAATTCAATTAATTATAAATTTATAAATAATAATAATGTTATAAATATCTACATATTATGTCATATAGTGCTTTGTATAAATTATTTTAAATTTATCTCATCATAATTCAGTTTTCAATGTCTTGAGTAACATTTATAACATATACTGCACGTATACCTATATAGCTATCAAACTCTTCTCGAAATTAATTTTTCTTTTTTTTTGACATATCATTAAAGTAATACCTATACATTATTTTTCTACTATTGAGGTTAGTTGTCAAATGAGGTTATTGATGATAAATTGGAGAAAAACCCGTCTATTTTTTTTTTTTTTGTTACGTGAAAGTGTCGAAATTATTTAAAAGTTACTTCCAACTATTATTATTAACCATGTTATAAATGAGATAAATTTTACAAAAAAAATCAATTTTATAAATCAAATATAGGTACAAATTAAAAAATAATATACAAGATAATATATACTCGAAATGTATACAATCACATACAGAATTTATAATTGGGAATAAATTAAAACCGTTTAGTTTTTTTTGTACTGCTAATTCACTAACGAGTACGACTATTATCAAGTACATATATTATCATAATGATATGTGTGTATGTGTTATTTTCTGTTTGTGTAATTACGTCACTTACTACAAATAATATACTAGGTACACACCGACGCACTAATTAGTAATTAGTTAGTTTCACTGTAGTTTCCTGTACCTGTAGCAATATATTATGTAGGTGAACTAAAAACGTGAAGAACTTAAATACAGGGTGATTCGCATTTTGCCGACCATGCTCACCCCCTTTTTCTTCACCAATAATGCAGTCGTTCAAAATCTGATTTTTGGAGTTCTTTAAATTTAATATACTTAAACACTATATTTTAAAATTCTTGAGATTGCTTGTAGGGTATAGTTACTATATTTACTCAACAAATGTCTTGTGGAGATACAAACTTCTGTTTTTCAAACACTTTTCTACTTTAAATTATTTAGTGGATAATTTTTCCGAAAATATCGACGAATCAAAAGCAACATTTAATAGAGAACTATTTTGAGTTATTTAAATTTGTGTAATATAAGGATAATTATATAGGTCCATGATAAAGTCTTTGGATGACATGATGGGGGCTAATGATAATTTTATAATGTTAGTTATTAATTAGTATGGAAATAAAAATATCAATTAAATTGCTTAATTTAACCACATTTATAATTTGTAAAAATTGTCCAAGTATAATAATTTATTAATAAATACTAAATAATCCAATATTACATTTAATCTATATATTTTAGTAAAACCGTTTTTAAGGACCGTATTACCTTTATAGAATTTATAATCATACTAATAACTGAGAAACTACTCGTTCAAGTTTTGAGGTATGTATGTTAAAATTTTCCAAAAAATTACCCCCTAAATAATTTACAGTGAAAATGAGGAGTTTTCGTTTGAAAAATAGAAGCTTGTAAATCCACAGAACATCCCTTAATAGTCGGTACGCATGAGATTTCATGAATAATAAAATATGGTCTTTAATAAGTATATTTAAAAATTCAAAAAATCAGAATTGGAATGAAATCATTATTAAATGTAAAATTAGGGCTGAGAAGCGTATAAGTTATACTGAATGAATCACACTGTATAAAATATAATACACACAAAACAAAACGAGATCTCTGTATATCGTCCATGAAATGATTTCGGTCCAATTTAATCATAAAACAAGACAAGACTTTTTCACTCGGTCACAATCATATTTGTACCGCGGCGTGCAAAGTGTGGGTACATAGTAATCAACATACGTATATAGGTAGTAACGAACCATACATGGCTAATTGAGAAATTATAAGTCATTTCTTTAACGACAGCTTTTAAAACACAATGGTTTTTGCTTTTCATCGGTTTTTATTTGATATATATTTTTTTTAACGTGCACGAACAACGAAAACTCACCCATGCAGTGGGTCAGATACTATTATTTATGAATTATGGTTATTATCATCGTGATTATTTATTTATATTGTGTTATTATATATATGTATATGGTTCTGTAAGATTGTGCAGTTGGTTCGTCGAGTATATAATATATATATATATATTGGTAATAGTCATGAGCGAGTTCCAATATGACTAATGTTCAATGTGCTCCAGAGACGCGTATGTATTATAGTTGGGAGGTAGGTAGGTGGGTACGCTATAGGTGGTATATACCGACGACTTCATACAATAATAATAATAATAATATTATTATAATGTCGCAATAACTGCAATACGTTATCGAAATATAAAAGTACACTTACCCGCGTATGTAGAAAATAAGTAAAATCGCAAGCTCCACGATGATGATGATGATGATGATGATAATAATAATAATATTATATTAAGTATATTTCCAATATTATTATATATATAGATATATATAGTTAGATATTTCTATAAAAGGACATTATCGAGGCATAATATTTTAGTCACGTTTATTTTCGCTAAACAATACGAACAACCATTTACATTTTTATCCTCATTTTGAATACCTACAATATTATAAATTATAATATATACATGTATGATACATATATATATATCAATGCGGGCCATGCATGGAAAGTGTATACACGACTCGGTGGTTGGATGTACGGCTGATAAGCAGCTATATTATTCTTTAATGGGGAAATTTAAATGTCCAACAACTTGCCTTCGCAACAGTCATAATAATAATAGGTATACCAACGCATTAATTCCATATACATTCGGCTAACCAGCACACAGAGTAAAAAAACAAATTAATATAATATAATACACTCAACATATTATTTATAATGAACAATGACAACTACTTCAGTAAGAAGAAATAGAATTTTTTTCTGAATTGTCCAAGACAATGTTTTTCAAACACAAAATTCGTTTCATATGTACATCGAAGAATTTAAAATTTAAACAATTGTTTTGGAATTTTCATGAGGAAACATTGGTAATGTTATGTGTACACTTCTCGTATCCGTAGTGTACACCTTTATCTTTGTATTATATGCTTTGTGTCATACTTTGTGCTTACTGAAAAATAGGAACTAGAACTACCGAAAGTAAACTTTGGTATGAGTCATGTATACGTAAGACAGAGACATACGGGTGCGACGTCCTCTTAAATTCGTTGACTTGTGTAGTAAAATAATATTAATTCATATCTTGCATCAGCAACAGGTGACGGACCGTGTTAAATGACGTTATGTCGTCAATAATATTTTTATATTTGAAAAAAAAAATTAAGAATTTGACAATTTTATAACTTCCCAGTCGTATATTATATTACAAACCGTGGCATAGCTTATATTATAATATATTATTTTTCGTGTAATGCAATTTATCTATAGATCAACCGTAATCTCATTATAATAATATAATTGTGCGTTTGTGCGTTGGCAGCTTAATTTTGTTGCAATGACATCATTATATTTTCCTTTTTGTGTATACATAATTTCTCGGTAATTATAAAACCATGAGAAACACATGTGTCCACAAATTGTAGACGACTCTGTTTTAATAGTACGCATTCTCTCATAACTTTCTGTACCTAATTTCACTTTACAACAGCAATCATTAAAATAATTATCATAAAGATAATCGAACAGAATCCCTGTATATTGTATCATACTATTATATTATTAAGTATATTATACATGTATATATTAGTTCAGTTTATTTTTCATCAGTAAGAGCTGGCCTTGGATATGCATCACTTGTTTGATTCAATTGAAACTTCTGTCTCAAATGTCATGTTGAGCTAAAATCCCATTGGACTTATAATGAAGTTTCAGGTATTCTCATGTTATTTTTTCATTTTTCATTTATTGTAGTAGGTGTATGTTAAATATTTTATACCAATATTATTTGTAAATGGAGTATTTTCCCCAATAAAGATTATTATTATCATGATCTCGTATTCGTCAATCTTAAAAATCTTCTTCCGCGCTTTGCGCACGCATAATCCGCGTAGGTACTAAACATGAAAAAAATCGTATTATATGTACATTATAGAATAACGAGTTTTAAATGCCTTCGATACTTTTCAGAAACATAATACATTCCTGTTGTATAGACGTACAAGTATAAAGTAGGTATCCCATAAATATCGTTTATTTTATGAACAGAAAAACTGTACTCGGACGACGACGACGACGACGACGACGACGACGTGCACTTTATTATTTCCTTCTCTCTTTGTATAGGTAGGTACTCACATATATATACACATATGTGCTTACATTGTACATATTATGCATTATACATGCATACATATATATATATTATATACATATATTATTCGTATCTGCAGTACACGCGCACATTTATATTGGCCTAAACGGCTAAACATTAAAACACGTAATAACTATAAATCGATTTTGATGCACAAGACGACTATACACTAATACACACTGGCAAACGAGAATAATAATAATATGATATTATTGGCTCGAAGAGAAAACGCGCGCGACTGTCGTGCACCGCACCGCGATTCATATAGTATCATTATATATATACACCTATAGTATACCGAATGCAATATAATATATAATATTTTACGAGATGTATTTACCCGATAATGTTTGCGCATAAATACCCAGTGCGATTTGAGCGACAAAGTGATAATTCAATAATATCGATTATTGAAACATATATAATAATAATATGATATATAAATCAGAGAAAGTAATTTATTATTGTTAATTATCAATGCAGACGGGCAATAAAAACTGCACGCAGCGTACCTGCAGTATAATTTAATACTGTCATACACATTAGGCGCAGTAGCTGTGAGTTGAACGTACCTATATATAGGTAAGTATATAAAACATCCAACGTAAGTAATAAAATTACCATCACAATGTAGGTATTATTTGATTTTATTATTCATTGCTTTTATGCTACCATATTATAATATTATATAGGTACACTGTATTTTCGTCGATTAAAAAAAAAAAATACTGGATAAGTATTTATTTTGATAGTCTATACGGGCGATTGCCCGGTTCATCATACTCATTGTAAGTAAACAAATAGTTAAAATTTTAGAATTTGGAAAAACACAACACGATAATAACAACAACAAAACTATATTAATTCACGAGTTAATCTTGTATAAATGACAAAATTCAAAACATTCAATATTAACAAGGTTGGCTGCTGACTGCAGGCACCTTTAACCAGACGTGTCATACTGGCCAATTGGTTAGTATTCCTCCCGTAGTGGCGTAGTTAGGGATGTGGATGGGAACAATAAAATAACTATTAGTACTTCATTGGGCTGGCGGAAACTTTAAAGTTCACTTGTAAAAGCAACGAGGTAGCATCAATAAACGTAGGTACACTGCAGACATACTAGGTTTAGTGCTTGAAATGAAGGGAGCGCGGGAGTAAACCTTATTTATATCGGACGTTGCAGGGTTGATCTGCAGATCGAAGTAATGAAGTTTATAGGTACCTCTTAACTATAGTAGTTTCATATAATATATAAGTAGGTAGTAAACAATTATTTAAAACATTAATATTCTTTTTTTCCTAGCAGTATATAGAATTGTTTTAGTTATTATTCTGTTGACGTGAAAACGTATAAAATATCATAACCGGTTGCGTACAAATTGTACAGTGATTTACCAACGTGTTATAAACCAGCCTGTATAATACTAAAATTACGTTTTTTAAACATTAACGCCCAAACATCAGCTATTATAATAGGTGTCGGCGTTTGTGTGATGCGTTGTGCGTGCGCCGAGTTTATGAAGAATAGAAGCATAGGTACCTACCAGCTATATATACGCACTCCTAATGATCATAAAATAACCACTATACACATAAAAGAAGCCCCCTCAATAAAGATTCATAAACGAATGTTTAAAAGATAATTACGCAAAAATTTGGTTTCTCGTACTAGAGAGCTGAGGTACCGGGCACGTCATTATATAATATTAAGCACAACAAGTGATGGAAAAAAACCAATTACAGTATGATTTAACACGCCTTCTGTTTAAGGAAGTAGTATCTATATATACGCTAATACGTATTCGGTATCGCATAATATTATATTGTATTTACATAATTTACGATTTCAAAATACCGCGACGGTTTCTTTTCGGAAAAGGTGTGGGCGAAAAAATGAAAAACCGTCATCGGTCTCGTGCGCGATATCACAATATCTGCAAAGTGCAGTATTGTATAGTGCTGCAGCGTGCAGGATGCAGATTATAACGATACGCGCATACAACGCATAATATAATAATATTATATTATAGTTCTTTGAAATCGATTGAACACTAGGACAAAAAACGCATCATGTTTTCAGCCGTCCTGCTGCACCGGGGATTTTCACCGGAGCAAAAATAAATATACCGCGGGCCTACATATTATTATTGTTATTATAATATGTTGCCGGATGCGCGTGATCCGCGATAATATTCAAAAATATTATAATATATATATTATGCGTTGGACCTCGGGTACCAGGTATACGGGTACATATCATCATAATAGCTAGGTATATAGATGCTGGTACATACAGCTTGCAATCTCTCTCGCTGCAGCAGTAGGCCACCAGGTAAAAACCAGCTATAATATACGCGCGCGCGTGTCCCGCAGCAGCATTGCGGATTTGATGCGATTGGCGGGATGGGGTAACCGCCCAAGGGGGTCCGCGCGGTCCTTTTCACATATTATTATTATAATATTATATATACGGCACATGAACCTATACTCAGCGCTACCGATGTGATATTAAGAAAATTCAACAGAATAACGCGTGTACCTATACCTATATAATATAATATACATATATGTGCGAGTGTGTGCTAAGGATAAGTGTGTGCACGCGTATTATAGGTATATACCTAAACTGCGAACCTGTTGGGGTGCGGGGCCAGGTGGTGTACATGCAACACGTGTCTGCTGTCAGACCATCTGCCCGGCACGTGCCAGCTGCCGCGTGTGTGTGTGCCCGCGATGTGGAGAGTATACTGTATAGTCGTGTGTGTGTTTGAGTATAATAATAATATATTATATATGTACTGAAGAACCGTCGATCGTCGTCGCCGTCGTCGTAGTCGTCGTCGTCGCTGATGTCTTCTATGCGTGCGCGCGTGTGTGCTGCTCGCGATCAATCCGCATCTGCCGCCAGATTTTCTGCTCCGCTCCAACAGTTGGTCGTCTTCCCGAACACCCTGATTTCCAGCTTTACCTGATGGGCCACACCATCTGTCCCCGTGGCGCGGTGAAAGAAGACGGAAAAAAAATAATATTCATATACTTACCTACATATACTGTAGTCTCTACTCTCTAGTATATACTATATAACATTATATACCGAGGCCGTGTATAGGAACCGAATATTATATACGATTTGGAAAAGCAACACGATTTTTTAACGTCTCGCAGAACAACTGTCGCGAGATCGGTGCACAAATATTATACCTACGCCATGGTGAGCCCGGGCGCCCCGGGGTAAAGATGTTGATAAAATGGACGCAGGAAGTACGCGAAATAGCCGTGCCTGATATAATATCATATCGTTAACAGACGCATATCGTATCGTATACGCGATATAAGAACTGCACGAGCACGACGATACTATATCGGTACAGCAGCTTCATTATTATGTTAGAGATAGGTATAAATTTATTGTAAAAAATAGTATCAATTTTTTAGCTTACTGTAAACATTATATAGCTTTCTTAATTCTTCCTTAATCTTCTTCCTTAATACTTCCTCCATTTTACACACATTTTATGAATAATTGTTTAATTTTCATCTTATAAATATTTTACACGTACTTTTCACACACCACACTTAGTTAATAGGTATATGAACCTAGTACCTTTGGTTTAAAATAATTTGCCTTTGATTTACACTTGATAGATTTTTATATTTTCAATGTTTTTCAATGCATTACATCAGAGTCCTAATTATATTTTAGAAATACAGAATACCCAGAACTTGGCACTTGGCGTGGGACAAATATAAGTTTAAAATGATATGTAATTATTTAATTATTATCAAGGCTGTTTTATTTTTATGTTTTTTTAAAAAATTCAACATTTGTCTTACAAAATCAGTTTATATTATCATATAAACGAGTAGTGTATAATATTACATATAATTTTATTTTACGTATTTTATTTATTTATTTTATAATATAATACTATAATAATAACATCGTCCAGGTTAGACTACCAGAGATATACAGTACCTATAAACATAAAATGTAACAAACAAAATATTATATACAAAATATAGTACTTAAAAACGGGTACCAATATTTTTAACTAAAAATCAAATAAAGATTCATCACTTTAACACAGAATTCTTATGAATGGAACTACATTGTATAATATAACAAAATTACTTTTAGTGGATGCAGTATAAAATGAGAAATCACTTCTAGTACTGACTGGCGAGGCCCTAAAAGTAGCACTCAACAGCAGAGGACAGTTAACAGATGCGTTTATAATAACTTGTGTAAAAATAAAAGGTCAAAATTATCACGATTTTTACTTATAAAAGGGATATTGTATATAGGTATAATCATGATCCTCGATTCCAGGAATCGGTATTTCGCATATAATATGTTTTAAATTTACTGTTCTAATAAATGTCTTCTCAAATAACCTCCTTTGAGTATCCTCAATTCTGTAGATCAAGAAAAATTTTTTTAATATTCATAGTCGGGAACCCAACTAATTTATGACACCAGAAAGTCCGATACATATAATTAGAGGTAAAAGGAAAAATGATGAATGATGCCAATGAATATTAATATAAATTTTAATTAAATGATTAACGTAACGAAATAAATAACTAATCTTGTATCTAAACCGATATCGGCAATATCTGAATTTGTCGTTGTTATAACTTATAAGTTAAAACTATACTTTATTTGGACTTTAAATACTGATCGACTTTTGGAAGCACACAATTGCTTTTATCTAATCGATCTGGTTTGTTGAGTTGTAATCATACATAGTTAATTAAATATATATTTTTTTATATGATTAAATAATTCGATTTTTATTTTTAGAACAAGACCTATTAACTAATTATAATAACTGTATATATTTTTTAAATAAATAATTTTTTGTTTTTCTATAATGTGACTGGACTTTTTTTTATTAAAGATTTAAAATCAACAGTCTTTTTTATGCTTTTAGGACTATTTTACGACAAACTTTCTATGCCTATGAATTTTTTACCATGATTCCTAATTTATATATTCGAGGCAGTTATTTAAAATAGTATGCAATTATGGGTGCATAACTGAATATAAATACTATTTTCTTCAATTGTTCTGAAGTAGTGACGTAAGAATTTATCTTAATACAGTGTATACAATAAATATACCAGAAAAGATTGACAAAATAATAAAATAAGTTCTTTGCATACCATAAAATTCATTTTTTTTTTATAGATTCTGAACAGATTAATGAATTTATTATTTTTACAATGATATGTGTTTTTTTAAGTCTTATGTTTGTCTCTGGAGATACTTTTTTTAATACAAATAATGCCGTGATCAGCAACATCGAAGGTATCTGTCAGAAAATTGGAACTAGTTTGTACCATGTGGGTCAAAAGTACAGAAATGTCTCAGTAATTTTACAGAAATAAAAGATATATGTATAGTGTTAGCATTTCGTTAAATTACTATTAAAATTGTTTATCATGGTTACCAAAAAATGAATCCATCTCCCCTCAGAATCGATTTTTGTACACGATGATAGCTATGATAATTTATTCGAATGTAAGACATCCATTACAGTGGACCAACACCCAATCAATGACTAAGTACACTCGACCTAACCTACTCTACAGCAGAGTAAGAACCTATATACTTGGCCACGTTTTATTTTTACTCTGTACATACATCACACACATGCATAGGTGCTTAAATATATATAGGATCAAAAAATGAATTTCACCAGTTATTTCATGTCACGTGTTTTTGCATGTTTGGAGATTTTTAGTGCATATTTTGCGAATTTTTATTGCATTCATCAATATTTTCAGCTCTGCGACCGATCGCCTAATTGCATTGAATACGATTCGATATAGCAGCGAATACAATCCCGCACGAAAAATTTCTTGTGGGAACGACTGTAAATATGTTTGCATTGCAAACGACTTGGCAGTTTTTACGACTATGGCAGTGAGATTCGTCTGAGACGGAATCATATTTTGTTATAATACCCTACCCGATACAATATTATGTATAGTATACGTAACATTTTGTTGTGAAAACGATGTACGTTTTTAGCTTACGTTTCGTTGTTCTCTTTAATAAAATACTATTATGGATGACATGTCATTTTAATAATATATTAGAAGGCATGCGAGTTGACGACGTGTGTTTTACTTTAACATAATACTATATCTTACCGTTTTCGGGGACCGAGAAAATCGATCCGTATAATTAATACAGATTTGTGTTTTAAAGAGGGTCGTCACTGAGAGAGAAGTTACGTCGTATACCCATCGTGTATTCATGTTGTTGGTAATATAATACGTCCGTTTGTCTCCAGTCGGCGTCTACGGGGTGATCCATTTAGAGTACAACACTGATTATTTCAGAAAACACTTATGTTTTTAAAAGTATTTCTTTTACACACAGTTTTAAGTCGTTATGAAAAAATATTTGGGAAAAAATGATGTTCTTTTACTATATTTTTAACATTAATGTTTTTTATATTTTCAATATTCTGAACGCCTAAATACATTACAAATTTCATATTCCAAAGCAGAATATTCTTTGAAGTATTTCCATCAATTCAAATTTTGGACAAACTGTTTATTAGTTACAGGTATTTTAAGTTTAGATAAGCGGAGTTCAGGGATACCCCTCAACATTTCAGTCCTGTACCACTCCGCTCGTCCAAACATTAAATACCTATATAATGCTATAACATAACTAAGAAACATTAAACAAAAATTTGATTTTTATACATGCAAGTACTCCAAAACATATTCTGTTTTAGTATACGGAATAAGTAGTAAATATTAAATGTAGTAATTAAAAAGAGTATAAACCTTGATAAAAATCATGATAAAAAATAATAAAATACTTCATTTTTTTTTTTAGAAAAATGTTGTTTTCTAACGACTTAAAATTATGCAAAATAAATATTTTTAAAACCGTTGATAGTTTTTGAAATAATGTGTGTCTTGCGTTGGATCACCCGGTATACAATAATAATAATATACACGGGAGTAATCTACAGCTATAATTTACACATGAAACTAAGATATCGGATGCGTTTAAAATATTATTACGATATAATTTAAACGGGCACACGTATACGGCTTCAATAAATCCATGGTGATGTGCACTATAAAAAACAAATTATAGCCTATCCTACGACGCGTTAAAGATTTTGAACTATACGTAGATCACTCATTTCAAATTAACATCGAATATTGTAATATTGTATAGTACGCTTGAACTAGAGAGGCTAGAGGGGAACTTAGGCCAAAATTACTCATTGCGTCTTCAAGATAAATTAATTTGCTAACTCACAAAATATATTAATATATCAATTCAAAATGAATAAAATGTAATAATAATGCACATTGCACACTGTACAGTAACGTGCAACACGTGGCAAGCACATAGTCAAAGCTTGTCAACGATAACACTGCAATGGACTTAATTTCATAAGACAAAAGACATTTTATAATATTTACTTGTTTAATGCTCCGTTAAGTGTGTTTATATTTTGTTGACTAGTTTTTTTAACGTCTTAGTCATTTATAATAATCCATCAAAGTTTATAATTTATGAAAATGGTCCTAGTTATTTTTTGTAAAACCATTTTTAAGAAATATTATTCTTTGTATTATCATGTTAATAACTAAAAAACTATTAGTTCAAATTTTGAATTAGGTACATTGAAATGTATGAAATCAAACAGGTAACCAATAAATAATTTCCAATAAAAATGGGGTTTTCAATGATAAAAGGAAGGTTAATATCACTACAGAACACTGCTTAAGAATATAAGAGTAGTGCATAAAAATCTCAAGAATTAGAAAATATGGTCTTTAAGTAAATTCAAAAATGCCAAAAATCAGAATTTGAATAAATTCATTTTTAAATGAAAAAATGAAAGGAAGGAGTGAGCCTGGTAACGAATGACCTTTGTATACAGACATATATAGTTCATTATTACATATGTATTATGTGTAGTATATCGACCGCCGGCAACGTGAAACACAATTAAAAACCATTTTTTTCACATTATCAACGAATATAATATTATTATTGTATACCTACTCAAACATAGATTAATATATATTGTGTGGTGTGCGGCGAGTCGAACACTGCACACATTCGTGATAATAATAATAAAAAAAAGTATGTATACATCTCTATTCACCGTGAAACGCTGATAGTCTTTTGATGTTTTTGAAAAAAACATACATAATAATAAAATCATATAAAATATACGCTTTTAAAAAATATATATATTACGTATCTACGTCTTCATTACGATGAACATCATGAGGTGTATACAGGCAATGCGTTTATTCGTACACGAAGTAATAATAATCCTGTATAATAATATTATTATTATGTACCTAGGTATAGCTGGCATATATACTACAATGAAACGCGTATTTCCGAGTAATGTTCCACATGTACCTATTGCAACAACAATATATATGACATGACCGTCGGTGGTTTCAGTCGGCTATATAATATTATATCCTCCGCGGCCAGAACGTCCGTGTAAATAATGCTCATGTAGTTCGATGACCAGAAAAAAAGAATTCCGTGCTTTATACACTGACCTCATATAATAATAATAATAATAATAATAATAATATATATAGATACGTATATAAATCGTTTTATCGTAAGTAAATTGTTTAACATCAAACGCGCTGCTGATCCAGGACTGCAGTGTCTTTATTATAACTTCTCGATAAAATAATAATATCATAAACCTATATTGGTACGTACTACCTATGTACAACAGGTAGTTGAGTAGTTCTCATTCTTAGTCGTCATCATCATCACTTACCTACCACTGCCATAATAGACGGGTCGCGCATGTCGGGCAGCACGTCTCACACTTTTTAGGAATACTCGTCGACGGCCAATTTATTATACACGTATTAAATAATATTGTCCATGTAGGTATAATCATTGGGGCTGTGATTTCGCAGTAAACGCATCATGTCAAAATAAATCTCATGCGGTTTTTATTGCAATTTATTTCATTTTTCGATACATTTTTTTTTTTTTTTTTCAAAATTTGTGATTTTAAACGCGTTTTGAGTGTTTTATAGTGCATTGTATTTACTCCCTTTCCACAATTTATTGCCGTGCAATACATTTATCGTAATTCTTGACGGTACGCAAAATCTTCCCTATCTTCGTAAGAGTTATAGGATGGTTATATATTGGTACTTTTGATTGCGTGGTAATTTTTGTGCAAAAATAAAATAATTTCAAGTGGCTTTATATTTTTTTACCTTACAACTTTAGAATAAATTACTATGTATAATATAATGTTGTTATTTTTCTACTTTATAACCGATGGAAATTACGAACAAATGTATACATATAGAAGCTGCAGAAAACCATTTTGTTGCTACCAGTTTAATTTATTAGTTTTGTATTAATGAGTATTAACATTCAAAAATTAAATAACTAAAAATATTGTAAAACAAATTCATATTTGTTAATATTTAAGTGCATAACTGATTTTAATAGTTTTTAGTTATAATACACGTACTATTACAATTTAAAGCACACATTTTACATATAGTTTTAATCACATCATAACATAGAGCTAGTAAATAATAATATTGTCTTGTTATATCTGTCACATTAAAATGTATTTTCCTATATGCCATCAATGATTTTATAGCACAACTATAATTATACTATACAAATTAAAAAATAGTAAGTTTTAACCTTAACACGATTTGTTGCAGCACATGAAAGAAAAGGAAAACAATTTAAATGTATAATCATTATTGGCTACTGTTAACTGTTATTATACATATAGTTATACAATGTGACACAATGTCATTGTACAATATATCATCATGATGGTGGATACTGAAAGATTCCGTAGAATATCCTAAGCGTCGTTAATTAAAAAAATAGAATAATCTTATATAATATGTAGGTAAATAAAATAAGTTTCCCTTCTTTGATTTAAATAGATTCCAATAGTCTTTACATTTTATCCTCTTGGTATTATAGGTACCTATAATGCACAACGACATGATGTTGAAGGTGAAGTTGCATAAAAATATAAATAAATGTTCAAGGACAGATGAAATAGTAGATTCATTTTTATTAAGATGCATTTAATACCTGTTATATTTGTCATTTATTCCTGATTTATGTCGGTGCATTTTTATTGCAATTTATGTGCCATGTTTATTTTAGAACATAGATTGATATGCCTTGACAACTTCGTCCTTTGCCGTATATTATTTTCAACGATTATTTACAAAAAAACCATCATCGTCGCCCGTCTAGCTCACAAATACTAATATGTAGTTATAATAATCTATTGACTAGAATTCGACCTTAGCTTATTAGTTTGATCTTAATGCCCTCCGTTAATTTTTCTATAATTTATTGTCCTAGCCATACTAGGCTGTCACTATAGATCTATAATACGACGATGAACACCAGAATACTTTATGAATAGGTATAGTGGTATACGCGCATACGTTTATAATAATATAAAATAATATGTCACAATTGTAATTTAAAAATAATTGTTTCAGTGCCGTATATTGTTCGTCTATGACTGCTGTCTGCTGCATAGTGACGTACCTATAGAGTTATTAGTAGGTACCTACCTACCTATATTATAAACCTGCAGTGTAAACCTAGGTACCAATAATAATTATTAAATCTTTTTGAAATCAATAGTCTTCACACAATAGGTGTGTGTTTTGGTTCAGTCGAGAAAGACAGCTGTCATTTTCCCATACCAACTGTTGCTGGGCAGCTGTTGCTTCTCGCGTCTGCAGCGCCGCGGACCGAAATATATATAATACATTATATTGTATATGTATAGGTGTATGTGTGTATATATATATATTATATTCATAAAAAAAGTCAATAGCTAGGTATATCCAACCCTTTCCTTCAGAAAAGCCTTTCTCCACCGTTCGGCGGCACAGGGTACCATTATATATATGCGTATATGCGTGTATAATATTTTCAACACCTTTTCCAGTAAAAAGTGCCCAAAACGAGACTCCAGTTGCTAGACAGCTGCGCGTCGACTAGTTTTTTCGTCAGTCGTCAAATGGAACTGTTTTTTTACAATTCTATATTTAGTGGTGTGTAAAAAAAGGATTTGCATGCGGTCCCTGCTTATATAATGAACCACACATGTGTGTTGCTAAAAATTTATTTCCCGAAACGAAATACCAGACGGTAGGCACTTTTTTTTAGGCAATGCGCGTTACGCGTGAACTAAAAATATATCACCATTTAAGGTAAGTGCTAAAAAAATATGCTCTTCCATCTTCGCATCAGTATATAATATATTACACGGAAAATCCAGCGGTCCCTGCATCGCGGTATATTTATATACCTACGTACGCGTGTATATATAGGTACGCCAACGACATATTTTATGCAAACGAATATAATATAATATAATGTGTATTAATAATATTCCAACAGGGCTTTGAGAACTTGTTGCAATAACTGAATAACACAATATTATCACGATGAAGTGCGCGTACGCAGAGCGCGCGTGTGCAGGGTGTTTATAGTTGCAGCCGGCTGTTTTTTTTTTCCTCGGCGTTCGGTGAGTTGCAGCTGCTCCATAGGTATACCTCTACCTCTATTCAGTACACCTTTAAAAAATAAAATAAAATCATTATTCAAATAGAGACCGGTATTGATGCAAACATTTTTCTATACCTATAAAAAAATTAAGCTCCCATCCTCGTAGGTATACGAATATTATTGCATATTATTATTATCACATTATGGAACGTATCAATTTTAAAATCATTAATTTTAATAAGATCGGCTATTTAATGTAATACTGATATTTTATATCGCACGTATCGCCAGTACACACACACACCCATAAACACATACACAAAATAGTATATAGTATTTTTTTAATATTATTACAGCTGGATAACGCTAACAGTCGTGCCGTTCATTGTCATAATAATATCATACTATAAGTTAATTATCGTTGGAATACAATCATTATTTAATCCTTATTCATATATTAAATAATTGTTTGATATTTTGTATTCATTATTTTACGAACTACTGCAATAATATATATATATGAATACAACACCACGATATAAAATATAAGTTATACGTACGATCAAAATGAGAGATATAATATCATGATGTATAGTAGGTATAGGTATCATTATATCCGTACAAACCAGTTTAATTAATATTTATTAATTATTAACATAAATTAATAATTTACAATCGAATACATTTAAAGTGTTTCAAATAATTAGATACATAATTAAAAAATAATTTAATATTATCACATTTGCTCGACTTTTTTAGACTGGGTACCTAAATATTATTTACCTACATCTCTTGAGCTAATGAATTCATCGGAAATTAAATAACTGTGCATCAATTTCGCCAGGAAAATATAACGAAAACACAAATTGAGAATATTCAAAATTCACAACATATTGTATTGTATGAGATATTAGGTATAATATGTACCTATATTTAATTAGAGCTCTCTTAAATTCAATTGGTATAAAACAAGTACAAACAAAACAGGTATATTTTTTAAATTTATGTAAATAACAAACATAAGCACCCATTATATGCGGTGCTGGCATGAACGATATTATATACGCCAACATGTAGGGATTAGTATCGTTCAACACAATTAATATATTCAATCTATTTTTTTTCCTATAATTTCTGACGCAATTGACATATTATATGTACCCATTATCCAGTCGATCTTATCATTATATTTGTATAAACAATATTTAACATAATAATGATATAAAATAAAATGTCTGACTTGCTAACGTGTAAGTTATGATTGAATGATTAATGGAATTTTAAATTAAAAAAGAAAATTATAATTCATTGGCAAGCAATATTAACGGTTTTCGTTTTGTTTTGTTTTCATATACATTTTTGTACGAATTAAGATTTTTAAGAAAGTTATATACACACTAAATACGTAAGTATCCATAGTCACTAATAAAGACTTTTTATTTTATACACACTCCGTATAAATGTAATAATGATGCGTAATGCGTTTTGCATGCAGTATTATATTATGTACGCAACAGTCGTTGAATGCAATATTCAGGCGTAGGTATACAAGGATTACTTATATAATTTAACAGTTCAAAAAAACTATAGAACCATGATTTACACTTAATACGTTTAAGAACAGTCTAAGCAGCAGCAGCAGCAGCGGCAGACGGTTCATGGTCGCTATTATAATGACATATTGAGTTTTTTTTTATACCCGTAAGATATCGTTTTAGTTCGTTCTTATGGGATTTAAAAACGAAAAAAAAAGTATGCCAGAACATCATAATAATATACAACTCATTGTAAATCATTTACTAGTTATAGGTACTACCATAATGTATTATATTAATATATTGTTTAATGTTTATATAAATGATATATAGGTAGGAGTGAAGGACCTACCTGATAGATGTGGTTACACGTACAATACATTTTGTTGTAGATATAAAATTATAATTTTATAACTAGCTAGGGCGCTCGGATTTAAATAAAAATTTCATTTTATTCTCAATGCTCCAAAAACAGTGCTTTTCATGTACAAAATTCGTCTCCTACATTAAAGAGATTTAAAATACAACTTTAATTTCGTTTTTTTTTTATTTTTCAGAATTTTTATGGAAATTTTTAAACTTTGAGTTCATTTTTCGTATATTTCATATTAATGAATACATTGCATAAAAACTTGCCAGAATCTACACCACTAAGAGAAAATAAAATAAAATAGGTGTTAGTTTATTTTTCTGTACCGTATTATCTTAATAACCTATTTATAGTAAGTACTAGACAAAAGCTAATAAGTTATCCTTAGTACACATAATAATTAATAATTATTAGACATAAGCTGTACATATAAAAATTTTAAATGTATATTATATTAATCAATTGATTATACCTGTTAATTTTGTGTTAAACATTTTTTGTTTTCGGAAAAAATAATATATTCGTGCATTTAAAATGACAATAGCTGATTTATCCTATAACAGTACCTATCGACACTTTGATGCAAATAATGTCATTTTAATTTATAACTCCATGCACGTACAAGATTATGAATATGAATGATCAAGTGTTGATTATTGCATGTTTTTATAAGTAAAGTAATTATTAAGTTGCGCTGAATGTGATGAATATTATTTTTACATATTTTAAATTTAAACGACCAATGGTTATTATTTAGCGCAATTGGTAAACTCCCATTATGCGCGTCGTTTGTATGATGTATAATATTTTTACTGTATGTTTTGACGGGTTGACAGCAATAAAGTAATATTATTATATTAATATTACCCATTACTATTATTATTATTACTATTATTATTATTATTATAAGGTTGTCTCATCAGCCGTGATCCGTCTAAACGTTAACATTTACTCGATCGTTATCTACAGTGTGAACAATACATATTTATTTTTACCATATATATACGCGCGGTGTCTGTCCGTCATAGAAAACGTCTGTGTGATGTCCGTGCTACCTACCGCTACCAAGGGATACCTATCCCACCCCTTTAAAAAAATAATTTTTTTTTCCGAGGCAGCAGGTAGGCAGCCGGCTCCGACGTATTATTACATGTTTTATGTACCCTCCTCGTTAAACCGGTGGCCGACGTGTACCTACCCTGCTGCAGTAGTGTACAACAACTATATAAACTAAAAAGGGTTGAAAAAAATGTTTGTTGGGATCGTGTGCTGCATATATAGACCACAAGCCGCCGCCACCACCGACACGTTGTCTCGTCCTTTTCAACAAAATTATATGTGTACTGACGTACATGTATATCGTTAATTTGTATGTACATATACTACCATAGGCCATGTAAGTTAATGCACTAAAAAACGTATAAATAAGCATACACTCGTGCACAATAAACAGGCAAATATGCACTAACAAGTTCGGAAATATAAATGCACTTCAAATCTAAAACTATATAGGTGCACTTGCGAGGTAAAAAAATCAAAAGTAAATAATCTGAAATAATAAGAAAAACCCATTCACAATTCATCCCATTTAAAAGTTGTATTTTGTTCCTTATGATTTTAATCGATAAAATTGTTTTCCTAGAACTGCTGTAAAATTGATAAAACTTATAAGTACGTACAAATATAAAAGAATAATAAAAATGATCCTAAACAAATATTTTAATTGAATTTTTATAAAACAACATGTACTTTTAACTCTAAAAGATCTTTTACAAAACATATAATATGCCAAAACACAAAAAGTGTAAAGATGCAAAAATAAACTTTCCGTTTTTTATTAGTATTATGTTAGGGAAACTGATTTTCACCTCACTTAGCACGTTTTCTTATGTAGATAGCAAAAAGAAATGTGCAACTGCATCATGAACTTACAACTTCTACGATATTACGATTTGAATAATATTATGTATGGTTTACATCACGTTTCAATATGAATTGATATACCTATAAATTATATAGTAATAATATACATATAAATATATAATGTGTATGTGTGTGTGTGTGTGTGTGTGTGTGTGTGTGTGTGTGTGTGTGTGTCTGCAAAGCTGTGAGAAAAAATTGGATACAATCAAAAATACTCTGTTGTGTGCCAAATTGGCAGTTGGCACACTCACCATATATACATAAACGACCGTTTTGAACGGAATAGCAATCTTGTTACTGTTTGGATACGAAGTGTACGGTCTAGCTATGAGATCACACAACCTCGTTTATAAACTATTAATGACCTCCCAGGAAAATATAACTACTACGGTTCACTGTATAGGTATATTATACCTACATTATTTAGAGTCTATCGATCTTTATATTCGTCGTTTATAGTATAGGTACACTATGAATTGAATACGAAATAATATATATTATTATATTATAATAAAAACGACGTAAACAGGTTTACGATCCATATACCTGCAATGTGCATCAAACAAAGGCATACAATTTAAAAAATAAAATGCATATAATAAAGCAGCAGCAATCGTCTATATATTATATAGATACCTATTATATTTCTATATATATTATTATACTTACATGAGCGCGTGTGTAACCCGTTCAAAAAATTATACGACCTATATAGAGTACCATATACTATTTAAACGATCGTTTACGCGTATTCACTTTTAAATTTAAATTTAATATTCGCGAAAACGTCCACTTTTATGTGTCCTGCATTCGACGTGAGCTTCTTATTCTTACCATGCGTGTGTACATAATATACTTTTTAAATATTTCTGTATCATATATATACTATAACGGTAGATAGCTAATGTAGAACCTTAGGATTTATTAAACTCAATTGTTGAGAGTTCTCAGATAGTACCTATTATAGCTGTTTAAAAGTTTTATGCTTTACATTGTAAGTTGGTTTTATTAATTTTTGGATCATTTATAATCCGGAATCCCGATCGGTGGGCAGTTGGGAATTAATGGACAAATTTGAGAAAATCCAGAGGAGGTTACTCAGATTGCTTATAAAATGAATGCAAAACTGTTCTCTTATAGTGCAAAGTGTGTATCGTATGTGCGATTGACTCACTATAGCATATATACGCACCATATTGGCTGATGTAAAATATATAATATTATGTATTAGGTTATCAACAGAATAAATAGTTAAATAGTAAATACTCAAAATTATCAGAAGAAAATAAGTGGAAAGTGGAAAACCCAGAGTCCATGTTACCTTCCACCAGACCTTAAACGCACTCGTTATCATATTATTATGTTAAATTAAGTCTTATAAAAAATAATCGTATGAAGAATTCATGCAACTAAGTTCAACTTCGGGTTTTTTCATGATCCTTTAAAGTGGTCACATAATATTTTACATAATCAGTTTATCCTAGGAATAAGAAATAATTTTAACTTAATGCTTATTATTAATTATATTGCATCTTTAATGTATGATCTATATTTTGAATTAGGCACGTGATTTAGTTAATTGGTATATAATTTTAATTTATAAGCTCTGCAAGTTCTTTCGGCATTCGGGGTGTTTATAAAAATAAATAAATATAAATAGCTAAAAAAAAGGGCACCAAAAAACGTAGAAAAAACATTTTATTTTTTTAAACAGAAATATTTTATTCTTTTTGATGAGTTAACGAAACACGACTTCTATCATCGAGCGCACTGCGACGGGAATACAATATACATATACAAATATATATATGAATGCAAGCAGGGGCGCTCGGTCGGAACCCCTCCTATTATGTTAACGAGGGGTTCGGAGCCAAAAACCGTTACAACACCCAGTAAAATAATAATAATATAACGTAAGCTGTTGCGTTTTCTATATAATATGCAGTGCGTATGTGCACTGGACACGAATCACAAAACCAAATGTACGTAGGTACGTCTTGCGAGCGTATATAATAAAATATATAATAATATAATCCACGAGTGATTTATTAAACGTTTTCATTCTTTCGCATCCGCTGAAAAGGTTTAAAAGGCGTATTTTGTTACTCGCGCAATAAATCCCGCGTTTACATTAAACGTTGCCGCAGCGGCGACGGCGATCGAGGGATATTTTGTGTACATGCCATACACCACGGGCTGTCTAAATAGTACCTATTTTTATATATATAATATAATATACTTTACACGTTTCCTGTCAGCAAAACGTCCGAAAAAGACAAAACGGCGTTGTGTCTTTTATAATAATACATTACCTACATATAGGATATACGACTATAATATTCAGGAGGTATATATTTACTGCCTCTGCTGCAGCTAGGTGTATGGCGGACCCACGTTGCGATATTCTTCTTTCCCGCTCTCATTCGGTCGTCCAAGCGAAGAACATTCGTAGGTATACAGAGTGATTCACCAAGCTTGCTCGACCATATTTTTCTTCAATAATGCAGTAATTAAAAATCTGAATTTTCTGATTCGAACGAGTAGCTGTTGAGTTATTTTAGTTTATATACCAACATTAATATGGGTTAATAGATTATTAAGATATGGGGCTATGGTAGTTTAAATGAATAATTAATATCAGTCAATCCACATTTATAATTTATAAAAATGGTCCAGGTATAATAAATACTATAGATCCAGTATTACATCTATTTTATATTTTTGTAAACCATTTTTAAAGACTATGTATACCCTTAGTATAAACATTTTAATAACTGAAAAACTACTACTTTGAATTTCAAATTAGGTGAATTAACATTTTCAAAAAAATCATAAACTAAATAATGTATGGTAAAAAGGGAAGATTCTCATTTTTAAAACAGAATTTTGTATCCCCAGACAGACACTATCATTAATTAGCTCAAAAAAACTCATGGGTTTGAAAGTATTGTCTTCAAAGTTCAAATACATTTAAAAATTTCAAAAATCTGAAATTGAATACATTTATTGCAATTAAATGAAAAATGGAATAATAATTCTTGATAAATCGCCCTGTATATTAGTAAAATCCTATTTTAGGTACAATTCTTTTGTGTAGGTATAAATGGCGCGCAGGCGTAAATCGTAGGCATAAGAATATTAGCGTATAGATATTAATTAAGGTTATTCCAGATGTATTCCCGCATAAATTAATTCTACTCTAATGCAACGTATATACGTATACGGAGTGATTAGCTAAGCACGGCAAACCTTTAAGAATATTCTTAAAAAACATACACCTAAAACACATAGAATATTTAGACAGCGTTTAAGGAGTATAATATATATCCTGTGGCATTACCAAATTCTTTCTTTCAAATGATTTATCGCCTTTTTTCGAGTAGTTTTTGTGTTATTTAACTTTATGTACTAACTACTAAGGATACGATACATATCCACGATATAATAGGTTTGTAAGATGTGGGGGGGATACATTTATCTATTACCTACCTATTCAATTTTATATAATTTATAAACATTGTCTGAATATAAAAAGAAGGTGTATATTTGGTATATATTTTTAAAAATATCTTTAAGAATTATTGTCCTTATACTATTTGTTTTAATGACACTGAATTTACCCATTTTGATACATCAAAATTTAAAAAAAAATAGTTTCCTTAACGATTTAAAATGCTTTGGTTCTCATTTGAAAAAAAATGTTTATAACACCACTGGATACTATTCTCAAATAATGGTGTAGAAAAATCCAAGTATTTGGAAACAAGGGTCATTAAATGCTACACTTGAAAATTCCAAAAACAAGAACTTAAATAAATGCATTATTAAAGGAAAAATGGGAGAGGGGTAGGAAATTTGGCATGCTTAGTGAATCACTCTGTATATAATATGTTTAAATATTGTATACATAATATTAAAACTAAAATAATTGCGCGTTCGTTTAAATCTGCAAGCTATATAGTATATTATATTTTAATTTATGTACCTACCTATAGTGAATAGATATATGGCCGGTGCTGCTGCAGTAGTGCAGTGGTGGACGGTGGTGTCCGGAAGTTAAACTCTTCCGCTCGCGCGCAGTTTCATACACGGACGCGTATAATATTATACAGTTGGATAACGTAATATTATTATTATTATGTTTGTTTGCTAGACCGTCCATCGCATCGCCCATTGTTTTCGTCCACATAAACGCTGCGGGGCATATCATCATCGTCAGTTCTTATTATTAATAAATTAAAATATTAATATGCAGTTTCGACTACTTTCGAACGTCTCGAAGCATTCTCGGACGAATGTATAGATAGCTGTATATCTATATATATATATATATATATATATATTAATAGGTATCTTTTACTTTGTATTTTTGACTTTTATTTCAGCAGTTTATTTTAATTATAAAACTGCAGAATTTGTGAGTTCCATTAAATTATTCAGGTCTTGTTATTATATTATGTATCTAGCTATAGGTGCCGTAATACAGTCACTTTTGGTCGTATATTATATTATTATACAGTAACGAATGCAGGTTTAGTTTATATTTAAAATCGTTAGAACATGGAGGTAGGTAGTACTTATTTTATACAGTTGAGTATAATTTTACTTCTTGGTTTTTTCCTCATAATGATATAGATTTTTTTACGATAAGTCTGGCAATGAGTGGACCATATCTCATGCATTAGGTAATTCACACATTCCAAATCTATAAAATGTATATACGAGACATATCTTGGCTTTACTCGTTTATATATGTAGTATTTTCATATGGCTCAATAGTTATTTGAATCTGAATAAATGAGTTTTTAGTGCAAGTTAAACGACGAAGGACAGCGATCATGTACAATTTGGCACTATAAAAATTGGGTTAACGTTGATTTCCAGCGCGGCAGCGTGATAAAATTAAAAAAAATCACACGATGAGATTCAGCAACATTTTACCATGTTGAATTCTCATAATTTTTCGACGCCTAAAACAATAAAAAAACAAATAGTATTATTATATAATATAATACATGCTTAGTTCATTTAGATAATGTTTTTAATCCGTTTATTATTGGTATATAGTATATATATCATAATAATTTAGGTATGTATAGTTACTATGTTAATAAAAAATCTATTTCTCCTGTTTTAAGTATTTAAAAGAAAACGAAAAACTGCCATTCATGGTTTCATATTGTAGACTATACAATACTCATTATACTGGATATGTAAATGTTTAATAACCAATAAAATCGTACTGTATAAATAGGTAAATCAATGATATAGTATGGACACTATTCATCATGTATACATTAAATATTTGGATGAATAAAAATGTTAATTGTCAGAATAAATAACACAATATTATTCACTTATGAAAGTATAATAATAAATGTAAAAAAGTTTATAAAATACAATAAATCTGAAAACAACTGCTGTCTTTCGCATAATTTTGTATGGCAATATCGAATTAAAAAACACATATCACATTATCGCTCTGACCAAAATCTTAAATAATAATAAACAAAATTGTAGCAAAACCATACCAAACTCCAGTCTCTGTATTTTATTTGATAACACGAAACACTTGTACATTATGGCCGTGGAGCCGGTTGAAGACTGATAGATAAGACAACATAGGTACGGCATATACCCAAATAGCTCAAATTTTTGTTTGGCGTAGTTCCCACGCCTCCTAACTAAAGTTATCGACACACAAATACAAATTATTATTTACATCAATCACGTCATAATTTACATTCAAAATCTATTTTATATCCACAAACTATATTAGATGGCAAAAATTGAAATCCACATATTTTTTATTGATTTTAATTTTAAAGTCGTAGAAAAAATTGATATTTACACAGATTCATCATCCATTTAGTCTTCATGGAATGAATATGATACCACAGTGATGGCGAGAGGACGACTTATTGTTTCGGAATAATTTTCCGAGAGACCGACGACGCGACGCGCGAGTAAAATAATATTATAATATATAGCACAACATACACAATAACATTATTACGACATATCGTGTCCAACGAATACGGGAATTGCATTTTTAAACGTCCCACGCGAATTTTTTTGTAGGCACGCAACACGGCGGTAATTTAACATTCAAATCGTGGCGCGTTTGACGGAAAAAATCGTATCGTGGTCTCAATTTTTTCTAAGAAACAACAGGTCCTATCTTATAATATCAGACAGCTATTATGATACAGTGATGAATAAACAACGCATGCACTACAATGCATTGTACAATTATAAAAAATATATAATGTAATAATTATGCTATTGGATGTAAAATAAGACTGCCTAATTCCTCAGAAATAAATGATTACCTTATATACGTAACACTTCAAAAATTCCCTTTACACTATAAAATAAAAATATTTTCGAATCATTTTGGACTTAGGAGTTATGACTATAGTATGCCAGTTTATATTACACTTGTATTATATATAGATTCGTAAGATCGGTTAGCAGAACATTTTGATTTTAAATTTTACCGCAATATTGAAATTTTGAAGTAAGTACTCATTGAGTGTACTTATTATAATAATAGTTGGAATAACAGGAGTCATTTTTGTATATAAGATGCATGTAATAGAACGAATCTAATATCGAATCCGTGCATCGTATAATAGGTATTATATAGAATGGAGATTTTCCTAGTATACTCAACCCCAATTTTACTTTAATTATGATTTTTGGAATTTTTAAGCATATAGCTTAAGGCTTATGTTTGAGGACTACCTATATTTTCAATTATTAAGATTTTTCGTTAAATTGTAAAAGCAATCCAAACGTTTGGTAAAATTTACAGTTTAAGTTTTAATTTAATTGTTTTTCCAACTTTTGTGTCAAAGCAGATTTTTTTCTTTTATTTGGGACTCGGTTCGAATAGTGCACACGGATAACGTAATAATATAATAATTTGTATACGTCGTTTGGGCGTTTGGCCATCGCGATATCAGAGTATAAATATATTAGGTACGTCTCTGTTTCGGTAGAATCGGTGGTGGTGGGGGTTGGGTGATTGTGAAAATAATAATAGTAATAATCGTAAAAAAAACTTATTGTAGGTATAATAATAATAACGTATAAGCCCCGAACGCGGCACAACCACCCCGCGACGAGAGAGGGGTGACTACCGTGCGATCGGCGGCGTGTGTCACCTGGTGCCCGGGGGGGATGGGCGTACGGTGCCGACACCTGGCGGCAGACTGGAAACACGCTCACGCACGGGCACCGCCGCCGCCGCCGCCGCCGCCGCAAGAACGTATCCTCCGGGTCGGACGACGCGGCCGGTATCGTATAATATTCGTATCCGTCACACCGTCAGTCCGCCACAGTCGTCGATCCGCGACCGTTCGATAGCGCTCGCGCGTCTCTCTTGCTCCTCGGCGCCGTGTCTCAGTGGTTCGCGTTATCGAAGTTTTTTCCACCGACAACAGAAATATTATATTAATAAATTGAACATTCGTAACGTAAATTATTTATAATTATTATTATTTTTGAAAATTTTTTTTCACTTTTTTATACGGTTTGTGTGCACATGAATTATTATATCACATTTATTATTACCTCCTTTAGTGCTGTGTGATAATTAATTTTATACTTATAAATATTACTCATTTAATCGTGCGTTTTTATCGTCTACCACGGGTGTTCGTCTAAATATTATTATCGTTATTGTTGTTATTATCATTATCAATCATAATAATAATCGATCGTGTGCTTATAGTCACTGAATTTCGCGAAAGTGTTCTCTGCGATGCGTTGCGTTCCACGTACACGCGTTCCGGACAACGTCTAAGTCCAAGTCGGCGGGATATTCGCCGCGTGTTCTGAGAATAAAACTAAATATCATTTTCGCGCACACAAGTGTCGCGTCCGTTATCAGTGCGCTGTGCGTCGACGACGACGACCATGCGGTACCGGTGGTGTCTGTATTGCATTGTATGCATCATCACATTCGTAGTAACAAACGTGAGTAGACATTTATACATGTTATTATTGTAATAAAATATCGCTAACCGTCTTATTACGCACATTTTTTTTTGCCTTCCTCGGATCATTATTATTATTGTTATAATATTCCCACGAGGACCACACCGATAGATTGTTGTCGACCAGGGTCGTGCCCCCTCCTCCACCCGCTATAACGTTTTTATCATAATAATATCATTGTCGCCGAGTGACGAAAATAAATCTGACACAAAATCTCGTCGGCAGTCTGCAGTAGTTGTTGTTGGTATTATTATTTTCCACAACCTCGGTCGCGGTATTACACGGATGATATAGGTAGGTATGCCAAAAACTTGCTCTGACCACGGGACCGGCCGTCGTCCATCACTGCACGATAACGCGCCGACAATGTCCCGAATCCCGATAATAATAATATCGTAACGCACACGCGTCCGAAACACACCGTCATCGTCACGATGGCAATTAATAATTATCATTATTATCAAGTATAATACTTACGAATTCCTATCGTCTCGACAAGCCGCGGACGACCGTTCTCGTTAAAATCCTCCTGTTCAACGTCAACCAGACTCAACGGCCGGTATAAAATATAATTAAACAAAGATGCCCATAACCCGGTTTTTAATAATAATACGGTCCGCTGACATATATACGGTCTCGCGTTCCCCACGCGCGCCGCGTACCTTCCTCTCCACCTCATCGTTGCCTCGTTCCGTTTTATTTATATCTCTCCCCGTTCAAGAAATATACATATACACTATATTACTATCGTCATAACCGATGTGATACGCGTGTGTTGGTATATATATATAATAGTTTTTATTTTTTTATAACTATCGTTTTTTCGATGATTTTACGCGCTAGGAGTGTTAATAATAATAATAATAATAACAATATAACCCCATAAAGTCCATCATCGTCGGCGCGGCGGTCCCATATAGTATTATGGACTATGGAGTATAGACCATCCATGGTGGCCGACCGTCCGGCCGCAGACTGCATTTTGGAGTTCGTTTTTAATTTCTGTTTATAATTATATAATAATTTAATCGTTATTATTATTACATTGTTTAGCTCGTGATAACGAGTAACGACGTCGTTGTCGGATATTATTGTTACGTTCGAGTACTCGACGTAAGTAATTCCGTCTCTTCTCGGAACCGTCGCGGTCGTTATCGGTACTTGGTGAAGGGGTGAAGTGATGGGATTACCTGAGTGCCGATTAGATATTTCGCTCCCCCGCCATAGTACTACCAAACAATTCATTTGTAGTCGCCGACTAGACCATATGAGTATAGGACAATATTGTTCTGCTCGGACGTTGACTTATTGGTTTAGTGTTGCATTCGAACTAATCAGCATAGTCGCAGATAAGGCACATGACGCGTGGTGCGTACAGATAATAAAGAAACGTATAGGGCCTTACCCATCGATAATGAAGTGTGCCAGAAGAGGGAAGAAAAGAGCTAAAATAACCTTAAGGTGCTATTGAAATATGCTTATCAACAAAATAAATTATCAGAAATGTTCTCTAAACTGAAAACAACTACCTTCCTTGTGTGATATCTAACGTTCTCTTCGGACCACAGACTTCTGCAGAACATCTTAATGGCTTTTTTTTATTGGCTTTTGAATTTTTATATGGATAACATTTTTACCAACCAAAAAACACCGCAGAACAGCTTCAATAATTATTATTTTGTATTCGTTTTATTCTGAGTTAGTTTAATCTAGTATAGAATATTATAGAAATCTGTGCTGCGGGTCCACAACGATGTTTAATCCGTAAATTAGGATTCGGCAGCTAGCTAGGCCCATCCATTTCCTTATTATCTCGGTGGTGTGCCACGTCTCCGAGATTTCTACATCGTCTGGGAAACTGCGAATCGGAATGCGGGGGCGGTGGGATAATAATGTAATCATCATCGTTAAATGATAATGTTTAGTCGTAGTCGACGGGCGATTATGACGCCTCGATCGTACTCTCGTTGTGTTGCTGGCCCTGCCACGTTTATTGCAAAACGCGAATCGAAAGGACGACGGTGTTGTGTGTATGGAACAAAAAAAAGAAAAAAACCGTATTTCGGTATATTTACAAACACGAGTGGCTCTAACAATGAGCGCATTACCTAACTTTATTAGAAAAAAAAATAAATAAATAAAAAGAAACTTTAAACGTGTCGAGTCATTGGTTATTATTGTTTTTTTTGTTTGGAATGAATGACTTTTATAAAATGCAGTAACACACTCGCGCGTCTTTAACCTATGTCATGATGTTGTCGGCTGAATAAGACGCGTGTCATCATACAGAATTTAGAGAACGACGACGGTGACGATTATAATAATAATATTATATACGGACGAAAAAGAAATAAAACACATCGGGTTCGGGGGCGCGATGAATTTGTTGGAAATCAAATAAATAACGATGATGTCGGGAAACGACTGCGACCGTAGAATAGCGACAATATAATAGCTTACCAACAATATACCTAGGTAATAATATCGTACGTGGCCGCGGTATGTTATGTAGGCCATTCATACACCTTATAGAAAATTGTGATGTAAAATAATAAAAACAACGAGTAAATCGCCTGCTATTATATTATTATTATATAGGTGTAATTTACCCTGCGCTCAACGTCTGAGAATGATCGGTTTTTTATGATAATTATTAACGATTCAATAGAGCCGCCATGGCGCGTAGCAATAAGTAATAACTTACACGACGATATCAGTTTTGGACTCATTAATTAATTAATAGAACACACATCAGAAAAATAAAATAAAATCGACGAATACTTTTTCTTCATAACGGTATTATTATATATATATACAATGTCGTAAAACGTGTACGATTTGTTATGCGGTTAATTACTCGAACCCATTTAGAGGTGTACGCCGTACGTACAGTGATAGCTGCTATACACCACCACCCAGCGCCACGATCTGCAAGGGAATTTCTGGTTTTCTGGTCTAACATAATAATAATAGTAATAATAATATAATGGCAATAATAAAACGCGTATGATATTATGCCCAATAAATTACGATTACGCGTCGCCGTTCACACACACACCTCTCTATAATATAAAACGATCAAAACCAGAAAAATGCGTACCTACTGCCGTCGTCGCGTTTTCCAACCGGCCCCATATTATTGTAGTGTGTGTGAGATCGTATATCGTAGAAATGCGCTTCATACGGGACACGCACGCACACACGTACACATATATTATGTGCGAGTCTACACGACGATAATAATATAATACTCTGCACGTAATAAAAGTATGGTTACCGCCGAGATAGCGCCGCCGCCACCGCGGTATATTATCATCACGCTCGTCGACGACAATTTTTTTCACCTACATACGTATTACGGTCGGCGAGGGCTGTTCGTGTGTGTGTAATGTTGTAGATTCACGCCGTCGAGGAGAAAAAAATTCGCGTGTTCTCAGGCTATTCGCGTTTCCTTCGAATTCCACTTCATATTATTGTTACACGGTATTAATATTCTATCGGCCGTTGTCTGTCGTGGATTTCGTATCGGTAACTTTTTCGCCTCCGAGAACTACGCGTGGAGATGCATGCAGTTGGTTTCTTTCTTAGTGCCAACAATATATCATTGTTATATTGTTAAGAGGAGAGATAGCCATACCACCACCCCTGCATGTGTATGTCATCCTATCTCATCAATTGCCTTAAATAGGTCCTTTATGGTTTCTTTTATATGAAAAAATAAAACGAAAACGCGTCCCTACCGAGTAAAAAAAATAATTCCAGAATCGTTGTCACATACGCGTGCGACCTTTGATCTACTCTTCGCGGTTTCCAAGCAGGCGATCCTCGTCACCGTCATCGTCGTTATATTGATATCCTCGGGCAACACGCGTACGTGGTGCACAGGACATTCCGATTTAGGTAGTCGCGCTTTCACCCATTGTTTTGGCTCGCGCCGCCGCTGCCGTCCTTTGAGCGGAGACGACCTTTATGTCCTCTCGTCAACGTCACCACCACCTGTCGACGCGTCGTATCTCTGTCGCCAAGCTCGTTGCGCATAATATATAACGACGTGGGTCTGAGTACGCGTTTTTCTCGCATTATTATTATAATATTACTGTATTCTCGTATATTCCATTTTACCCGTTGGGCGTTAACGTCGTCGTCGTTGATTGTGAAAAACGATTGCGAGCTCTCCTCCGCATAAATATAATGCGTGTGACACATGCCTATTATTATTATTATTATTGTTATTATTATTATTATGACCGTATACGCGTTCGTTTTCGTACGGCGGTCGCGTATTTTCGCGTGACGATATGTTGTTCGGAAATAAATAAATAAATAAATAGTGTGCTAATAGAATTTAATGAAATGTCTGTGTTGTCTATATAGGTGGATTGCAATGGCGTATTCGAGCTGAGGATAAAATCGTTAAGCAACGAGTTGGGCCGAGAAGCTTCTGGCCTGTGCTGCGGCGGCGTGTGCGGTACGCCGTGCCGGACAAAGTTCCGGGCGTGCCTAAAACATTACGAGACCAACATAAACGTAAACTCCACGTGCACGTTCGGTGACGTCGTCACGCCCGTGCTTGGCGAGAACAGCCTGACGCTGCCGGCCAACGCCACGCCGATAGCGTTCCACTTCAATTTCACATGGCCGGTAAGAATATACTACGTGTTACACTATACTACATAGAAATTATTGCTTAAATGTCCTAAATTTGTTTTATTAATATGTATCCACTTGTAAAATCGATATAAAAACTATAACATTCACATAAATATTTAAATACGTATGTATTGTAGATATTCAGTCTTTGAAATTTAACAAGCATTGTTTCTTTTAAATATATCATTTTATATATGTGTAGTACTGTAATTTGGTAATACATTGTTGCATTTGGTTTGTGTTTACTGATCATTAAAGTAATAAGTTGGGCCGTATCGATTTTTTTATTTGTTACATGTATGGAATTTCAAATCCAAGACTCAATACAAATACTCTATTGCTTGTAATGGCAGTGGAATATAATTCCGTTATATATCTTAAAATAATATTTTCTCAAAAATTCCAAAAATGCAAAATTAGTAAATAATCTGTTTGACAAGACGTGAGAGAAATATGTACCAAAACGACGATCATCATACGTCAGCAACCATTAGAAGAAGTAAAAGCCAACGAGCATTGAAATCCCAGCCCTACCTCACAGTGTCTATATCTCGTTGCTCCAGCGTATTGTTGAGTTACGCGTGTATAATACGTGTACGCACGTACATGACGTTTCCGTGAGCAAACACAATAATAATAAAATCGTACGGAACGAGGAAGAGGAGGCGGCGGCGACGACGGTCTTGTGCTATAATATTATTGTCGCTCGCTTCCTCCTTCGTCTCGCCACAGGAAACCTATAATATTATATTATTATACCGGAGGGATAAGATAAATGGGATCTATATGTGCACACATACCGTGCGTATTGTAAGCGCCCGCACACACACACACACACACACACACACACACACACACACTACGTACCATTATGTATAGGACATGCTCGCATAAATATTCGAGAAATCTTGTCTTGTCTTGTATTCCAACAAAAGGGTTGACCTGCTCCGGTATATGACGGGATAGGTATCCGCCGTTGGGGTTCATCACGCCGGATTACTGCTGCAATAGATATATTATATTATATTCTTTTACCGTCGCGTGTTTGTATGTTATGTACGTTTTTTCCAGAAGCCTTTTCTTTTGTACGCCACACCCCGTCCTATGCCCATACGTATTATGTGCGCGTTTAGGGGTAGCGGAATTAGAGATAATAAATCCTCCCCGGCGTGGCTGCGGACCGTTTTACCGTTACGTCCCGGGGAGCGACCTTAACCTTCAAAAATGCTAACAACGGACGGAAGAAAAAACCCCTTTACGAGGCGCGTACACAATATTATAATAATAATGTACCCGTGCGATTCGGTGTGCCGGAGATAGATACCCAGGGAGTGTGAAATCAAAACCTGTCAGGAACGGTAGAAATTATGGGAGTTTTTTTTCCGTTCTCGTAATATTCTTCAGACATAAGACGTATATTTTATTATATATAGGTAGAATACACGATAAACACACTGGGAAACTAACTTCCATTCGTGTATTTCTCTGTACATTCGATGTCATAAATACCAGTTTCGAATATTGTATATGTTAAAATCGCTCCCGTTTTATTATATTTTTATTTTATTTATTTTATACACATATATGTTTGATTTTTTTTAATTAGATCTTATCACGCACTATTGATTAAAACTGGTTTTATTTCGTGCTAGAAAATTAGTAGCTCTCCTTGGAAGGAACGCCTACTCGTTAAAATCCCGATTTTTCGTTCGATTAAACGATTTGACGTGTATAATATAATAGATATCCGCTTAAAGCTCAAGAGCTTTGCAGGAGGGAGGCTTAACTGCTGCTGCAGCAATGTGACTCACGCATGTCATCTCACTGGGGAAATAATACACTGCGGCATTGCGGTCCATTTGGCGTTCGGGTGGTGGAAGCTGACCGATTTCCACGGGGAGTTGAGGAAACCGGAAGGGGTGCATTCGTTATAATGTTATAATATATATAGACCGAAATCGATAGGCTTACGCGCTTCATCTCCCATATGGCACGACTTCAGATACTTGCCACTGCTCGTCTCCATTTGACAATAAATAGTAATAATAATAAATAATAATAGTAATAAATAATAATAGTACACATGGAAAACGAGTTCGAGTGCGTTACGATATTTCTCTCTCCCTCTATGATGTGTGTGTGTGTCAGTCAGTCTGTTGGCGCTACTTTTTTTCCCGTTCCTCCTTTGAAAGTCATCATCGTCTACAACCATAATACAGGTGGATATTTTAATTGGTTCGGAAATATTTCGAGATTACCTGTCACACGACTGGCAATTAGAGGGTATCCGATTGTTAAAATAATTGCGGCCGAGCGCGATGGGCGTGTGTTGTACGGACGAATAAAAATTAATCGATCTTTTCATTATTGGAATTATTATTATTAGGATCTCCTTTACCTGCAGACTGCTGCTTGTCAATGCGCCTCTCTCTGTATAATAATAATAATAATAATAATAATAATATGTGAGAAAGGATAGGTTTTCTTCGTTATTTTTATTGTCCCGAAACAAACCTCAAAGAATCACAATAGTTATTTCAATACTATATATGTATACTACTACTTCAAATAAGCCCACTATATAATATTATATACTATCTTTATATCATCATTATTATTATTTTTTTTATGGTCGTCTGCTGCGGCGCGCGGTACACGCCAAACCGACGACGATTGTACTCCGTTAACAGTTTACACGATCAAGAAACTAGATGCACAAACATTATTATTGCATGCGGGCTATTCCTGTACGCAACTCGATAAATTATTGGGTTTTTTTAAACATTTTTTTTTTTGCATAATTTACCCCGGTATCGATTTTTAATCGAAACCGCCTACCACGATGGTATTTCGTGATTATAATAATAATAAAAATAATAATGAATAATGATATTACAATATTGTTAAATACGCACGCGTCATGCTATAATAATAATATGACGTTTACCACGTGGCTTAAACGCCGGTACCGACGACAAAATAATATTATAATATTATGATAAATGATAATACAGGTTCGTCCAAAAAAACCTCGTTTAAAACGTTGTTAATTTTTGTCTTTTTGTTTGTTTACAGGGTACATTATCACTCATCGTGGAAGCGTGGCATGAACCTTCTTCGGCAAGAAATTCAGGTACATATTATATTATATTTTTTAACGATAACGAATCGGTTTGTTTTAGGTTTCGAACACAACACCTACCCACGTATTACGTTTTATTTTTACGATTATCTGGTGCGCACTCGGCCGCGTGTGATCTCGTATACATAATATTATTATTATTATTATTATTATGCGTCGTAGGTAAATGTCGGAAAAAAATATTATGTTTCTGAGTCAGTAGGGTCGTCTGCGCTCTGTGTGTGAGTATCTGGGTCTATATGCTATATACCCAGAAACCCTATACTCTCCGCACGCCCTCGAAATATATGTGTCCTACCCTTCTGTACAAGTCACAAACAACACCTGTTCGGTGTATCCGTTTTCCCACGAGTCGTACGCGCGCACATTTATATAGGTACATATAATAATATACGCGTATATATTATAGTAAAATCGCGGCCATTGGCGACCTTGGACCGCCGTGTTCCATTCATAAAAACACGACATTAAATCGACAAGTCCGTAAGCGCGCTGGCACTGCACGACGACGACGACAAAGATTTGACACAAACTACTCTCGTGAATTTAAATGTCTTAATTACCTACTCTTATTTCCGGTTCGGCTCGGCTGTTTTATATTAACGACGACCGGCACAATAATAATAATAATAATACTAATACGTCGTCTTCGTGTAGTATACGGCACATGTGAAAACACATTTTATCGTATATATATATAATAATAATAATAATAGTATCGTGTACTACTCTAGCGGTGACTCAAACGCCGCCGCTCCAAAGTGACTTATCGACATCGTCGTGCGTTTTGATAAGATCTGTATGGTAGTGGTGGTGCCTGTTTGTGCATCAATATTTATTCTGGAAAAAAAGCGTAAACGTTTAAATTTTTTTACGATTGAGTAATATATTATTATTATTATTATTACATAATATTATATTATTATATATACACTTCTGCAGCGTTATTGTTTATTTATCTTTGTTTGCCATAGCGGCGGTAAACTTAAAATTAAAAAACTCCGGACGTCGGTGGGTGGGGAAGGGTGGCGTGTGTGTGTGTGTGTGTGTGTGTGTTTGTATGTGTTGGCTCCGTCCCCGTATATACGCAGTCGTCTCAAATAGTCGTGTGCTTATATACATAATATTATATAATAATAATTCTTCAGATTTTTGATGCGACGAAATCGCATGGGAAGAAATCGTTTGGCTCGCGAAACGGCGAACGCCGTCGGACGAAATCGAAAAGGGTGGCGGCGGCGTGTATACAATTATTCTTAAAATTCATCTCGCGTATGCGTATAATGTATAAAAATATATATAGGCGCGCGCGTTCCCGTGTTCTTTTGTGTGATTTGTGTGTGCTCCGTTGGACAAAAAAAAAGTGGAAAAAAAATGCATGTCGTATTCTTCGCGGCGGCGGCAGGGTAATCGCGAAGCGCATAAATTTCAACGCTTTTGTCGTTGAATAAAATCCGGACCAGACGTCGTCGTCGTCGTCGACGGGAATTCTTTTCTTTTCTCTCTCCCCGCTGCTGCTGCTGCTGCTGCTGCTGCCGCCGCCGAGAAGCCGTCTCCTCGTCATTCCCTCCCCCGCCACCCCTTTTCCGACGATATGCCTGTATTTTATAATAGACCTTTTATTTCGTCGTTTCTCGGGTTTGTATTTTTGTATATTTTTTTTTTTTTTTGTTTTCCTTTTTTGATCCCGAGCCAAGCCCCGGGCCCCGCGGTGTCTCGCATCCCCGTGCGACATAAAATACGGCGGGTCCAGAAATAATCTCGTCACGGAAATAATATATACGGAAATCGGTGGAAATGATAGGAATTCCGGGCTCCCGGAAACGTTTTTATGGGTACCGAAAATAAAACATTGTCGAGGATGCTGCGCGCATCGATGACAACGACACCGAAACACGTCATTTTCGAAATAGTTCCACTATTATTATTACTACTATTATGTCGATATAAATAATATTATAATATAATATCCGTAGCCGACGCCGCTGCCGCCACCGCCTCGTGGCTTATTGGAGAGTCGAAATCACTTTGTTGTTTGTGCTGTATTGGCTCTTTATTATTATTATTATTATTATTCCATTTTATTCGGACGTTAGAAACGGCCGAAGAAAACGGTAGGCACGTAGCATTCATACGGCGTGTGTAAGTATTATATGCGCGCGCGCGTGTGTGTGTGTGTGTGACCAATTGTTGGGCGGTGGGTGACCGTCTTATTCTCCCACGGTGCCTCTGCCGACGTGTCTGCCGCGTTCGTCCGCCGGCGCCTCCTCCCGTTCGTCGTGTACACACATACACAGTACACACACACGAGCTCGCACATATTATATGAGAACCGAATACTTTTTACACACGACACATTGTTTTATTGTAAATATTTTTATTTATTATTTTGAGCTTGAGATTTTATTAAAGCCTAAAAAATCGCAAAAAATTCCCTACAAAAAAATGCAAAATGCCTTAAACTAATATCCACTATAAAAATGTACGTTAAAAAGTTCGTACAGTTCAAATATTATTTAACTGAAACGTGTTGTTCAATGGTGATTGTTTTCGAGAAGACACTATAATAAAGGAACATATTGTATTAATAGCATACAAAATATATAGATATAATATGATAAAGGTGTGTCTCATCGTTTGACACTAGCTATTCTAAATTTAATATTATGAATTCTATTTTCATTCCTTTACAATTTTATTGATGTATTTTTTCTTTCCCTTGCAGGAACGACCAACGGTTCAGCGCTGATCACGCGAATCACAGACCAACGGTTCCTGAAACTCAGCGACGGATGGGTGCAACAGGAGTACGCCGGATCTACCGGCGGCGTCCGATCGCGACTCGTGTACGAGCACAGGGTCCGATGTGAAGATAACTATCACGGCGATGGATGCGCTAAATTCTGTCGGCCCAGGGATGACAATTTCGGACATTAACTGTGCTCGGACGACGGAGATATGATATGCATGCCCGGCTGGACTGGTAGCTATTGCAGCAAAGGTACGTCTTTATTATTGTTGTTATAATCGTATTATATTTCGTTGTTGTTGTAAAACTATACCAGATGGGTTCTCGAACAGTTCGAAAAAAATCAAGTTCAATTTCAAGTTATTTGCTATATTATATATTGTTTAAATATGGACTGTCCGTATCCTATACTGTTTATTGTTTAAACTTAAATTTCAAAATTCAAAAAGTTATGATTAAATAATTGGTTCGAGCTGGAATTTGATTTCGAACAGTTCGGGGGAAAATAAAGTGTAAAAATTGAAGTTCTGCCCATCCCTAGACTCATAACCCGTGTTATTACCGCTCTCGTGTGTATGTGTGTGTGTGTGTCTATGTACGCGCGCGCGTTTAAATTATTTTAATATCGTTATTACCACTTGCGTTTGGTTATACAGCGAGACGGAGGCGTGTTTTCCTCGGTCGTTGAAGACCCTCCTAGGACGTTTATAGGTGTATCTATATACGCACGGCGCATTTTACGTTTCGAAATTAAATTTCATTCGGGGCGAGTAACTAATTAAAAATAATAAAAAGGGAAAAATATTATACTATGATTGCGCGGACGCGATTTCATTGTTTTGCCTTCTTCCACGCCACCGATCTCTCTCCATATAATAAAAATAATAATATAATATGTAATAATATGCGTTTTAATACGTGTGTCCGATGATGATAATAATAATAATAATAATAATAATAACGAGATAATAGGTTGTACCCCGCTCGTCGATGACGATAATAATAATAATAATAATGGTATTACGGAGTAGTAGGAGGAGCAGGAGTAGGAGGAGGAGGAGGAAAATTGTAAAATTAACCGTGCCATGCAGCAGTGGTTGTGTCCGGCGTGCGTTTTATATGTATAATTTATCGGTATCCGATGATGATGATGATGATGATGATGATGATGATGATGAGTGGTGTTGTAGTCGTCCCGTCCATCGTCGGACGGGCGACGGGCTGCCGCCGTCGCTCCGGTCAACCTTCCGTCGCGCGGATTCTCGTCGTCGTCTCAGCAGTAGTAGTAATATTAATAATAGTAGTAGAAGAAGTAGTAGTAGTCGTAGTAGTAGTAGTAGTAGTCGTCGCCGCCGCCGCCGTCGTCGTTGCCTTGCCAGTCCTTTTGTGCACGGGCAGTGGTGGTTCCGTCTCTCGGACACGCCGCCGCCGCCGCCGCTCCGGTAGTCCTCCAGGTTCCCACGGTAACGTTCGTTCCATAGCTATGGGCTTCTCTCGCGCGCCGTGTGTGCCTGTCAGGTTGTTATGCGCTCAGTGGTTCCCAAACAGGCGGCCGTGGCCGCGACCGACCGGCATACATACCTCGACACCGCCGCCGCCGATCACAATCTCTTTATATTACGCTCCTTTTGTTTTACACACGAATAATAATAATAATAAAAAAATACCGTACGAGCACACATGACTCACATCGCGCGCGACAGTTTTTTTTCTCGTGCGTACGCGCGGAATACGTTATTAATATAATATTATATAGGAAAAAATGTATTATTTATGTGCGACGTTAATAAATCACGGCCGACGACGACGACGACAATAATTACATATTCGGTATAGGAGTCAGTGGTTGTGGCGGTTGGAGGTGGTGGGGGAAATGACGAGGCGACTGGCTTGTGTTTTTTACGAGCGAATTTCGGTCGCGTTTTACGACCCTTTCACGATATATTATTGTAATCATTTTCGACCGCGTCTCTTTAATCGGACCGTTCCGCCGATTGATTCGGTTGTCGTAGTCGTTTTTGGGCGAAAACTCTACCGACCGACGATCGAAAGTTTCCGACCACTGGAGCTACCGCCGCCGTCGCACACGAGTTCTTATAACCGGTGACACAATAATCATATACACACAGTGAGAGAGAGAGACGAGTCGGAGAGATAGCCTGTAATTACACGGTGGGTATCGGTTACCCGCCGCCGTCGATGTCGGTCCCGATCGCTTCGCCCGCTCCTCCGCCATCGACCACCAGAACCGTTTATACGAACGATTATTAAACGCCATTGTTTCTGTATATCCAGTTACCGGTTTTCGTTTTTTTTTCCCCTTGCCTCTCACTCGCTCTCTGTCCATCTCCGATTCCTTCCTCGTTTCATTTATTTATATGTTATATTATACATTATTATATATTATATTGTATTTCTCTCCCGCGATCGCGGCGGCGGATCCCACAAGAGAGTAATTACGTTTCAGAACCCGTGCAATTTGTCGCCATTCATAACGTTTTGAAACAAGATCAGCAAACAGATATATTATGTATACATATACATATATATATATATATATATTATTATTATTATTATTCACGTATATAAAAAATTCTTACCGACCGGTCACGAAAATCGCATTAAGTCTCTGCGGCGCGGGCGCGCGCTATCCCCCGCCGCCGCCGCCGACATTCTTGGCCGCAATCGTCGTCGTCGTCGTAATTCTTCTGCTGCAATATCACCGTCATCATCACTACCGTCCTATTTCGCTTATGTCTTGCAGTGTATACACAATCGTATAATATTTAATATTTCACATCATATATTATTATTATTTTAATTTTCCTCGGCCGCGATTTATCGTGCAGTTCGCCGGCCGCCCCGCGTTTTCCCAGCGGGGAACAATAGCTGTATATGTCCGCTGCACACACACACACACACACACACACACACCCATTCGGGGTGCTGCAGTGCAGTATTATATGTGTACTCGCGTATAGTGTGGGTCTGACACAACAACAAAAACCCATTGGGCCCCGGGGTGGCAGCTGCAAAACGCGCTCGGCGGCGGCCACTTGTCCCCCTGCAGCTCTGCAGCAAACAGAGTACACATATATATATATAATGTTAAACTGCACACACGCCGAAAAACCGTCCGCGCGAGCCCCTCGTCGAGTCGGACAACATCTGCCGGGTTCCGGTTTCGCCACTCCCGTCTCGGGGTAAAAAAATTAAATTCAATGTAATATATATATATATATATATATATATATATATATATATATATATGTATAAAGCTCCCATATATATATATGCAAACGATAAATACATCATATAACCCCGGGTGCGCGTGCGTGCGTGTGTACCTACACATATTGCACCTAGAATCATTGAATATAAAGTGTGTGCGTGTGCGCGGAAATTTTTTTTTTAAAACGTTTTGAATTTTGAATTAAATTTTCATTCGTTTTTGTTTTTTTTACAGCAATCTGCGCACCTGGCTGCGACGAGAAAAAAGGAACGTGCATGACTCCAGGAACCTGCCAGTGAGTATACCTCTATATATAATATTATACTCGCGTATCTATAAGCACTGCGAACCTTTTATGTATAATATAATATAAACATATACGAGTCCATAAGTCTTCTATTTGTGTGCCGTCGCTTTTCCGTTTTATACGTGCTGTGTATTTCTCTATGTATGTATGTATATATGTACGTATAGTATTAGTATTCTTTTTATTTTTTTTTCGAGTCGGTAATTAAAAGTCTCCGACTGGTTCACGGCCATCCATATATCCGACGACCTTAACCCCAGCACCTCTCCCACATAACCGGTCACCGTCATCGTCATGTATATACACTTATACTTATACTATATCGTTCCTGTTGTTTATTTATGGATCGATCGTGCTGCGGCTATTTATCTGATTCAATCAGCGCGCCGAGAATATATAATATTTAAACGTTTCCTCCGCGCGTCTCTCGAACTCCCGTACCCCGCCGCACCCACCCCTGCTCGTCACGGACCTTCATCTAGCCACCACCGCCACCACCCACACCGCCTACCCCACCAAACTCGGATACGAATATATACCTGCAGCTTCAAAAACAATATACAGCAATTGCTAAAAACTCGTGTTTTTCTCTTTCTTCCGCAGATGTCACGCGGGCTGGACAGGAGCCAGATGCGACCAGTGTCAAATATATCCGGGTTGTGTGAACGGTTATTGCCAAAAACCATGGCAGTGTCTGTGCAAAGAAGGATGGGGTGGTATGTTTTGCAACCAGGACCTGAACTACTGCACCAACCACGCGCCTTGCAAAAATGGCGGAACGTGCTTCAACACTGGCCAGGGCCTGTACACGTGCTCGTGCGCCCCAGGATATACGGGACCTGAGTGCAACGTCGACATGGGACTGACCAACAGACCGGGAATGGACTGTTCTACTGGACTGACGTGCCTCAACGGCGGTACGTGCAAGGTGAGCGTCGAATCTTTTTCTTTGTATTATTACCACATATAATCTGTTGAAGTTTATTATCTGGGTGGGGGGTGAAAATAGCAAAAATTAAGAACCAATCAATGTTGGTTGAATTAAATAATCTCCGTTGTGTATATACTCATTACTCACATGTATAATGTTATCGTCGTATAGTAAACTAAAGTTTAACTTAAAACTAAAAAATGCCATCTTCGGGTGGTGGGAGAGAAGGGTACATTTTACTGTTGTGTCTGCAGCTGTCCGTTCGTGACGAGCAAAATACTCGTATTATAATAATGTATTATACTGTCCAGTCTTGAACGTTTTGTGCATTGTTTCCGCAGAAAACCGGATCCGTCTCTAGCTGCACGTGTCCTAGCCAATGGAAGGGCGTCAGATGCGAGACGTCCACGCAGCCGGCCTGCGCGAGTTCGCCGTGCGGGAACGGCGGTACTTGCGTCAACGCCGCCAAGACCAACAACGGAACTGGAGGCAACAACAACGGGTACGTGTGCCATTGCCCGATCGGATTTTCCGGACCGACCTGCCACCAGACGACCAACCACTGTCAGCCGGACCCATGCCGGAACGGGGCTACTTGCGTGCCGAGTAAAGACAGTTCCAGTTACACTTGCAAGTGCGCTCCTGGGTTTGCGGGGGCACACTGCCACCTTCCCGATCACTGCCAGAAGAACCCTTGCCTGAACGGCGGCACGTGCCAAGCGCAGGCGGACGGTTTCCGGTGCCAGTGCGTGCCCGGATACGTCGGCGACCTGTGCCTGAGCGTGGTGGACTACTGCGTGGCCAAGCCGTGTGCCAACGGTGGTACATGCGAGAACCTGAAGAACGATTTCCGGTGTGGTTGCCGACCCGGTTTCGGCGGCAAGGACTGCAGACGGTACGTCAACGAATGCGTACTGTCGTCGCCGTGCGCAAACGGTGGCACATGCGTGACCACGGGCGGCAGCGACGGCGGCTTCAGGTGCGAGTGTCCGGTGGGTTACACGGGCGCCAACTGCACCGACGAGCGGCCGACCACGCTGGGCGACAAATCCAAGCACGTGTCCGCGGTGGTACAAGAACAACCCGAGATGGTGCAGGCGTCCGTCAACGGCGTGCTCATGGTAGTGCTGTCCGTGTCCGTGCCTGTGGCCGTGTTGGCCGCCATCGCGGTGGTGTTGTGCATGAAGAACCGCCGGCGCCGCGACCAGAAGAAGGCCGACGATAACGCGAGAATGCAAAATGAACAGAACTCAATACACAGCGTGGCCAAGCTGGGCGACCCACACGTCATCAGGAATTCGTGGGACCCGTTACCTGCGGCGGCCCGAGAGAACGTTTACTCGGAACCGCTGTGCTTCGCCGCGCCCAACAAAATACAGCAGCCGTCGCTGACGCCGGCCCAGTCGTCGTCGTCACTGCAGAGGCAGAAGCTGCTCAATACCGACAGACAAAACCGGATGTCGTTCAAGGAACAGGACGCGGTCAACGCGTTGGACCGCAGGATATCTGTCATATCGGTCGACTCGGCCGCCAACCAATGCAACAACACAAATAAGTAAGCATCACATTATAAAAATCATTGCATAGTATTGCATCGTATCGCATGATAATATTTAAAATAAGTTAAAACGCGGTCTACACTGTGAAGTGGGGAGCCGTCAGACTTTGGGGATTCAAATTCGGAAGAAAACTTAAGAATTGGTTTCGAAAAATTATACTTATTTTTACTAGGTTTTTCACGCGAACCTTTCTGTCATTCTATCAAATTAAATTTTCATGAACAACGCAATAGATCTAGGAGGTACCTATCCTCCTGCAGGCTTCGAATAAAAGGTTTTTGGTTTGTCGTGTTGCGAAAATATTTTTTTTCAAATTGCAGTTTCCGGGGAAAGAAAACCTTTTCCATTATATTCTCGTGATGACGATGTTTTATTTATATTTTTTCTTTGTCATGCGTATGAAACGTTTTTGGGGGCACATATATAATATATCATATACATTATAAGCTCGTCATGTTTCAACGTTTTTTCGTGCTATATTTGTGTTTGATATATGTATGTATACATCTAAGTAAGTCGTCCGAACCTTATGCGCTCTCCGTAATGACACACGTTTCAACTACGATGAGTTTCCCAAACCTCCCGAGTCGTATATATAATATATATATATATATGTTCACCACGCGTATGACGTTATCTTTTTAACAATAAAGCGTAATGCACATAAATATTATATATATACGCGTGTGTTCTCCGGACCTCGAGTAATGCTCGCGTCTGTGCGACGTACTTCACTCGTACATTTGTGTTATATTTTGTATTTATATACTTTAACAAACGTCTCGGCGGGGAGCGGTGGTGACTGTGTCCGAATGTGTGTGTATATAAAACATGTATTATAATACCGACGACGGGTCTCTCTCTATTGTATCGGCCGAATACAATATTGTATTGTCGTATTATTACGTGTGTGAGGTCTTAATGTTGCGGCGGCGGCGGAATGTCTTGATAGCACGTCAGTAGGTACAAAATAATAACATAATGCCGCGTGTACCTACCTACTATGTTAGTATACTAGCCTAATATTGCAGTTATACAGTATAATAATAATAATAATAATAATAATAGATAAAGAAATGTGTTTGATAGACACAATTATTATTCGTCGTCGTCGTCGTCGTCGTCTGGTACGGCCGCGGTCCGACGATGAATGTGTTGATGACTAGGCGCAATACGACAACGGGCCAATAATAATATATTTATATTATATTGTCGAGGACTTCATTTATATCAGCCCGCAACACTGTGACTTGACACAACGCCGCCGCCGCGTCTTTTCTCATGCTTATAATGTTACGGGCATTGCAAATGGTCAGTTATTTCGACCAAACTGCTGTACCAATCTTTTGTCGATCATCTCGTCGGACCGCTGGTAATGCGATCATTCTTTCGAAAAGTGATTTGAATTAAGTATTATGTCTACTTGAGATTGATCTAACCACTTTTTTCAAATTTCGTTCTTTATCTCTTATATATTTTGTTTGAACATTTAAACATTTTAAAATTATTCCACCTAAAATGTGGCCAACAGATCTCCAGTTCCCAAATCAGTTCTATCGCGTTCCATTTATAAGATTGACAAAAAGTACAATAATACAAATAAACATAGACTATTATAACCGCCCACGCTCGCAGGTGGTGTCTACTTGTATGTGCTCGTGAGGAAGCGCTCCGCTATATCTTTTACTGCCTTCACCCCCTCACACATTAATAATCACTTACTACTAAAACATGTACAAGACCCTATATCATAACCCTTAAAAACTCTCCCTTTGCAACAATCCCTTTATGAGCACACTGTCCGACGAATGTATTTATTAAGTTTTGGGTTTGTTCTGTTTCAGCGAGGTATCGCCCGTCAAAGCTCACCACCACTATCATCGCAACATACACCAGCAGCTTCAGTACGAAAGAGCGGCCGTGAAATCGATGATTTTAGACCAACACTCTTTCGCCACACAAGTTTAGACTGTTTATTAAGTTATATATATTATATATATATAAATATTTTTTTTTGTAAGTAGACCTCTTGATGAATCTGTCAGTCCATTTTTTTTGACCCTCTCAATTTGTATACACACACCACACACACACACACAAACATTCGAAAATGACTGGCTTACGCCGTAATATTACGATTAGACTACATTTACATACTAATATATCTATTTCTCTAACACCCTCATCTAATCCCGCCCTACCCACACTAACATCATCATATCGTATAACTATATTATTCCCTCAGCGTTAAAAGAAAACCCCGTAAAAAAACGTCGACAACTGAAAAAAAGAAATGTATTCTAATCTCAATCAATATATCTATTTATATATATATGTATATATATAATGTACCCATCATTAAAAAAAAATTTTTTAAATAGAGCCAGGGTGATGATCTCTAAGGCGTTGTGATCGTTTTGTTGTTGTTATAATCATATAATTATAAGTATTATTATTAATTTAATTAATGTGTCGAACAAAAAAAAAAAAACATGTTCCTGTTATTTAATCCCTAAGTCATTATTTTGTAGTTTTTTATACGACTTTTTTTTTTGTGCGAGTCTTTAGGACGACGAATTATTTGTTAAACATTAATGTAATAATTAATTAAAAGTAAAAGCGTTGTTAGACGCGTATTATGGTATATATATACATTATACGCATTATAAATATATATAAATCTATATATATATCGTAATCGTGTAAGACAAAAATTATACTTAAGTTTTTTGTACTGTATTTTGTAAAAAAAAAAACCTAATTCTTCGTTTGTATATTATAATATCGGAAGTGTAAATAAGTTAAATTACAATTCTAAACAACGATCATTTATTTTTCGTCAGTGAATAAATTTGTTAAATTGACTCATTTAAATGTTTTTTAAATATATTATTGTTGTTCCTTTGTTAATAAATGATTGTTTCAAATGATTAAAAACAAAAACAAAAAAAAAACCACTATATTATTATTATCATCGTAGTCATTACTTATCGTTTCCTTTCCCCAACCGTTGAGGTTTCCGTCGTGCGGTGTTCTCTTGTCCGCCGCGACGACGGGGGCACGTGCGCCGATCGGCTGCGGTCTGCAGAATGATTCCGTTTTCGCAACGGGTGCCCTGCACATGTACACAAAAAGAATTGAATAATGATATTATTATTATTATTATATTATTGTAATACGGTGACCGGTGACCGCCGCCGTGGGCATCGACCGCGAGTAAAATAATAATAATATAATATTATAATGTATTGCATCTCGTGCGATATCTATTCTCGTATCTGCTGCCCGGTGGGAACGTGCGGACAAACCGTAAACGAACAATAATAATAATAACAACGTAATGTTCGAATAATAATATATGATATTATTATAGACGTACGGAATGCCCATCGTCGCACCGCAATTGGATTTATTGAATCGAAAAAACCTCAGAAACGAATTACCAGCGGTGGCCGCTGACGGACGACGGCCCGATACAATGCGTATATACGCGCCGCTGCACGTCTTCGATTTATTACGAATAATATCATAATATTATTGTGATAAATATAAGCGATACGTTCTCAGACCGCAGACCTCCGGCGATATGCGATGCGCACCAACATTTATACGGCGGCAGTCCCGTGCCCACGTTTAACCGGAAGTTTTCATCGGAAAACTCATCACACACGACAGAGGAGATGATCGATTGCGGTCGACCGCGGAGGAGAGTGCCGGGCCGCGTTCTCCTTTCGGGGCAAAATCGACTCGGATAGGTATATAATATAGCGTCTCGTATGCCGATCGACGGTCTACGTGAAGGTAATACGCACTTGCACTCCACACTTTGCACCTCGGTGGTTCTGGAAATAATTATAGAATAAGGGTGCAAAAGTGATAAGGAAAATATGGACTGGTTGGTAATATAATAATGTAATAATCGATATAAAAATAATTAGGATACGATGTGAGGAGGGATGTGCATTAGTATATTTTTTTTGTTAAAGACGAGGGCACTCCGTCCCCGCACGTCCACCCACAGTTCAAAAACTTATTATTTTAATATGGTCCGTTGGGGGATTTAACGGAAACGCGGGTTAATTACTTTTTTTTCATAGCTTGGCCAAGAGGTGTCAGCGGAGAATTAGTTTTCGTGTCAGTATATAATCTGTGGGTTACGTTGGCGTTCGTGATGTCTAACACTACATTTATATGAAATCTTTATATCGGTATATCAACATAACTAATTTTTTTTTAACTAAAAAATGATACTGGTCACTTATTTATTAATCACCATATTAACACTGTTACAATATAAAAATAGTATCAAATATTTCGACCACGATGTACAAAGTACATTAAAGTAGCCCGAATAGGTAAAATTAATATATTATTGTCACGTATTTCTATTATATAATTTGTTATGATGTCAACCCCGGTCGACGTTAGTAAAATTAAGTACCAATTGCGTTGTATTTCCGTCCTTCTATGCCTGTGTTATTTGCAAAAATGCTACAGTTTCTCAAAATTCACAATTTTGGCCTCAACAATTATTTCTCGGTGGCGCATTTGAACCATTTTAGTTAAACCTACCGACTACCATATTAATATTTACTATAATAAGACTATAGAAAAATAAATTACTAGGTGCTATAGGTAATACTTAACAATGAATAAAATTAATTTATATACTTATTAAAATATATCCTTAGAAGTATAGACCTTCTCAGCTCAAATTTTTCATTGTATACAAAGATTTTTTGTGTACCTACCTAAGTAGAGTGAGTTCCCAGATTTTTATAATCGAATTTCTGTTTATTAATGATTTTTTTTTATTTTTAAGTACGGCCACAAGTGCACACCCACCGTTGTCAGTCGTAGGCCCTATGCCTATATACTGCATAGTGTCTAGTGGTTAATCTGGCACACCCACCGTCGTTAGTCGTAGGCACTGTGCCTGTACATCGCGCCTAATGGTTAATATGGCCCTGGACTTACTAATATATAATAGATATAATATATACTAAGATATTTATTGAGAGAGTTCTAACCGCCTGTTCTTACGGTCTTGCTGAGAAATAAAAAAAAAAACGTCTAAATTTAGACAGCCCTCTGTGGCGCGCAGATTCCAGCGGCGATGACGACGATATCGTCATCGAAAATAGGAATTTCGACAAATCGATAGTTGGAACCAGACCAGATATAATATATAGTGGAGACCTCGAGTGTAGAGACTATTATATTATTTATACAATTATATTGTGTGCGATGTATACCGCATTTTCCAGCGACATGCGTGTATTATATAATAAATTACACTTTAAAATAAAATTCGATAGTAAATGTTTACGTCTCCCGAGTCCAGACAACACGGCGAAATGAGAAATTCTACAAGAGCGACTCGACAAAATCTGCCGCAGCTAGCCAGCCGCCGTGTTTTCCTCAAAATCAGTTGAAAAAACATGACATCGTGCACTACTCGATCATGTATTATTAGAGGTACATAGGGAAGAGACCTGTTGCTGGCCGCCGAGCCCTTACCAACCATTTTATGTTGCGGAAAAATGTGTAAATGAATTTCAATAATATTAGCTTGGAAATGTACGGAAATATAATGGTACCTATGTTATAAATATTCACAAAATCAAAATTTCAAAAATGTTAATTTTTATTTCTTACTATTGAGGTGACTGGCGAAACCTATTGCAGGCCCTTTCTATATGTATGTTATGTGTTGTTGATTTTTCAGAGGAAGAAGTGTCGATCAAATATCAATTAAAAAAATTTGAATTAAAACTTTCTCGTACGGATCGGGATTGGTTGTGGAGTCACATTACTGCGACTATCCAACCGAAACACAGATACTCAATTGCGTTAATTCTATTAGCTATATTATGACTTGTTCGTCTTTGAGCGATCTCGAAGGGAGCGGGAGCTAAAAGAAAAAAATTACAGAACCTAATTCGAATTAACTTAGTTTGCAGATTGTCCACAAACAAAAATCGTTTACACAATTCTGTTATTGTGGCTACCATTGATCAACACTGAGTTATATTATTTCAAGACAGTTTTGTAATCCAAACAAATAATATAATAAGTAGCAGGTCTACTCAATATGACTTTAAGTATAAAGCATGTAAAAAAACGATGATGTTTGACTACTTAAAGCTGCCAACAAATTCCTCTTAGTGTAACGCGCATTTTCACCTCAACAATTTGTGATCTACCTATGACCACAGAGGAAAATTGCCGTTACTTGTCCACGTTGACCATAGATGATGGTATTTTATCGAAGAGACGAGTATTTGGGTTGGTTCACGAATCCAAATTATAAATACATTGAAATTGATGTACGTTGGAATCCGAATGAAAAATATTGTAAAAAAAAAAAGACCGGAAGTATATAGTAGTTATCCAGTTATAACAACATATCACAACACCTATGCGTGTTTCAGCCTGCAGGGATTTCGTTTTTGGCACAGTTGAGCCTGTTAATGTTATTCTCTCTTGTAAATCGCAAAATCGTTTTAAAATAATACGCGACGCTCGTTCGCCAGCGTTGGTCGCTATGAAGAACCGTCGTGTACTACGCGTAGTACGTGCACCTACGACGGTGTTGCGATATAACCACGCAGATTATAAACACCGGAAAATGCGTTCGGACGAAATGCTCGAAATATATGCAAAATGAATGTCTCCGCGGATGCACTGTTATACCATAATAATATGGTGTGGGTATGCGCATATCGCCGTACGGAATGGCGCGGCGGCCGTCAGCAGCAGACAGACGGACCGTCGACCGGCAGACCGGAAACTCGGGTCTCCGGAATGCGCGCGCGCGTTCGCTATGGAAACGTATAATTTGGCGAATGATATTATACACGCGATGCGGATATCGTATTGTTGTGTACGATATTATAATAATATTATTATTATTATTATTATTATTATTGTTATTATAATGAACTCGCGCGGCTGCCATCGTAGCCGTCGTGTGGTCGTCGTCGTCGTCGTCGTCGTCGTCCCGAGCACGTCCCGCAGCGCGCCAGGACGTCGTAGTCGGACGTTGAATGGCTCTGGACGAGTTGCGAGCGGGCGCGGGGGACCGGAGGGAGGGGCGTGTTGGCGAAAAGGATGCGCCGAGGAAACGACCAGGACTGATGTACAAACGATATTATTATTATTATTATTATTATTATCATTAGGTACTCATTTATTGTATTATATATACCTACCCATATATGTGCACGCGATACTCGTACACGGCGAGGTATACGCCGAGGTACCTTACTCATCTAATCTTACATGAAATTACACGTGCGAGTTTTTCGTTTTATTGTTTTCGCAGACTGCGCTCGGTCGTCCGCGGATAAAAATCGTGCCGAATGATTATATTTTTATTATTGTGTATACGTACGCATTATACTGCGTATATACAGGGTGATTCGCCGAGCGAGCTCACCCCGTTTTTCTTATTCAAAGGCGCGCAGTTATTCTAAATCTGATTTTTGGGTATTTCAAAAATACTCGAGGATACATTATCAAACTCTCGCGATTTGTTCACTTCTAAAGAAGTGTCCTGCGCTGATATAAACTTGTTGAATGGTACCCCTTATTTTTTAATGTTGATCGTTGAGTTGGGTAATTTTTATGAACATTTTTAAGGATAAAAATTAAAATTCGAACGAGTAGTTTTTGAGCTATTTGAATTTATTTACTAGGACAATAGAATAATGGATTTGAAAGAATTGGGGGGAAAAGGGGGGGTGGTTTCAATAAATAGTATCAATAAAAAATCTCAAAAACTGGAATATATGGCTTTAAATAATATATTTAAAGTTTCCAAAATGCAGGATTTGAATAAATTCGTTATTAAATGAAATAATGGGGGTCGAACATGCTTAATGAATCACCCTGTATACAACACTCGTATAATATTATACCTACTCTTTAGGCCTGTTTATTTTTCCGTCTCTCGCAGCACTGCCCCGTCCGTGTCCTCTTCCACCCGGCGTGCACAACATTCCACCGGGTTTTTAATAATATAATAAAAAAAAATAGGTATATAAATAATATAAATGTTAGACCATACATTTTATATGCGGAGATTAATTCCTTTCCGTTTCGATTGTTCGGTGCGTGTAATATATAATATATAACAGTCGCGTCTTCGCCGTTTCCTATTCGATAAGAAAAACAAATGATATTAATTATAATTTTTCATTATCATATTATTTCGGTGCGTGGTAAGTATAGTAGGTACCTACCATATCTACTTTGTTACAATTATTTTTAACAACTCGCGTCCCACGGGAAAATCGTCGAAATTACGCGTTTTCAAAATTACGTAATGTGTCTATCTACTCTGGTACGCGTTAATTCGTTTTATTGTAATCCGCCTAAAAGAGGCCTATAAAAAATGCACTATTCTCCTACCGTTTGCCATATTATATCCATTACCAAACTTTCGGCGGATAGGAAACAGTTTACAGGTGTCTAATTATTATTATACGTTAAACAATAATTTATTTAAATATATAGTACCTATATGGCTTTATGTGCAATTAATTATATTATGACTCATTTATAATTACATCCACTTCGACATTCCGAGACCATGTGATATACGGCATCTGTTCAACAAAATATAAACTAAAAGATACGAACATTTCTGTAAACCAAAAAATTTCCCAATCCAACTTGTATACAAGACGGGAGGGTCGGAGGGAGTCTAACTACCAGTATAGATAATTATGATCCTATATCACCCGGCTCCCGTGTCTATTGGTTACAGCCAAAACAAACATGTTCATTTTCGCCAAAGTGACAAAAATGTTTGATTTTCATCGTTTCCACCAAATCACACATATTAGTATCTTACACGTAGCTACTGTTTTTAAAAATGCCAAATGTGCATAGTAATTTAGTTTCATACTTTGTTATAGAAGTTTAAGTTGTAAGTTAACCTGTTTTGAATATTTTATATTTTTAATTTGTTGACAGGTACTTAATTTAAAGCTGTTATTTGTACGTACAGGTACACATTAGTTTGAACACTTGAAATTATAAGGTTTAAAATTATATTGACATTGGGATGCGATTTACAATTATTTGTTGTTTTGCATAAGGCATCACTGAAATTTAACCGTATACTGTGGGTTGAAAAGTATTATTTTCGTAAATAAAATGTTCTTAATAACTAACTACATACATTCAGAGTCATGACTAATGAATCTCAAATCTCAAACGGTAATTTCGAAAGGAAAATGATTTGGCGGAAACGAAAACCAAACCATTTTTCATTTTAGAATGAACGATGCACCTACGTAAGCAGTACTCACCAATCGTTCATAAAAACGTACGATGACGAGATGTGACAACAGTTGTGGTCTTCTCGCCATAGAGTATAGGTAACTATAATATATTGTAATGTATTATGTGTTATTATATTTTCGATTTTGTGGAATACTTGAAATGATGTGCGTCGTCCCATATGATATATACATATACCATTTTAAAATCCCTAGTATACAGAGGATCTAACCATCCAGCCGTACAGACACGTAGCATCCTTCCCTCCTCTAATTGCCGGCGAGAGGATATGTTTATTATAATTGTTGTTTCTTTTGAGCAAAAGCGTCTTGGCAAGCGACGGACTATTATAACGTATTATAATCGTCGTCGTCGTAGTCGTTGTGAACGTCCTTCTTCTCATCCTATAACTCCAGTGGTATTATAAAAGCAGAGAGTTTATTTTCGGATTCACGGTCGTACAGCAGCGACGGCGGCGCACCTATATCATCCGGAAAAAAAGGCGCGTCCGACGATGACTCGCGGTAGGAGATTACGGACCACGGTTACCTATTACTTATTATTATTTTTAATTTGGAATAGCGAACCACCCCTTTTGGCAGTGAGCACTCGGAGGGTGGGAACGACTATGCGGGTACCGCAGCCGCCAAGCCGTGTCTTATGGACATCCTATCGAAAAAAAAAAAAAATTAATAACGATAAAACAAAGCGGTCGATACCTAATTAAACTCGTGCGCTGCACACCGTATAAAATATTGTACGCGTACGTTGTTATTATTATTATTATTATTATTATTTACAGCACAACACGGACGACTGCGGACGGTCCGATTATAATATAATTAGATTATAATCGTTTGCGATGTTTTTGAAAATGTTCATATTAGTTTTTTTCGTTTAAACGATAATTCATTATCTCTCTTTTACTCTTACTCCCCCTAACCCTTCACTCCTATCGCTCATTCGCTCTGTTGAGTTTTTCCACGGACGCTCGTTGGAACGCTGAAGAAGAAGAAGAAGAAGCCGGTTGCCGGATTGTGCTGCTACGCCGGCGGCCCCTGGAGAGATTTATATTGCCGGGGGGGGGCGTGCCCCGAGCACCGATGCGCAGCTATATAATATACATACAACGTATAAATATATAATATTATATACGCACGCGGTTTGTGTACACATATATTATATTATACGGTCGTGTAATTAGTTGCGTAGGGTTTAAGGAAAAAAATAAAACACCTATACCTATGATATTATCCGAACCTACGGTCGTCTGCTGCAGCTCACGCGGTAGGAACGCTGAAAAGCAAGGATTAGAGGAAGGTGTGGCCGCGGTGGATAGCGGGAGAATGGTGAAAAAAAAATGTAATTAATTTCGAAACGATTTTCGTTCGGATGAAAACATATTAGACTATGCGATCGCGGCGGCGGTGAGAGACCGTCCGTGTGTGGTGTTGAACACGATCTGTTGTACTCGTATGGTTGGAGGTTCGTATTTATTATACTACGTAAACACACGTACCTACACATACAATTATATTATTATTATCATACATATATATATATATGTAGATTATAGGTATTGTGCTGCACCCGATTGTATAAGACGGTAATTATAATATAATTATACATTAATAATCTACTAACATTTATAACTTTTAAAACGGTCAAAGTATGTTATAATAGGCACTATACCTAGATCCAATATTCCATTTATTTTATATTTTTGTAAAACCGTAGTAAAAGACATTTATCCGTCTTATAAACATTTGAATAACTGAAAAAGTGAAAAATTTCTTGTTCGAATTTTGAATTAGGTAAGTACCTGAAAATGTTTTGAAAATTATCCTATAAATAATTTACGGTAAAAAAAAGGGCTTTCATTTGAAAAACAGAAGTTTGCCGTTTGTATCGCCACAGGACACCCCTAGACCCTTAAATTATAGTGTAAAATATGTTTGATTGGGAATGGAGGGAGAGTGAAGAAAAATAATATAATTAATTTAGAAACGATTTTCGTTCGGAGGAAAACATATTACGCAGATACGATAGCGGCGGCGGTGAAAGACGGTCCGTGTGTTTGTGTGCTGCACACGATCTTTTATGCGTATAGTTATTGGTTCGTATTTTATTGTATTTATTATAGGTACTGCGTACACACACGTACCAACGTACGTACACGTTTATCATTATTGTACATAGATATTGTGCTGTACGCGTCTATAAGGTGGTAATTATATTATATTGATATCACTATACATACGGCAGGGCAATCCTTATTTTTTCGTTTTCCAATACACTCTGAGTAGATATATTATATTATCTATTATTATGTATATACATATAACGACTTTTGGCTTTCTATACACTATATACCTACTATAGATATTATTATTATAAAATCATTATTCGTCTGTCTGCTACATAATATAGGCAGGTACGTATTATAATAAACTATATATTATATATATACATTTATACATATCATAAGAGAGATTATATCGTCAGAACCGTCGTGGTGTACGTCCCATTCTATATTAATATAAATACGGACTAATAAAACCATGTACATATATATAATATGTATGTTTGTGTTTTTATTACCTAACATTATAATTTATATCATATATATTTATTGTATACACATATTATTATTATACACATTATAATACATGCCGTTTACCCGATGCGTTCCGTACCGCCACCGTCGTCACTCCCCCTCGCTCGTCAACCGACACCGCGTTACTGCAGAGGCGGCGGCCAAGACGAACGGACTCGATTTTAACGTCGTCGTTCGAAAAATCGTTCTGCACACTTTCGACATTCCCACGCAGCATTTAGGTTACATATTATAATGCCTAAAATATATTTTCTCATCCGTAGGTATCTGTACGTTATATATATATATATATATACATAGATGGTGTATGAAATGTAAACGAAAACAAATTTCAAACATTTTTATGTAATTATTTTTTTTTTTTTTTGCAGTAGTCCCAGTTTCTCGTATATACACTTAGAGGTTTCCAGGTTATTCTTCATCGTCGAATAATATAATATAGTATTTTATTTTTTCCCTTTTACGATACTCACATACATTATTATATTTACGACACTGCAACGATGATATACGTACCTATATATACAGTGACATTCACCAAGCATGCTCATCCCCTTTTTTCTCCAATAATGCAGTTAGGTAGGTTGCACAAAATCTGATTATTGGAAATTTTAAATAAACTTGATGACCTTATTTTCAAATTCTTGAGATTGTTTGTATTACTTAAGGAGTATTTCGTGGAGTTACAATCGTGTACAAATGAGAACCACCTCCCTTTACCACTATAAATTATTCAACGACTTTTTATCAACTGAAAAATGTCTCGTTCAAATTTCAAATTGGGTACATAAAAATGTATCCACTAAATTATTTTCACTAAAAAAGAGGAGTTCTCATTTGAAAACCAGAAGTTTGTTTCGTCTCAGGGCACTTCTTTAGTAATAAAAAACATTGTAATTTTTAATACATGGTGCTTATTTAAAAATTCAGAAGTCCAGAATTTGAATAAATTCATTAGGTATTTATAAATGAAAAAAATGGAGGTGATCATGCTTGAGCTTGGTGATTCACCCTGTACCTATATAAGCTATACATACATGTTTGGCCCAATCGTTGTGTTTAATACTTTATTCTATAAGGACGTTGAATTTATCGCAAAACATCGCAACACATATAAAGTATATTAATGTACACATATTTATACTGTCATAAAATTGGAAAAAGTATTCATTTTTTTTTCGTATATAATCGACATTATTTCCGCGTTCGAATTACAGAATAATAATACTATATACAAGTAAAATACATCGATATTCCATCAGCCCAATTATCAGATATCACATTTAAACCGGATGTTTGTAGACGGCATATGAATATTAACTATCGCGCTTCTTTTTATTATACATATGTGTATAGATATTTGCAACGATCCTGCTTTGGAATCAGATACAAGTCCATTCATGCCAGTTAGACTGCATGTATAATATTATGTATTTTATTTTGCATAATATTTGTATACCTATATATTCTCACATAAAAGTATACAACTATATTTTAAACTTGAGCAAATCAATTTTCTTTAACTTTCACAATGATATAATATGATTAAAAAATTATGTTTCAATCATAATGCTAAATTCGTTTACAAAATCTGTACTTTATAAATACAAAAAGCCCAAAAAAATTCTTGTATAGGTAACGTGTGTGTGTATGCAATTGTTTTGTTTCTTGTATTTGCAAGAATGTAACTACCTATTTATCCTATAAGTAGTTTCTATTTATTTTATATTCAGTTAAATCGGCGATGTACACTTTTATAATAAATTAAAAATTTTGGTAAATTGTTAGAGACCAGCGGTATTACATTTATTTATTTTAATTTGTGCCAATATACAGCTTGCACCGACTGTCCGTCTATACACGATTATTTTATTTTACTCAAGTATTTTAAACGTACAAAGTATGACATAATATTATGAAATAATACAATTTTTCTGAAAAAATATTATTAATAATATAAATAATATTGTATTATTATGCGTCATTGTTATTCGTTAACTTAAGTGACTAATTAATTTCAAAATACTAAACTATTAGATGTACAAGCTTAAAAAAAACCATTAATATTTAAATCAACACGGTTTCATTATAAATTATAATACTTAATAGATGTTCTCTTTACTTGTTAGAACGCAGCATATTAATATTATTTTTCCTTTTACGTGCATATTTTCAAAATGAGTAATATTGAAATATTTATAAGAATATAATGTGCTCAACTAGACATGAATTAAAGAGAAACCATATATCCTGATATCTGTTTGCCTTGTCATGATACACAATTTTATTTTAATACAGTATCTGAAACACATCGCGTTTCTCACCGTGGCATGGCAGATTACATCATTAATATATACACATATTCTTTATTCACAATAATGTTATAAGTAAATTGTCAAAAATGTACTGCAAGACCCAAGGAAAAATAATCGATAAGCCAAAATAAATAAATATATACGTACATGTTTTTTTTAACATTGACCGCCGCAGTAAATACTAATGAGATTAATCATAAAACATTTCATCCTTGGAATTCAATAATTCTTTAAAATAAATTAAATGTTTGGAATTAATGGGAATTTTAAAAGTCCCCACTAAATATAATTTGATAATCGTTATAATGTAGCTTTTTACAATAATTATGATGTGGTTATACATTATAAGCACTAAGCAGTGCTTGTTTTATTTTTATTCAAATATCATTAGTCTGCGGGTACAAAATTCTTCAAAAAAAATCCGATTTACTCAACTGGAACTCATAATCAAATATTCCGATTATATTATACTCGTCAAAGACGAACGGTATTTTGATAAATTAATTTAAATAATTGATAATTCAGCACTCCTGTTTCTTGTGTTGGAAATTATCTGGGTTTTGTAACGACCGATGTAATATTCCTTTTTATAATATCTATGTATAAAATACAGTATCTGTCATTTTTATATCCCCAGAAATAATCGCGTAAATGATATATTATTTAATCGATTCGTCGTCGCGTATTACCATAATACATGAAAAACTGCTAAAATAAAAATAAATGTTAGTGAGTATCAATTTGAATATTATGTTAATATTTCTCTCGCGGTAGACTACCTCTATTTATATAGTAATATACACATCCAAAAACAACGAATTCCGTTAATGATTCCGTTTTGTCTTTTCCTATATATTTTGTTACAAATATTGTTCATGGAAATATCTGATTCCCGGCCGCAATACCTACCACATAATATATAGTACTATACTTATTAATATATTATTGTTATATGGGTAAAACAATATAAAAAAAAATTGCTGTGAAGAATCGTGTGGTGTACACGCTCATTGAGATGGGAGTAACACGAGTGAGCACTTTTACCTTTTTACCTGCAAAAAAAACAACATGACCGCGCATTGACAACTTTTTATATTTGAGAAAAAATAATACAGTATTACGCACAACAAATATTTTACATTGTTTGTTTTAAAGAAATTCACTATATTGTCCAATAATGCCCACCTGTATTTAATAATGATTTACTTATACTACTAATATTAAATTTATAGTAGGTATATACAATATAAACATGAAATATATAGATATAATATTATATAATGATATGTCTTAAATTTAAGTCTAATATTGTTGTACCTAAAGTCCTAAAATGAGAACAGTTTTTAGGCAATACTGCTCTAAACACATGTTTATTCAATTTGACACTAGTCTTAGTTTAAATAAAAATAATTTCAAAAGTTTATATATGTATAAGAATTATGTATAACCTTATTGTAATATGTGTTTACTAATTTCAATATTATATAAGTTGATGTTAAATGATTTTTGTATTCTATCCTTAGTTTGGACTTAATAATCCATCTGTTCTTGCAAAGCTATCGGATTTAGAGAAAATCCACCATTGTAAAAGTTTTTAAATATTATTATTTATTTTTAACTTTATGTTTGATGTAATAATAAATATTATTATTATTACATTTATATATTATTGTACCTTTTGTTATAATTATTGAAGTATTACGCTGTGTTTATTAACACATGTGTATTAAACCAAATTGTATAATTTATTTTTGTGTTATACACGATTACAATATGGTAGGAATATAATACACAAAAGTACTACACTAAAAGTGAATTTATTTATCTATAATAATTTAAGCCGACAGTATAAAATATTATTTGTGCTCAATTATGTTGAGTTTTTTAAAAGTAAAAATACAAAAGTGTAGAGCAATCGTATTGCACCGATTAATGAATAATGTTAGACACACACGTGCCGCAATAATTATTAAGTATTTGTGTATTTGTGAGTACAACTGCAGTCGGCGGCATTGCACACGCAGGATTGTTCGTTTTAGCCAAATGCCTTTAAAACGTTAAAAAATCAAATGTCAATCAGCCGATCCTCCTCGTTAACCTTACAATCCGCATTTTATTTATTTTATCAGCTGTACATCACGAACTATCGTATCAATGGTTACATCGCATCAGACCGACACCCATTTATAAGGAAACACCTGTACCTACATGATAATATTATATCCATGTGACCCATCTTTTTACACGGTAACAATGCCATTGATATGATATATAAGTGTATAAAAGATAAAACTATATATACATATAATAGGTGTATAATATTATGTACATGAACACACACGGGTTTGCAGAGTGTGAAATGCAAACGTAAGTTATTTATTTAATTATTATTGATATGATATTGTTGTTATTATTATTATCGTCTATTGTGTTTTCTTTCCACGCGTTTAATTACTATTTTTTTTTTTTATTTAATATACACTGTATAATAATATATATTATTATATACGCATTGTACATATATAACGTCGTGTTCGTTTTTAGGTAGTAGTCTCTGCCCCTTGTCCGTATAACACGATAATAATAATAATAATAATAATAAATAATAATATACGAACACACAATTTAACAACGAAATGCGCGTATACCGCGTGATTCATATATGCGCGCTACAGTGTCGTAATTATCCCGGCCATTATTTAATAGTAATTAGCGGTCCGCTTAAACGAAATCGCTCGTTATTGGTTATAGTTGTGTTTTTTTCTACAGAGATTTTTCCACTTTGTATAATGGGCTAACGTTTAAAAGACATAGGTATTATCGTCTGTATATAATACGACCAAGAACAGGCTCAACCCACAATTGGAAGACTGAACTCCTCCTTCGAATTTTTTTTAATCAACTTTCTATTTTCAAACTTAAACAATTTTGAATATCTCCACTATGGCATTGAATATCGTCAATACTGTTGAGTAATGATGATTATATGTAACATTTTCTGGTCTCATCTAAAAATTTGTTGCACTGTGTACGTATAATTTGGCACCACACCAAATGCCGCTACGGCTATTTCCGCCACGAAAAAAAACTCGAATTTTCGTGAGACTCTTAAAAATTGTATAATTCGACACGAGAATACCAAATTTGTTTTTTTTTCTATTCATCTGCTATGTGCGTTCGATATTTTCCAAATTGGCTAACTTCAAAAGACTCAGACCATTGTCTAACTTATAGAATAACACAATTATTATTATTTGACCCGACATCCTATTAAACCGTACATGGACTTGTATACCCACATTTTAAATCTAATGAAAATTATCTACCGATTTCTTAGCACTACATAAATCATTATCAAAAGGGTTAGGAATAGATTTCCGGGTAGCTGTTTCATTTCCCCACTCCTTCTGCAGGTATCGGATTTCCCACAATGCATGCCACACACGGGGTTACGTAAGACTGTGATATTCCGTATATCTATACCTATTTATACGTACCCTACCGTCCACATATGGCTAATGCCCGTATGGTACGGTTCCAGGCGTTGCAGCTCGACCTAATCGACCTCTGCGGGTTGTATTAGAAGAAGCTCGAGGCACCCGAAGTCCACTGGTTATACTATAGTGGTTTTGCAGTACACATACACAGATTATACAGTATACAGTAACACTGTATAATCACATTCCAAAACGTGATCTAGAAAACCTATTAATATCTGGAAATCGTAAAGTGTCAATTACTCGTTATTTATTCTTTCAGACTTTTTCCATTCAACTTGGACCTGATGCCCGCATGCAACACCTTCGTCTTACAAACATAGTAAGTACGTACATCATTGCAAATTTTAATTTAACAGAATCGATTGGGTGTAGTTAGTTTTGATATTACAGTAATTTACCTATTAATATAGTATCAAATTTAAAGATATATAATATTATCTGTGATATATGGTTAGTTTTTTTTATAATTTAATTATAAGCGAGTTATAAATATTTAAATATTAAAATACAATAATGCATAACATTTCATTTAAATTAAAATATTTTTAAAAAAAACTGACATGAGAACATGTATGCAATTCTTAACTTGAAATTTGGTAATCGGTTGGTATTTGGGCACTGGAGTACTATAAGTCTATAAGTAACATCATAAATTCAGCAATTAATTTGGTTTAATGTACGACGAATACAAAGCAAATGGTATACTACCAAAAAATCCGAGTTAAAAAAGTCCCAGGAAAAAAAGTCTGAGTAAAAAAGCCCACTACATATAATTAGGTAAAAGGGAAAATATGATGTGAGGCACAATCAAACTTTCAATTAGTATTAATATAAATTGTGAATAAATTATTTACCTGACGATAATATAATAAATAATCTTATGGGTACCGATATCGGCTAAATATTCGCAAAATATATCGGTTGAATAAATTATTTTAAATATTGTTATGCGTATATACCAACCTTTCTTACCCCGGGCTTTTTAGACTTAGGACTTATCTACTGCGGACTTTTTATGCCTAGGACTTTCTATTACGAATAATCAGATAGACCCTGATTACTTGATCAATTATAATATTAACTATTAAGACTTCAGCATAAATATTATTATTTATAATTATATTTGGGTACTGAAGCAAGAATACTACTAGTGTTTATTTTATTTATTTTTTAATTTATGAACTCTACTTTTTAATTTTTGTAATTAATAGTTGACCCCCCAATTGTATGATAGTAAATAGTATATTTTATTATGATTTTAATTTTTCTTCACGACGTGTAAATAAATTACTTAACGGATTTCCTTTTCACACGACATAAACCACGTACAATATAATTATTAAAACAACTAAAAACTGTAGATAATAGATATACAAATTATGGTAATAACTAAACTGTGTATTTTTAACAACATACTTCTTAATTACCTATTAAAATGAAAAAAAATTAATCTAATCCACATGCAACATGATGTTGCCAATATTGCATATTACAAATGAAGTTAAACCTACTTTAAATAGGTCATGTAATAATAGGTAACATAATTGTTGTAAAACATTTAGATATTGACATAACTGAAGCATATTATTAATATAGGTAGTTATTATATTAATATATATAATTAATACAAATATATATTTTTATATTGTTATGTATTATATAATATTACTATGTTATATAGTATACTTATACTTATGTTAACTCCACATCAGAATCCCATACTTGTCAGTATGTACTTTGTATTAAGAAGCAATCCAAATAATTTTATAGCAAACATCGAATTACAATGAGTCCTTTACAAAATAGGAACAAAAATCACTGATGTAGGCTGAAGGCACTATTTTAGTATTTTATATCGTCTAAAAGACTAAAGTGACCATGACTGTACATAAAAAAAAAATCATTATTATAGTATGTTAAGAAAATTTAATTAATGTACATTTATTATAATTGTGATAACATATTTTATATTTTTCATGCGCAATGTGTTTTGACGAAACAATATGATTCACAAAAAAAAATTTATTTATGCAATTTTGTTTTAGTTTTTGTTATACATTTAAAAACATTAAAGGAATCACACACATAACAAGAATATTTTCATCAGAGGAATAGTTTACACATTCTTAATTAGGAGGTACTCTCAACACTTTTCAATGAAGCAGGGTATTAAATGCATATTTTCATTTTATAAGTAACTCCCTATATACCCACTTAATTATGAGAAAAACAGCTAAAGCAATTTTGTTCACGAAATTAGAGCACGCGCTCTGTTACTGAAGCATAATAAAAATAATGACGAACTGCTAATATAATAATATCTATAATGTACCTAATTCTTTAATATAGTACCGACTTTATCATAGAAAATACAGTGTGTCTACGATAACTTCAAACGCTTTGCCTATATCTCAGTGTAGAATACACAATGCAACAGGTAATAATGTTCAAATGTCAGAAACGCATAACTAAAATAATAGCGACTTCCAACGGTGAACAATTTAAATGATTTATTAGTTATACATTTGTATTCTAAAACTTGTAAGTATATTTCCTTTATAAATACGGTTTTAATGTGAGTGATCCACATAATTATTATAACTACTTCGCTGCTATAAATACGTGTTTTATTTTAGTTAAAAAAAAATAATAATAATAAAACAGAATGCGGCATGAACAAAAAAACAGTTTCGCCAGTCGGTAAGTAGAGTGGTCATGGGAAAATATGTCCCGTGGTGGGCCATTTTTTAATTAATTCCTCGTATTGTATATTATTGTGTGTATGGAGTACCTACCTATCCGCCTCCGGGGCGAACATATTCTCCAATTCTTATTCAGACACATCAATGTCCGTCTCGATTATAAATCTTAGAATAAAAATCGAATACCTTATACCATGTTCCTTTTGTGTGTCACCGGTCGCCGTGCAGTACACGATAGTCCCCAGAAATGTACATGTATATAATATTTCTTTATGACTTATGCTGCGATATTAGTGGCCACTTACACTAGTACATAAACATGAAGGCTGGCTGTTGGCACAGTTAAAAATAAAACTGACACATATCACACCTTGTGTGTGGGCCGTGCAGAAAACCAACAGTTATTGACATGTTTGGGTGTATTATCCTTTTGAAAGGTAAAGACGTGTAAATGTCATCGATGTTTTCAAGCAATGAACAGGCGCCCCGCTGATCCGAGAAGTTGAAATCCGCAGAAGGGTTGTTCGGACGGGTCTCGTGTATAATATGTACATGTATAAGTGATGTGTTTGGTACGTGATTAATGTAGGTATTCCGTATACACTAAACATGTGTACAATATAAACCGAGATTTTGGTTTCCGGAATTTCAAATAAATACACTGGAAGATAAAGAGGAATAAGTGAGAAGAAAACCCTGATAAATTCGATTGGAATCGAATCTGTAACTGAACACTGATCTTTGTGAATATAATATAGATTATAGGTTCTGATGATGTATACTCTGGTACTCATACTTCATAGTATACAGTGACAACGGAGTGAAAAAAACTAAATATATATTTGTACGTACAAATACGGGGTGATTCAACAAGTATGCTCACTTCTATTTTTTTTTTTTTAATTCAAATTTTTGGAAATTTTTAATTTAGTACCTATACTAACGATTGTCGTTTATATTTTCAAATACTCAAATTTCTTATGCAATTTAAGAAGTCTCCTGTGGCAAACTTCATTTTTCAAATAATAACCATTCTTCTTTTTACTGAAAATTGTTATGATTTTAAAATTATTTTAACTAAAATATAAAACTTTACTTGATACTCAATAGTCAATATTTACAGCCAACAATTGTTTATTTTTTAAATAATTTTGGGGACGCCCTTGACTTCTGGAACCCCCTCCCTATCAGATCTTTATACGCAGGTGTTAAAATAATAATTACTTAGTAAATGTATTATAAACAATATTGATTGTTTTTTTTATGTCTGAAAGATGTGAACAGATGAATTGGATGTATTAAGAATATTTTTTTTTAAATAGAATATACCGTCCAGTCTCGAATAAAGTTATTTACAAACTGAAAGCAATACATTTTCAAATATGAAAGACTTTCAAATTATGTTTAAAGAATAATAAAGGTTAGTATGTAGGTAATTACACATACTTTGTTCAATCAATGCGTAATAATATAATCGAACGACGAACATTAATTAAAATATAATTCATAAATTAAAGGAACTATATTAAAAAGGATAGGGAAATTACAAGCCATGCTCTGATACAGTAAATTATCTCTATGTTTCAACTGATCCGAAAATTATAATAAAATAAAATTAGTTATTAATTAACAAACAAAATAAATATTTTATATTATGCTAACAGATAATATATACATAACTTACTTCGTAACATAGGATTTTTATAATCCTATAAACATAATAATATAATGATATATATAATAATATTATAAATTAATCACATTTTAAAACAAAACTAAAATTAATTCTTAAAAATCTATTACAAAATAGAATATAAATTAACTTAAGAAAAACTTTAAAACTTAAATATAAATTTATTGATTGATCCATTAAATATTTTGATCTTTGTTTTTTGACCTTCCATTAAACAATTTTCCTATCCCTGCTTTAAAGTATTTCAACATAAGTACCTACCTATTTTTTCAGTAGGTATGGAACAAACTAAAACCCCTTTATAATTTGATATATTCTATAATTAATTCCAATAACAACAAATCGTGCAACTATTTATTCTCAATTCTCATATATCTTAAGAAGTGGTAGAACACTATAGGACCGCCATTATAACTCCTCAATGTAGTGTGTTAAGCGTTTTTTTTCATTTTCCTATACTACATGCATATAAATTACAAAATAATTAAAACAGTGATAACGTTTTTACGACGTAAACTCCAAAAGCCGACGCACTACAATACTCGACCAGTGATTATAGCTGAGATTTAGTATAACAATAATAATAAAATAATGTCGGTAAATTTCTAATGCTGAGTTTAAATTTCGTCTACAATTTGAACCAAAAATTATTAGGTACGCATGCAATTGGCCTTCCATATTTCAAACATTTTTCCTAGAGCTGAGTTCCCTTATTGTTATCATGTCTGAAGTTAATGAACCTTTTGACCTTCTTCATTGTTTCATAATAACCATTATTGTCGTGGGAGATGATTTTTTAAAAGTATTGAACGTTTTAATTGAAATAATAAAAACTTACACTTAATACCATAGTTACTAGATACTATATTAAGTTTTTCATACTTTATAATAAAAATTAGCCAAATGAAAAATAACTATTTCAAATAAATTCTTAAAAATATTTCTTTTTTTCCACGTCTATTTACTTTTATAGTATTAACTAAATTAAAGGTATTATTTCAATTTTTTATGATTTTATGAATATCCATTATCCATGTATTTGTATTTTATGTTTTAAGCTAATGATACCTTTTTATTGTATTTTGAGTTCATTGTTATTTCATGAACCTATGTCTTTTAAATATCCACGTATATTATAACATATACGCTTACATTGGCGTTCTTCATTTTCTAGCTCTAACTATTTTTATACCTAGTCAAAAGATAATTACTTTATGTTAGCAACTCGCTCATCATGGTTACCTCACGCATTTAAATTTGAAATTACTCATGTTGAACATTCCAATTATACATTTAAAGATCTATTTTAATTTATAAGTTAATTATTTCGCACAATTATTATAAATTATTTATTGATTAATATATATTCACTATTCAGTATTTACTATTTAGTGAGCTTATTTTAAACCAATATTAGGTACCTACCTCGCTTTTACAATCAATAGACAATAATAAGACATTGATCATTAAAATATATACATCGTATAACTACTATAAATTATGTAGACTACTGAGTATTACAATTATTGAAGTATAAGCTAATCAAAACTTAAAAAAGATACAATTAGATAAGTTTATTGAAGTCTGTATAGGAATGGCCAAACCAAAACGAATGATATATATCAATGTGGAAAATGACTAGGTAGAAAATTATCTTTTAAAACTTCACGTTTCGGATTATTGACTGTTATTTTTGGTAATAGATTCCCGAAAGGAAAACACACAAACCATTTCGGTCAGGTTAATTAATCATAATTACTATCATTACACATACAATAAGCAGGCAGCAGTATTGTTTTATTATATAGAGGCCATCTCGGACTACACATATCATAACGGTATACCAGATAATTAGTGAAGTACCTAGCGTCCATAATATAGTTGAAGACGTGAGTTTGAGATACCGAATTTTAATTAGTCTAGAGTTCATCGAGCTCCTTGCATTTTATTATTTCATATTTTATATTCCACATTCCGAATAATTATTAATTTTGTTTTTTAAATAATGAAAAAAAGGAATTAAAAAGGAATTAAAAAAGGAAAAAGCACCATCGAGTTACAACGATAATTGTATACAGGTATATAATATAGTTGTATATTATTATTCTAATCATGTACACCATTTTAAATAGCTATCGAAATTAAAAGTATTTTACTATGGGGAGTGCATGCTACTTTTTTAGACATTGGTTCCGCTTTTTATTTTTAAGGGGTAGTAAAAAATATGGTGTTTTATAAAAAGGAACGTGTAAATCATATTACTAAACTGACATGATATACGCACGTTCTATAAAAAGAACGTCCCTGATGGCCGTGCGGAAATTTATTTCGTCATAATTAATAACCGAAAGGGTTTTTTTCTAAAGTTATGACGTCTGTTACCCCTTCTGTTGGATTTAGATAACCGTGAACAGGAAAACACATGGCCAGGAAACTAAAGGGCATGTTCTAATATCTTTCACGTTGGTCCGACCACGTACCATCATATTTATTACTATTGAACATTAAATGGAATGAGAAATAGGCTTATTTTTAATTGTGAAACATACCTACATCAGTTAATTATAATGATATTAATTTTTGGAGTTCTAGATGGAAAAACTTATTTTTATAATACTTATTAAATTTTTTATGTTAATCTTTCATTTGTATGATTACCCAAAAAATATAATATATTTTGATAAAATACATCAGATGTTTTAGCAAAATTCAATAAAAAATTATTTTAGTTGATATAGGTACTATTATTAATGAAATAAATGATTTAATAGCATATACCTAATATTCATAATGTTTCAGAAAAACAATTTATTGCACCTATATTGAATATCTAGTATAATAATAAATAATAATTTAGATGTATGTATGCTAACTGCATACTTAAGTCATAAATAGATAAGCAAAAAAAGAAATAGAGGAACTGGCTAAGATTCTGAGAGATGGAAATGGGCGGATTAGCATCTATATTTCATAGAATAATGTCTAAGTCACATTGGGTTTATATTATAATTAGCATTTGCTTGATTGGTCGGTTGATCTATTTTTTTACAAAAATTTGGCATAAAAGATTTAATTTAAAAGTAAATACCAACCACAATCATAGATATATAATATAATAGATCAGGAATGATATAAAATACGTGAAGCTAACTTGCCAGTTGCCAATATAAATCTGAGGAATACTCAAAGAGCAATCTAAGGATTTATCAAGGAGATTATGGAGTATACTAGCTTTACATTGTTTATCTTTTTAAAAGATTACTTCGAAATTTCGATTATGTATAATCGGCATTTTTAATTGAAGCAAGAAAAATGCAATAATGATAGGAATCATGAATTAAATTATCAAACTTTTTCTCTGAGAAACGAACATTTGATCAACATAAATCGAACGAAAAATTTGAAAGTTTAAAATGTCTATGAAGTATAACAGCTCAAAAAGATCCAACATTTTTTAAAATGATACTATGTCTAGAAAACTACAGTATAAATATTTTATGAAAATTCTCTCTACGAGCACCTATTTCTTTCTGAATACCAAAAATAAATAATAAAATCTGATATGTAAATATCAACTATAGTTTAATTTTTCTTCCAGGAGACATTCTTAATGTTGATTAAAAGTTCTAATTTAAAACACATTAAATGCTTCAAAACGTGATGACAGGAACAAAAATTGTTTTTAAAAACCCACACCACTAAAATTTATATAAAAATGTGTGTACTAGATTTTAATACGAATTGATAACAAATAACAATAGTATTAATTTTTACTTTTTACTTAATTTAATAACATGTACTTTTTTGCAATAGTACACCTAACCTAACCTACATAAAGATGCTACAAATAGCTAAAATGCTACCGTGTATAATACAATAATACAGTGAAAACCATCTATAAATGCAGAAGATAAACTCAAACATTACATTTTTATGAACTAAATGTTATTAAAATCATAGTAATGAACTTGAAAAATAACTCATATTAAATCCGTAATGAAATAAAATGAATTACGTACAAGTAAGTAGGTGTAATATCCAGAGAAAATTACACTTATATTTTGTATATTTTGAGAACCAATACGATTATGAATGTTTATAACATGACCAAAAATGCTTAATGATTCTAAGACACAAAAGGTTCCCGTTCCCAGTCAATTATTACCTCTATAAGCGTTATTATGAGCTTAAAATTTCAATTAATAACATGAGTATCCCATTAAATATCCAAGGATGTATTTCAATATACTTAATGGTTTTAAAATCAATTGATGCGGTTTATGAAATAATATCATACACAAACTCTATTAAATCTTTGGGAAATACCACACATAATACATTAGGTATATCGTAGTATATTCAATCTAAAAGACTACGTATTATAATATGGGCATCAAATTATGTTATCCTTCAATAATTTAGAATCTAAAATAGATATCAATATATAATTTTTAAACGTGATTTCTATAGTTAATTTTTAAGTAGATACCTACTATAAGAATTTTGAGTTTTTACCATTGAGAATAATAATGTATAACAAATTAAAAGTCACTGTAAAGTGGGAATGTGGAATAATTTATTAATGGTAATATATATTGTTAAATCATAAATAAAATATGAACATTTTGCTAGGTTTAAATTGAAACATGTCCAGACTCCAGAGTTAAGAGAACGCAATAGTACAAATGTGTACGTACCAATTAGTATTTCACATTATATAGAGTAAATACTAAATACGTACCGTACACCAATATACCTATAACCTTAAAGAACGTATGTAGACTATAGTGAAAACAGCACACCTTACTTCCAAATTTGTTTTTAAATATTAGACCATTGAAATATTGAGATAAATATTATACGTAACTAAATATATTAATAAACAATGGTGCACATTAATATATTATACATACATGATACACCTATGTTATAAATTCATAATCCTATAGTAAAAAATAAAAGTTATTGAAAACAATTTTGTCCAAAACTATTTTTTAAACTCTGATTCTATTAGGTAGTTTTAAAAAGTATGCTCTCATCAATGACGTTACTCATCATTTGTATTAAATTTAACAAAAAATAGATGAGTTCAGATTTCAATTCATTCTGATTGGAAAACAAATTTTAACCGTATAATAGGTACCTATTACCCATCACTAAACAGTGTTCCTGCGGAAACAGGAAGACGTTTCAAATATAAAACCCCCTTATGTCTAGTATAATTTTCATTGATTTCGAACATATTATCATCTGCCACTTTGAGATATTATCATCCTACACCGGGCTATATACAAGTTATACGACACTGCATACACACCCTTTTTTATTTGAAATGTAGTGTCACTACCTATATATATTACATTGAATGTTTAAGAATGAAAACTAGATATTTTTAAAGTATCGCCATGACATTATTACATTAACGTAGATATAGTTTTGACAATTAAATCATCCTGTTAAAATTAGGTATATATGAAATAAATGGGTATAATGTGGTTTATGCAAAAATACATAAATTGATTATGACGTAAGATTTCTCAATAATGATTCAGTCGAAAAAATTTACCAATTTTGAACTTAAATGTTATTTGATATATTATTAAATTGGGCAGTAATAAATTAAAGATTATTCAAATTTTTTTATTCAAATGATTACAGTATAGTAAAAAAAAAAAATTTTATGAAAAATAATTGTCAATCAATATTAATTTGTATTTTGTAATTTGTTCTGTAATAAAACAACTATTTCCATGTATTGATTAAACTCAAATCATAACAATTATTATGTCATTGATATTAATGAATAATGTCTACATTGCCTGCAGTATGCAAGTTTTATGTAATTTGGCCATAGTAAAAAATAATTATATGCCAATACCTAATTTAATATTTAATATCTATATTAATATGACAATGTTTACTATAGGTATATAAGGTGCCAAGTTCAAATTGATAACAAAACAACACTTAACGGCGTTCTAATCTATACTCAAAGTAGGTACGAGTGTAAACTTTCCTTGGGCTTAATGTGTATAATTAAATCGATGGCAATTAAAAATATAGGTGTTCGTTTTCAAACACATCGCGCGCACATTCATCAGCGTTCTTAAGATCTCATTGACCGCCTGGGTCGTCGCCACAGCAGCCGTCGGCGATACCTCTTTAAATTCTTATTATTGCAACGGGATAATAATGTACATACTCTTACAGGTAGGTACTTTTATTATGTATATATGTACAAGGTGGTATAGACACAACACACTGCATTTTTAGATGCCGTCGTTTTGCGCGTCACAGTGCTCAATTTGTTTTCTAATTGGATTCAACGTAGGTACCTATGTATAATATATAATACAACATTATTACCGTCCTTATCATTTCAAAGTGGGTGCCGTGAAGGGGGCGGGGGTACTTTGTAGCGATGAATGATATTGTGAAGATGATATATATTATATAAGTTACACTATATCATATTATAATATAATTATTAATATAATAATAACGCGTCTAAAGAGCCTCTTGTTTAGAACCACCGCCTCCGTCGAGTGATCCGAAATAGAATTATTAAAAAATTTAAAAAAGCCCGCACGTCGGCGTCGGCGGTCGCTTACAAAAGGGTTTTTTTTCAGAGTGAGTGGCCGGGGATATGCTATTGTGTGTTAGCGTGTATGTGTGTGTGTGTGTGTGTGTGTGTGTGTGTGTGTGTGTGTGTGCGTGCGCTGCTGTCGTCGAGCCCGCGGGGGCGACACAGGAAACGGATTTGACAAAAGGAGCGCGGTGCCGTCGTTTCGGTTGCCATGATTCAGGTGGTCCGGGCGCCCTCTCGCGCGCCACTCGTCCTTCCTCGGTCTCTCCTGCATGCGCACACACACACGCGTACGCCGTACACCGGCACACCGCTCGCGACCATAATAATAATATATACCCCACACTCTCTCTCTATTTCACTCACGCATCAGCCTAGTCGTTTTGTCTCGTTCTAGCCGCGTGCACTTGCAAGGATTTGGGGGCAACCCGATACGGGAAGACTGGAGGTTTCCGATGCTTCCGCCCCGCAAAAAAAAATAGAGGAGAAAAAAAATCGTATAATGAAAAAACACACGATCGCACTCGCACACAGAATCATCGCTTCCGGTACCTACCACATTATTATATACACACTCCCTCTTTCGTTGACGCTTACGATGCGTTTAAAATATGCATATTATTATATCAGACGAAGGGAAAAAACAACCATACAGTACCTACGCACATAATATATAATATACATATTATATATATATATGAGTGTGTGTATTAGTATTATATATTATTTTCTAAGGACCTCTTCTCCAGGAATTTAAACCTCTTAATCTACGCCATGAGTGTTCGTGATCGATGCAAAAAAACGGGGAACTTTTTCTTATGTCCTCGACGATTCCGATTGAGTGATCTGTGAGCTATAATACATAATTATTCGTAGCTTGGGGTTCACTGCGCTTAATTATAAAAAAATAAAATAAAAAATCTGTAATCAACTGTAAGTTGCAACAATATTGTTAACAATAAATTATTAAATTTTTTAAATATTTAATTATCGCAACAATATTGTGTATATTGTATCATTATTATAATATGTATAAAATGTATGAACGTCGTCAAATGTAATGGTCGAAGAAAAGAAGATCTAGATCACGAATTGCTATTTTGTTGTCTTTCGTGGTAATGACTAATACGAGGATTCAATTAATCGCTACACAATAATGATTATAACCATCGAATTAATAATCATTAGAAAATCAGTACGCTTCAATTATTTTCAAAAAAATTTAGATATATTTTAGTCTCCTTGATGGGTCAAAGTTATCTAGATTTTAAAAAGTCAAAAGTTGCACATAACGTTTAGGGAAAATAAATTTCTTGAAACACGGTTTATTACTTTAGAAGAGTTATATAATACGGTAAAATTATAGTTGTATATTATTGTGTAATTAATTTATACAGTTATTCAATGCATAAAATGTAAAGCGATTCGCTATAATGCCTATATTATATATGTTGATATACCTTGGGAATTCTTGAATTATAATTACATTATGTTAATTAAATATAATTTTTAAGTCAAGTATTCAAGTTTTATATTTGAAGACATTTAATATACTGCACTGAATAACATAGGTAAGTATAAACACTAAATAATACAGTAACTATTAACTAATTAAATGTAATCATAAAAATTAGGTGCTAAAAATGTATTTCACATACTTGTAATAATATATATATGAATATGAATATCTCATATATTATTCTGAATGATTAACAAACAATATTAATATAGACGATTTGTGTTTATGAATAGTAATTAACAAGTAACAATAAAATACCTATTTTAAAAAATTAACATTTATACAAGTCACATATATTTTTTTACTTTTAAACAAAATTGCATTACTTCAATAATAATTTCTTCCCAAACAATAAAACTAGTTAAATTAGGGCTATGCATTCAATGCATTAAAAATCATTAGATATGAATTTAAAAAGTTTGATGTCCTATAGCAAGTTATATTTTTATAAAACGAAAATGAATGATTAAAAATTTTTAAAAATATTCATAAAATATGAGTAAAAACACGAAAAAAATAATTACAAATTAAAAAATTACAAAAAAGTACCTTAAGAATAAAAAATTTAAAAATGCCAAATTAAAAGTTTCAATGTTGAATTCGGTGGTACCCATTTTACAATAATTTAAAAATAACATTGATTTAGTTCCTAATTGATTATCATTAACAAGACTCCAGTATTAAATGCTTTAATTGTTAATTTCGTCTTACAACTTACTATTGGGTAATATAGAATATGTACAGAATTTTTTTACTATAATGACATTAGAATTATGAAGACAATATAAACAAATTGTTGATAAAAAAAATACCTTTAATGTATGTGTAAAACCATGTAGAACTATTTTACAGGCTAATAATATTTACTTTTGAAGTCTTTTCTTTAAAAATAATTTTAAAAATTTACATTTAGCAGTTCAAGTTTCATTATGTTTAATATTTAAATCTGAGCTGTTGCCAAACTTAAAGGTAACAACATTGTGTGTTTTTTTGAAACTAAGTATATTTTCAATGTTATAATGTTCAAGCTAGTTAAAATAAGTAGGTACCTATAATATAAGTATATAAAATATTGCAATTTTAAAATACTCATAACTCAACTCAAAATTAAAACATCAAAAAAACTCTTCCAAAACCACACATGGAATTTCTTGTTAGTAGTTACCATTAATGTTTGTTTTGGTTTTCTGTGTCAATTAACTTAAATATTAAAACTAACGAAACCAAACATTAGCTGATGAACATATATTTGCTATATGTTACGCGCACTTATAAAACAAATACAAAAATGCTGGTTAACAATTAACATAAATCATTATAGTGTCTTCAAACTTAACCTACCCTAAAAAAATAACTAAATCATAAATAATCAATAATGTGTATTTAATTAAATAGTAGTTATGACCAAATTCACCCATATGTATAGGTACGAATTTGAATAATAACATGTGAATGGATATAATATTCTACACGCATGTATACAAATTGCAATTGCAAAAAGTAGAGGCGCGACCACAGTAAAAAACAATGCAATAAATTAATAAATATTTTTACTAACTAATAGCATAAATAGATAATGAGAAATACTAAAATAATTTTAGTCCAGCTATAATAATTTGCTTGTATAGATATCCTCATTAAAAACTATATCATATTTTAACTAATTTTACATAAGTTATTAATGTGTATCAAGGATCACAATATTTTTAAAAACTTAAAATTTAAATGCACATAAAGTGTTAATTTCATAATTTTATTTAGATGTATAATAATTTACATTACAGTCCATTTTCAGAGTATTTAACCATACTGCATGTGTGTTTGCATTAATTTTATAATTTACAAAATATATGGAAGGCCATACATAAAAAAATCTTAATTAGCCTATATTTTGACATCGCATTATATAATGAATTACTCAGATAATTATTATATGAATAAATATACATTCCAATAAATTCAACTTCACCTTAACTATTGTTTTGCTCTCGTTATCGCCAATATTAATTCCTTCATTAAATACTGTGACTATTGGTTTCCTTATAATATTTATAACCACTTTTATAAATTGTAAGAATAATATTATATAATTTCTGTAATGTTTTTTCCATAATTATTATATTAATAAAGGCAAAAAAAGAGGTACATTTGTTTGATTCCAATGTAAAGACTAAAATTATTGTCAGCATCTCATTATAGGCACGATACGATAATTAACAGAAAACTAAAACTGTTTAGTCCGCCAACCGCTTTTTCTATTTTTTTGTATCCATGACGTGTTAGAACCTAATACCTATTCGCCGTGGTATAGACAAGACTAGGGACGTGGGAATATTTTTACATAGTTTTCGCGCAGATAAAGACGACATTTTGATAAGAAGCTTCGTTTTTCACGCCCACCTGGACGCGGTGTTTTTATCTTTTGTCTCGCTGAATTCACATTTCTCACTTAACACAATAATACCACTTCTACCGTTGTAGATTGTAATATTGTATTATTTGTATTTATGAATATATTATTATTTATTATCATTGCATAACTATTATAGACTTGATACTTATATGGCTATATATATAAATACTTAAAATATCTATATTTATGAATGATATAAAACGATGATAGGTATTAATAATATTTATGTATTAGATAATATGTAATACTAATATGCATCATATTCATATTATATTTACTAAACTTGGTTATATTACCTAATTTTTTTGGAAAATTGTTTACAATTTTAATTGTCTTACTTGAATTTTACAATATTAAGTCAGCTGTTTAAGTATAATATACAATATAAAGGTATCTAGTACCTATACACATTATATGGAAATCCGAAATACTATAATATACAATTCTGAATAACGGTCGTATATAGATGTACAGCCGTACGAATAAATGTCTATTCCTACGATAGACCTGCAGTGAGTAATAATATTTATAGTTCTTCTTATAGTTCTTACCTCGTAGAGCCTCGGTGGAAGTAATCCTCGGAAAACAGGTGACGCCTATTTCGTCGAACCGTAAATTATGAGGATTGAGGCTTGCAAATAGTATATGAGAATAAAATGCACCTTCTTACAAGACTTCTCTCACCAGAATTTCGAAGCACTATGGTACATACCTATACATGCACAAATTAAATTAATATCTTAATAATTTATATACAACATAATATATTTACACTGGCAAACGGCCGACTGCTCAAAAACGGGTATATCGAGAATAGGGCTAGGCGACTGTTGTGAAAAGAGCAACCGGCGATTGACAGTTTTCCTAGTACAGATTACTGATAAATTGATTGTGGTTATCCCGCTAGTGCTAGTATAATAATTAACATGGTATATACAAACACGGAAAGCGGTATACTTAAGTTGAGTTTATACAGTGGTCCAAAGTGGTTACAACAGTACTTGTGCGCGGGTAATTACTAGTATTACATACATACTCGTAGAGTACAATATATTACTATATTATATATTACAATATATTACCCTAGGTTACCAGTTACCACGATATATTCGTTGACCTGGCTCTCGAATAACATTCATCATCGGCCATATTTTCAGTGTTGTCCAAATAAATACTTGTTATGTATAAGTCTCAACTTCCAACGTATATGCAATTCATATACTTATTGTTCAATTATTTTTGTCATTTGCCAAATCACATTCATGAAAAGATTTTAAATGTATGAGTTAAAAAATAATAAAATAATATAATATGATAGTTTAATCATTTTATCAGCATCCATATTTTTAGTTTAACCATCAATTTTAATTTTAAATATGATACCTATGCAAGGGTACTTAGAGTCTTTGATAATTGCATTCTTTAGTGGTGTAAGTTTACCGACAAGTACTGTTTTAATGTTCAATCTTCAACCCCTTCATGATGATATACTTTTCACGCTTGTCAAGACCCTTCATGCATATCCTGTTCAATTTTAACTATTAACGTTCTTGTAAGCTCTATTTCTAAAGCCCTCTACTCTTATAGTCCTATATGTAACCCTATTAGCTATTTATAACAGTTGAATATACCTTGGTATATCATGTTGATTTCCGCTTATAATTATTGCCACTATCGTATGTATAATACTATAATGTATAATAATAATTTACCATGTACCTACCTAAATTCTGTTTTATGTATTATTTCTAGAAACAAGAAGCCTGAATATGGACCAAGATAAAAGGTTAGATTATTAATTTGTAAAAACATACAATAACATGAATTTATAACAAATAAATAAATTAAAACTGTACATTTTATCAAATAAGAACAGAAAAATACCTAATAAAAGTAATAATTTTAAAATTGGGTAAGTATCTAAAAAAACGGTTTTGTTTATTACATCTTATTATGATTTCATCTATAAATATTTTAAAAGTTCTACCCGCTGTAGTCTAGAGTTGTAGTATATTCTGAATAGTCGCAAGACAACCAAAATCGTTTTTATGTTGAAGCCGTTAGTGATTCAATGTTTTTGGATGTTTTTCGAATTTATTATTTGGAATACTAGCTAAAATACTATAGCTGTTAGCAACTATCAAAAAATACTTTTGCTAAGTAATACTCTCAATGTTCAACAATCAATCTAATAGATATTTATATAGTTATTATTAGACTACATTCTACAAAGCACTTTTGTAACACTATTAGAGAGAAAAGTCGTATCTCAAAATGGGAACAATCAGAACATAATAAAAATAAGAGTACATAAAACACATCATAGTAAACCATTTACTAAAATAATATTTAAATAATCATTAGTTATTATTAAACTTGTTAACAATAATTAATTTCTTACCAAAAATAAGACATTCATGCATGATATTATTAGTTTTAATTATAAATTATAATTTATGACCTTATATCACTTAAAATAGGGTTATCTCAGATAAAAGAAACATGATGCGTTTAAAAGGTTATATTTACATATATTGTTTATTTTATAAACTGCACCAGTAAACATTATATGTTTAATGTTTATTGTATTTATAAAAATACTTAATAATAAATACACGAATACGTCATATAATAAAATCTGCTGCATTGTGTACCTATATTGTGTAATATATATATACAGGGTGTTCCATTTAATGTAAAACATTCTTTATTTAATAAACTAGATTTTTTATCTTTATCATTTTTAAGTTTTTACTCTTTTGAATGACATTATACATTTTAATAGAATATTAGATTGAATAGAATAGTATTTGGAAAATTTCGATCTATCAAAATCTAGTTTCTGACAAGTAGTTTTTGAGTTATAAGTTTTTACAAATGGACTAGTGGACCAACATTTCTCGAGTTAACTCTGTACTACTCCACTCCACTCGTAAAAACTCTAAGTACTCATAAAGTCGAAACCCATACACTACACATCCAAAATTCAATTATTATGTATTAAAGTACTTAAAAAAATTCTGCTTTGAAATAAGCAATTAAAAATGAATGTTGTTATTAAAAAATATTTTCTATGATTAATGTTATATTTAACGACTTAAAATTATGTGAACAAAATATTTTCAAAAAAGTTAATAATTCTCGAAACAATGAACATCTCAACTTAAATGGATCACCCTGTATTTCGTCATATAATATATTAATACAATATGTAAGCTAATTAGGAATGTAATAATACTTAAATTACCCTTTATTGGCAAATTATTATAATCATTTTGAATATTGACGCATTGTATGTTTGTATTTAGTATTATATATTTAGGTTAAGGCAGTCTTAATCAATCTATTATCTAGAACCTATACTATAATTTATAGTCTAATATAAAATACTAGTTTTAATGTTGAATTTGTTTAAAATACACAAAAGCAAATTGATTCACACAATTTATGGCAATTTAATAGCAGAAATCGTGCCTATACCTGTATGTATTTCTATTATTGATGACTGATGAGTTATAAGCAAACAAGGAGTATATTATGTAGAAATATAATACTTGATATAAATATTATACAATATACATAGTATAACATATTATATATAATATAATTAGAAATCAGCCTACCTATATTACGATGAGTGATAACGTTTTTGTTCTAATAGAAAAATATTCAGAATGCTCTTATCTTCTATAGTGTAAAAGCAAATAAGTAGATGATTTATCCCAATGTATTAGGGAGGAATTCGCGAATGTATTAATTTTAATAATGTATAATACTTAAAATTCTTGATTCAAATTCAAATTTATAATTCGAAATTGTTTATGCTTATGATTTATAACTTCAACTTACAAGATATATCTAGTTTTATATTGTATCATATAGATATACAAATACATTATATAACTATACCTACTTTATTATCAAAGATAAAAATTAAAAATCATTAGAACTGCATGTTTATAAATCACATACATAAAAATTCTGGTTTATTTGTATTTTGTATTATATATCACGTATAATTACATGTTTAAGGTATTAATATTTGATATGATTAGCCCGAGTTACTACACATTTTTATCATCTTGAACATTTTTTTTAATCTCAAAATGGAATTGTTTTGATCTAGCCAACTCTCACAAAATGGTTTAATTTCCGTTTTTAATTTTTGCATTATCCCACATCTTTTTTTAAGTGGAAACATTTGATTATGAATTATGATTATTTTTAATAGATTATTATAGTAATCATATTTATAATTCTCTAGTAAAATTATAACGGGCATTGGCTACTGCCTAAAAAAAATCAAAATTATTTGACGAACGAAAAATATTATAGTTTATTATTTTAATGTTAATATTTTACTTGGATATTTATAATTAAACTTGGCTTTAGGAACTTTATTGAAATTAATTTATAAAACGCAGGTACCTGTATTTTACTGAACAACTTTGAATTTTGAATACTTTTTAAGTTTTTTTTTAAGTAAAAATAATAATTTACTTGTGAATTATAATTGTGTGGTCAGTTAATATACATAATGTAATCAACAATATTTTCTTGCGAATATTTGAGAATTCAGACTGTGTTCTCTTACTTTTATAAATAAATTTGAAATTAAATTTTTAAAGTTATTATCTGTGTTCTTGATAAGTGAATAATTTATTGAACATGAGTATAAAAAATAATTATTGTACTATATGCACGTGATCCTGTAGTGATAATCATTATTATAATATAGTTACTTTATACATTAACTTAAAAGTTATACTGTTAAATATATAGAGTACACTAAGCTACATTGAATAAATGACAGTGGTTCTCAATCAGTTGGGGGTGGAGGTGTATTAATCCAATTTAGGTAACGCATGGTAACGAATATAGTAGGTATAGTAAGTAAATTACGAATATATCATTGAAATCGAATTATCATAAAACCGATACTAAAATAAATAAAATAATATTATTACAATGAACTATTTTCCTGTGTTTACTCTTAATAAACTAGTTTATTATTTTTTTTTTATTTAACTTTTTTTAATTCTAACTTTATAATGTACTGTGTATTGTGTTAACTGTTAAATATTTAAGGGGAACCCATCTGACTTTTGGCAAACACTAAAAAAGTGATCGTGAAATTTAAAATGTTGAGAAGTGAGAACCATTGGTACCTATATGGTATGTATCTATCGTTATAGATATGGAAATGCTTATATAATTATTCTATCACTGAATACTCATTTTTTAATTGTAGTAATGTAGTTATCAACATTAATGCCAGTAAAATGTAGGTTTAATATTCAGTGAAATGTTTATATTCAAATAGGTAGCTACTAAATAGTTGAATGTAAATTAATGTAATTATCGAATAGGATAATCGTGCGAGTATTTTAATGATACTTCCAATTTTTATAATAATATTAATTGATATAAATAATAATAATATATGTGTATTGACTATTGACTATTGAGTACATCGTTTCAATTTGTTGATAGAATAATATTTTTAAATGTTTTCACAAAACTTAGTAACAATTGAATTAGTTAACCAAACAATAACTTTGAATACACATATTTTAAGAAAAAGGGTAATAATGTGTTCCGTTTTTAATCTTGGTTAGAGGTTTCTATAATTTATTATTGAAACTAGAAATTATTGTGAAGCAAATTGATAAATATGAGGTGATGTCACGGCGCATAGGTGCCTACCTAGTTAAAATAGATTTGTTTTATTTCAAGTATACAAAGAAAGTTATTTTATTTATTAAGAGTACCTATGTCAGAAAATTTTTTTTGCATCTATTCGACCCATTCACAACATAACACATTTTACGTTCACAATAATGATTATAACCAATATGATTATAATAATCATTATTGTGAACGTAAAATTTGGTATGTTGTGCGTCGGTCAGAGAGAGAACAAAATAGGCAGACATCCTCTTCAGATGACAAAACAAAACATTTATTCAAAATAAATAAAAATAAATAGTAACTATAGCTCGTGAATAGTAATATCATAGATTTTACTAAACTAGTTTTACTTAATCTGTGGTAATATTCCCCATCTATAGTTACCAGAACAACATTTTTTCTTAAAATTATTATTTGAAGGTATAGTTTTGGTTATTTTGTATTGGACATTTTTTGGGTTGAACTATAATCCATTAAACTTTTAAGGGTCTACTTAAAAACGCTTAATATAACTTAAAGTATTCTTATTTACGTAATATAGAAATCTCATTCATTACCAATTTCCATGCAACAGCTTGTGCTCTGGTAGTGGTTGTCACAGACAAAACAATATGACGTGTTCATTATGAATTACAAGTTGAACTAAAGCGCCATCTATTGGAATATATTTTATAATTGATTAATAATATTTTTAATAAAAAACAGAAAATATAGGAGTATGACATTCTTTAGAAGTAGGGCATTCTCTTCCCGTGAGAATTTTCCTTCGTATTTCAATTTACATTATACCTACCTGTCATCAGAAAAAAAATTACATCAGAGTAAAAAGTACTCTAGTCGAATACTCGAATGAAATTATCTCCATTTGCACTTATTGTTTGGATTTTGGCTATGATCTACAAAAATATCCTATTTGTATCAAGATAATTCATAATTTGAGTGTACATTTTTTTGTTTTATTGAGTTTTGAGAATTTTTTAAGTCACTATTGCAATTATGTATATACCTTCAAATTAAAAATTATAGTTTAAGCTTTCCTACAAATGTAGAATAAAATATTAAATTTTTAAAAACCAAATGCTTTGTGTTTCATTTTTACTATTACCATATGACATATGGATATACTGATAAAGTTGGTGTTATCGTGTTATAAGTATATTATCTAGTATTTGTGAAATGGATTATAACTTATAAAACGTTATAAACCATTTCTGTTCTAAAGGTAATCTGTTGTTGTACAGGTACTCAATGCGTGTGTCGAGTGTTTCTAAAAAATTAAGGTTGAAGGTATTCTACAAAGATCCATACAAGACAAGTACATATTTTTAAATTGTATATAAATTATACTTATATATACTGTAATTGCAACCTTTTCATAAAAAAAATAATACTTTTTTTTTACTTCCTTTTATACATTTTAATCAAAGAATAATTGTTGAGGTTGAGCTGTTATGATTCGCTATGATATAAAATGTATGAATTAAAAAAGTACATTGTTATGTCTTATGTAATGTAATTATCTTTCCGTTATCTATAAAGTATACTCGATGCACTCCTATATATATATATTTAATTTCCTTTAAAAATTCATAGCATTAATTTAATATGGTATTCGCATTTATAGTTTATCAAACATTTTATAGTAATTAGCCATTTATTTTATTTGATATTTAATTCATAAGCCATTATAAAATAATATAATGTTTCAACATAGAACTGATAATAATATTCTGTATGGTGTACCTCAAATAAGGTTTCAGCTTAATAATTATTATTTAAAGTTAATTTTTTTAAATATTATAACAACTATCTTAAATGTATTAATGGGACTAAACTTGAGTATTGACTATATACAAGTATACAACCAAATCCAATGGGAGTTGAGGACTTAAGGTTTATATCCTCCTCCCCCTCCATTGTCTTATAAATCACCTTATGTGTCTTTTTGATACTACCACACTACGACTACAATTAATTTTTATTTATTATTACTTTAACACCCCTCCACTGATTACGGAAAATTAGCATAATAATCACCCAAAAGCAGTTTTTATTAAGATTAATTTTGTTTATCGATACTATTCAAAAATTAGTAATAGGAGAAATTTGAAATATTGACCAAATCTTTATACAAGCATTTTCTGGACATGATCATTTTTTTTTAAAAATATTTTTGCTTTTTAAGACATTTGAAATTGTGTACGTTTAAAATTTATTTTTCGAGAAAATATGTTGATTAAAATTTTTATGCTTTTTAGCGAAAATCTTGAAAATTTAGTAGGAATTCCTTATAGCAACTCAAATATATTAATATTCTAAGAAAATTGTATATTTACATAACCAAAGTAATAATAATAATATTATAGTGATATCATACGTTGAAATTTAAACACTTATCATGTATAACATTTATTGTCTTATACTTACATATTATCATTTTCTATATACACAATGATCAATGACATATTTTTCAAAATATTTGGACCAATTTTAAGCTATTTATAAAAAGTTCTATACGGTATATGGCTAAAGAAATTTTAGTTGGTAAAATAAATATAAAATAACAAATAAAATATCGTTAGAAATGGAAGCTGTTCAACATCGGTTTTTGTATGCAATACATTATCATTGAGTTAAAATTTATTAAAATATATCCTACAAGAGTCATTACTCATTAGTTCGTTACTGCAGTGACCTAGTCAATGACGAGGTACACTCGAAACCAAATAAACCTTCCTTGTTTTTTTTTTAAATTTTTTTATTAACGAACATAAATATTTAGTTGTACAATTACTGTAAATAACTTCAGTATTATGATTCCATAACTTAATTAAATAGTTTATTAAAAATTAAAAACTAGTATTGATTTGCTTTTTATTTGTAGTTCTTTTTACTTTTTGTATGATAAAACTTTAGTTTTGATAAATAAACTATCAGTAATCAATATCCAAAATGCAAAAATATTAATTTTTATCAATAATAATTTAATTAAGTATATAAACTTCAAAGATTTTCAATATAGAAAATTATTTTGGCACCTTCTTCACTAAGAACCTTGAGTATATTTTAATGTATTGATCTTCTATACATTTAATTTTAGAATATTATTTTAGGCTGTTCATTGTGAATGAATTCACGAATCTTTTATTTGTTTTAATTTATAGTTTACACTACATTATCAATCTTTCTATGCAAACATCGGTTGAATTGGTTTTCTCAAGTATAGTAAGATTATTAAATGCTATTTTAAACTAAAGCAATTGAAATTAATCCAAAGACTTTAAATTTAGGATTTTCTCGAATAACATGATTTAAAGTACCTATGTTTACCTTTTCATGAAATACCTACTTAATATAAGTCTACAAGTCACAATAACCTTAAGACCGTCATGCGCAACCATATACAGAATTGTTATTGAATTATATCTAATATGTAATTTTTGTAAAATATATAGTCAATGTCTGCACATAGCACATCAGAACATGGTTTGACAGTTTGCAATGCAGTTTGTACTGAAATGTAAACCAAAAAAATTTTTAAAGGGAATTACGTATTATAATAATGTTAAATATCTATATCTTAAATAAGGGGTTGCAAGTAATATCGCAAATCGCAATAACGCGAAATTACTTGATTAAAATTCGAAATTTATGATAACGACAAAATTTGTGAATAAATCAAATTTTTGTGGGAATGAAAAAAGCAGGAAATATTGGCTAAATATCAATTTCAGATTATGGTATGTGCCTATATTGTACCTATGAGATAAACAATTGAGAAACTAGGATGTTATTCTTCGAGAAAAATAGGTCCAACAACCTCAAATTCGTCACGATCGAATTATTATCATACTCGTTCAGCTAAAGCGCTCCAAATGATAATAACATGTTATTAATCTTACGCCACAAACGTGCGTACCTGTAGGTAGCTACATTAAAATAATTGTGCGAATGTGTGGTTCTGACAACTTACGAGGACTACGACGTCGAACCAGTGATCTATAGCACATAACGTTATGTAATATATTATTATAATTATTTACTTACACACATTCAAAATTGACGTAATTACGTGCATTTTATTCGCGGTTATTGCCTATATAATATACTATTATATCATAATATTATTATACGTTACGCGAACGTAATTATTATTATAACATATAAAATGTTAATATTATGCGAGTATTTTGGTGTAAACAGAAAGGGTCCGCTGCCACACATAATATTTTCGCTCGACCTTGGCGTTTAGGTTCGTCGGTTTGTTGCGCGAGCTCATTTTTTTCGCGCTACCGTCTAAAAAAGAAAAATTAATAATAATAAATACGTACACAACGAAAACGTCTGTTGACCCGGTGGCAGCGATAGCGCAAACATCTGCAGACAAACAATATTATTAGCGCGAGTTTATTATTATTATTATTATTATTGTAGCCATCAACAAACGGCGGCGGCAGCGGCAGCGGCACAAAGATACGCGACAGCGCGCAGAATCCAAAATATAGTATAATCGCGCGTTATTATCACGCCGCGCCGTCGCCACCGCCGCCTACCGTAGGGGCCGGACCGTCGTCGTCGTCGCCTGCCGACGCGATCGGACAACGCGTCGCCGCCGCGCCGTTACACGGTTACGTTAGTTGTCGAAAAAAATCATATCGTTGTAATAGACTACGTACAAGCGACTCGCAGATCAGTACCGCTCGCCGCTCGGCGTACTTGACAGCGCACGTCTGGAACGTGCTTGGTGCTTTTAAAAATTATTCGCATACTTTCGGAGCTCTCGCGCTTTTGTTATTTAAATATAATATATTTATTACAATATTGATCGCTCCACTGCAACTACTTTACATCATATAACGTATTGTCGTATTATTATATAATATAGTATTATCACACGTCGTCACTATCATCATCATTTTCTCGGAGGGACACCTGCCACCAAACTACTTTATTATAATATTATTATTATACATCTTCGACTGACGACACACGACGGGCGTAGTACAATTTTTTAACCCAATCCTCCACAGTCCAGAGTTTCCATGGCCGCTGATCCCGAGTACTGGGTGTTTGGATACGGATCGTTGTGCTGGAACCCGGGTTTTGAATTCAAGGATTCCATGGTCGGTTATGTGAAGGGTTTCTCCAGGAAGTTCTGGCAGGGAAACATTGCACACCGAGGAACTAAGGAAAAGGTAATACGCTTTGATTATTAAATATTATTAATATTATTGTTATTATTACCACGGTTTTCGAATTTTTATATTTTAATATTTACTCGAGCGCACGTGTAGTCTGTTTTGCGTCTTATCGCGAGATAATATAATAAAATAAATATATAGATACAAATGTACACGTGTAGGCACACGCTTGAGCGCATCCGCCCGTGTGAGTGCATGGCTGATGCAATGTTTTCATTTTGTTTCACGTCTGTATTGAGAACCACTGACTATCGCCTAGTGGTTCCGCTACCGCTGAGTGGTTGCCGCCTTATTGGGGAAACAATTATCACGACCCCGTATAAGCCACGTGACGGTTTTAACGTTAACGCCACGTTTCAACGGTTTTTCGTCTTTTACTGACGCTTGGAAGGGTCTCGGTGTAAATTACCAAAAATTGACTACACAAGTCAAACCACTTGAAACTGTCCCTTTATTATAATCATACTAAAATATGAGTAGTAGCTACAGAATTTACAGTACGCATACCTATACGCAAAATTGATGACCACGTTCGATTTTCTCTCGTTTGCACTGCATGTTAACTGTCAAGTTTCTATAAAATTATGCCCATGAACGACCTCCTATTTTTGTTCTGTAGTAGGCAATTCGAGTAGGCAGTTATTTCCCAAGTCTAGTCTTAATAATTGTGAATGTGTTCTGTAAAGTTGTAGGTATATAGAGATACAAGGGGTTCTCAGAATATTTATTTCGCTATTTTGCAAAAACTATAATACTGCTGAGATTATTTTTTCTTACATTGTAATTACTACTATTACGTTAAGACGTTTTTTACTTTAATTTTTAATATATCCACCACCAATATATTTCCGCATTTTTTATATCGATTCAATCAAACTGGTTTTCAGTAGATAATTAACCCATAAAAAAGTACAATTCTTCATAACATCCATCTAAACATGAACAGTTTTTGTACACATCGATTTGATGTGCCTATACCTTAATTTATGTATATTTCATCTGAAGTTTGGTAAAAATTAAATTCAGCACAATATTCGTAAAAAAAATTTTTATTCAGATGATTATATTTTCCCCACAATTTCTAGTTAATAGTTTTTATTGCATTATCTATAAGCGTAGATGCATAGTGTCACCAAAATGCCTTTCACTTATACGTTATGCCTATTCTTTAACTAATTGTGTCACAATCGATACAGAAATTTTCTTTGTTAAAGATTAAGGTCACCCTGATTTTATAAATTTTAGTGGCTTGTAAAATTTCAAGATATACCTATGAAAAAGTATGCTTTATTAAGTTTTATATAGTTTATTTATTAAACAGGTTATTTAATCTAAATTTCTGTTCATTAATGACTGAAGGCCCAGGGCCACGGAATTTTAGACAGACTAGAGTAGTTTTCTTTTAAAAATGACCTCCACATGACCACATATTACCCGAGTGAAATGTCTCAGACTTACCAACAGTTTGTACATAATTATATTTTATAATAGATATTAGCTATCAATCAAAGCATTCAATTTGAATTCATTATTTTTATTTAAATATTATTTGCAGTAGCATTTTAGCACAGCTTGTAATTAAGAGTAGGTAATATGGTTTTGATATTTATTTGATTAAAGATTAAACTGTTAAAATATCGTACGTTGTGATTCGTGGTATATAATTATACAATTTACATAACTTAGATTGTAAATGAATAATAATAATTCTAAAAAATACACAAAATATCAAAACTATTAATAAATATTAAAAACAATTGTACCTGCAGTTATTGTAGATTAAATATCCATAACAAATTAAATAAATAATATTATTTATTGATTGTTGCAAATATTAATAAGAATTATTCTTAAGTCATTACCGTGTGCATATTATGTTTTTAGATTTTTTGCTACTATGTACATTTAAACAAAACACAAATATTTTGTAAAATTGTTATCGTATTTTCTGTTTATTTGTTATTTGTTATTTAATAAATTATTCAAAACGTAGAGAATTTTAATACTTTATAGTTAATGCTATATTAATAAATGTAGGAAAAACATTTTTATAAAACTGAATAATTAAGTCATTAAAATGAAAATAAATGTAGCTAGGTACTTTAGCCTCTAAATTTTAATCTTTCCTTTTAAAACATTTAAAATGAATTGTAAGTGATCTTAACTTTTTTAAATTCATAATTTTGAAAAAAAAATTTGTAGATTAATATATTATATAATGCATAAATGGGAATTGAAAAATATAAACCCATCCACGATTTTTAATTTCATAAAATTAATTTTTATTTTGTGGGATACCTTATTATATATTTTATTTATTGATATATTAGTAATGACTATAACTAATCAGTAATCAGGTTTATATAATATACAAAGCATATATTGGATATTTGTATAATCTTGTTTTCCTTAAAAATTGAATGCAATCGAATAAAACAAAAGCTAAAATATACAGCGATGTATAAATACATAATATTATTGACATAATTCCATTATAATATTAAAACTTAAACTCGATAAAAATGTAAATAATTATCAATCTATGTATAAAATTCTTTCATAAAAAAAATGTCCTCGGCAGAACCTTTACGCAGTAATGTTTAGATGTTATGTAATATGTATGTTAATTGCAACATTGCATGTGTTATTTTAAATTAAAAATTAACTTTACTTTAATAATGCCAATATAAAAACCATGGGTCCATATATTATGTGGACAACGTAATGTTTATGAATCATTTTATGTAAAATAAAGCGGTTAAATGATGTTTTCAAAGTATACGAAAGTAAAATCTAGAATTGATACTAGATTAAAGTTTTAATACGTATAAGCATTAGGCAGGTAAAATTATTTATTAAAATGATTAATAGTAAACATATTTTCAGATAATTTAGTGAGATTAATGTATTATTATTTTTTAAGAAATACCTGTGAGTTATATGTTTTAAGAAAACTTGAAAATAAAATATAAACATTTGATGCTATGGGATGACGTTAATTTTCAGGTGTTCAAATAAGAAAATGTACTTTCAATATGTTCAAGTGCTTCTATATTAATTCTTATCATTAAATTCATTTTATCTGTGTAATGAATATACACATTACACTTATAAGCAATATATGTATTAAATCATTAACTGCACATAACACTTCATAGATCTGTTATTAATTGCTTATAATATGACATTTTTTAAATTTTATATTCTTATTTTAAGGCAGAAAATGAACTTATAGGATCTAACATTATTTATTTTATGATTTAGACAAAAAGCAAGTGTCTTGCCATTATTATACGTTCATACTAGCTTATAGAATTTATTACTATTGATTACAAAATAGTACCTATAATTATAGCACCTACCTAATTACAATTTAAACTATATTATTATGTAAGTAATTGGAACGAGTCCAATACAATAACTGAACAAATTGATTGAGTTGCATTTAAAATCTTTTACAAGTATTGTTGGCGAAATGTTTTCAAATTTTCAATACAGTGTATTATTCAAAGTTGATTAGTTTGATTTTGTTATTCGTAATATTTAAGATCTTGTAGTTATCTATAAACTGTTTTAAGTCCAAATCTGATGACTAGTTCTATATTAAATCATTAATAGAATTAAAGCCTTTGTACTAATTACTAACCAGTAACCAGTAAGGCAGTAACCATCGTTACTAAATAATAATAGGTTATATAAGTGTGCACACAATATTACAATAATTTACTGTAGCTCAGTATTCGTCATATTATAGTAAATTAGATTGGTAAATTAGTAAATTAGATAAGTACTCATTATGTTTATATTGTCAGTCAGAACCGTCAGTTAAAAAAAAAACATTTGTCTTAATTTTTAATTTTTAATCTACCTATAATAATTGTTTGTTGCAAATTGCGTAGTTTTATTCAGAGGATCCGTAAAATTAGTTTAGATTAAAATATTTATTAATATTACCTGCACGAGTTAGTTTAAAAAAAAAAAGTAGATTTAGATATAGCTCGCCAATTATTATGTTGATAGTGATGATGATTATAGTAGAAATAATAATGTGATTAGGTATTTAGGTAATTAAAGTAGTAAGTATAGTAGATAAGTAGATACAAATTACAAAAAAAAAAAAATAATGAAAATATTTATTAATAAAAAATTTCACCATTTATTATTATTGAAAATGTCAGTAACACAATAAAGTTGATAAATAATGATAATCTTATACTAAAAATAACTTAATTTACGGCCAAAATGGCTGTGCTTGATAAATTAGAAAATAGCTTAGGTGAGTTGATATTACAGTCGAAATGCCGATTAACATGAGTAATGTGAAGGTGAAATAAATATATTATACAAAAAGAGAGAAGAGGTCCAAGAGAATAAGATCTTCTTCACTGTAGGAGTCTATTGTTTGAATTTTTTACAACTGGGAAATTGTGTAAACTACGGACATCACAATATGGTCTTCTTACTTAGACATACATCATATTATTATTATGTACATGGTTCAATCATAACTGTATCTAATACAAAGCCATTCAGCAAACATATGCCTCTACTCCACTCCCATCAGAAAGTATTGTCCCGTCTATTCACATTTATTATATGTATGCCTATATTATTGTTATTGTTATTGTTATTTATAAAAATATAAACGAAAACTAGTATTTGACTAACTTAGGTTAATGTTATATTTTTCAGCCAGGACGTGTTGCCACATTAGTCGAAGACCCACAGGTAACTAAAGTTTAATATTTATATTTTATATACATCTTGATACCGAAACGAAACGTAACGTATTATTTTCTTTTAACCGCATTCCGTTTAGTAAACAGAAAAAATATGTCCTTCGTAGCTTATTGTATAGTGAATGAGAAATGATGTGTGTTCTGTTGTGTTGTATTTTGTTTATATATTCTGCAGATAATAATATAATATATCAAATGAACTATGCAGGAAACCATAATAAATAAATATGTAGTAATCAGTAATCAAGTAGGTACATTCAATCTACTTACAAATTAATATATCTAGTATTCTGTACGTGAGATACATGCATGTTTTAATGGATCTAAGTAAGAATATCATTTTATCAATAAAAGTAGGTGTATAATTATGTATTATTATCCATTTCCTATTCAGACTAAGAATTTCATTATATTTGCAATATTTAGCAATTTGTTCTAAGAACGACTATAAATATGTTGCTAATACTTTAAATAATAAATGATTGAAGGTGATAAAGTTTTTAAGTAATTAATATTCACAAATAAAACGTACTTATAACGAAGATGAATACATATTATATAGGTAGTTACCTACAATTTTTACTAATTCTTATTCATATGTCATTGATTCATAAATTGTAATACTAACATATTATTTACAGTACGGCATTATTATTTGTTTAATACTATCATACAACCAATAATTGTGTTTTTAATGAACGCCAATAAAATTAGAGATCATTAAAATAATTGTATAGGTACTATTTTTGCTTATGATATTAATTTCTTTATCTAATATTATGAATACAATTAAAAATTAGAACAGATATACCTATTGTATATTTTATAAATTTTAAGTAGGGTAACTTTATAATGTAATTAAATTATTATTACATTTAGAGTAAAAATAAAAATGAATATGACTAGATATTATAATATTGTATTTGTGTATGAACAGACATATTATATTATAAAGAGTACAAGAGTAAATTATGTATGTAATTCAACAGTACCAAAATATTAAAAATTAAAATTATTAACAGTATGTTCAAAAATTTTAAAACAAAGAAATAATAATTGTGAATTGTTTGTAGGCGCGTCGTCATACGTAAGTCCAAGTATAGGTTTACAGTTTTTATTAGACGGTAGCGATTATAAATCAAAACTCAGAGAGTCGGTAGTGACCTTGAGAGGGCTCTAAAAATAATAACAGACATTATATAAGACAAAAAGGTTTTTATCCCAATTCCGATATTATTACTCCCGTTATTTCTAAAATTAAAATCATTTATTTTCATCAATCGATATACCTATTGTTTTTTTTATTTCGAAAATGAAATTGATATTAATAAAACTGTAGGGGTGGTTTTTTATGGTTACCCATATTTTTCTTCTCAATGAAATAGCTTTACGTTTTCTTATATATACCGCTAAGGCATCAAATTATAGGTTATTTATAAAGGCTATGAACTCAATTGGACATTTATTATTAAGGTCCAATTATTGCATTCGCGCGCATTATTCAATATTTCAATCTATAATCATTGTATTTAATAGTCGTTATAATGTACATTTTGACTTTACTTTTAACTATATTATATTGTACCAGATTAGAATAACTGGTCTTATTTTCAACTAATTTATTTTAATTATAATTTGTATTCCTATAATAGTTATGAATTGTTATAGATTATAATAATATGTGTATAGAAGACTATGAAACTAGGTACGTGTTTTTAATTAAATTGAAAAAGTTAATGTACTAAATTATTCACAAGGTCTTAACTTTTATCAATAATATTCACAATAATGATTACATTTATACATGTTTAAACCTATTATCCTAAACTTCATCTATTGGTTTTATACAAGTAGCATAACACAACTACTCACAAAAGTCAAATAGTTGTACGTACGTACTAATAGCTTAGGTATTGCAAAGGCATACGTCATTAATCAAATTTAATCCCGTGTAAATGACAAAAATACTGGATGTAACACAACGATTTTACTGATTTTCTTCTTATGATTTAATTTATAACCTCAATACAATCAAACGATTATATATTATTATATATTACGCAGTCGTTGAATGCAATACCTACCTAGTGTGAATTTAACAAGTAATCACTGATCATCAATACATTTTGACTTAGTGTGTTTGATAAAATCCATACCTGCAGCTCTATACGTTGTGTACAAACTACCAACTCGAGTGTAAAGGTTAATATTTCGTTGAAAATAAAAAAAATCACTTAACAAGCTGTTTATAGTTTATGTTAACCGACCGAACGCAAATGTTTAATTATTTATTGCCTACCCTTCTTCTTGATCCCCTAGCCATCGTCGACTACTTTACTTTTTAACTCTGGTATCCCATTTTATACACATAAACACGATTTATCCACCTATATTTTCAACGAACTGGTCTGTTCTTCTTAGGGTTTCCAATGTTTCCATTCAAGTACTTCTTGAGTTACAAACTCCTCCATACACAGACATTAGTCTGTTTTAAAAAAAAATCAACACGAATAAAGACATGTTATGGTTTTTTTTAACGAATTCTCAGGAGCTACCTTTTGCACCCGTAGAAAATTGCATTTTTTTTAAATGAAAGAAGAGCTTTATTCTGCGAAGCGCGTTTAGCATAGTATATTGATTGATGCTCGTCCTACAGAAATTAAACACTATTATGTTGTTGTCAACTCGTGGGTACCCAAAAATGTTGGCTTCAAAACATATAAAATGTTGTTAAAAAAGTTATGGATTATTTTACTTTCAATAAAGTAGGCAATTCAATTTTGGTTAATTTTATCGATAGAAGGACAAATCAAACAATACTTAAAAATTCGTTTTGTTTACCTATACAATTCTTCAACAAACACAAAAAAATAACATAAAAAAAAGAAATCTGCAATTTATTGGAAAAAAACAAATTAACTTGATATTTTATTTTATTATTCTATAATTTTTTTATATTTATTTATTACTATGTAAATATCGGTACGGTTGGTTTTGGCGGAAAATAAAATAAATTTTTTATTTAGACGGAAACGAATATAAGACCCTCTAGCCTTATCTACCTATATAATATATATATTATTATATATAAATAATGTACCGACCTATTGTGTGTATATGCAACCAGCTATAACAGGAGAGTTTGTTATTGTTGCAGGGTTTCGTGTGGGGCAAGGCGTTCCTGTTGCCGGACGAGACTGCGTTTAAGTACTTGGAGATGCGGGAGGTGTACCTAGGCGGTTACCGGGTGCACAAGGTGGACGTGCGGTCGGACGGCGCGGACGACAGCTGCGGGCGGACCGTGAACGCGACTGTGTACGTGGCCACGCCGGACAACGGCCAGTGGCTGGGCGAAGCGCCCGTCGACGAGCTGGCCACGCAGGTGGCCACGTGCGCCGGACCAGCCGGCCACAACGCCGAGTACGTGATACTGTTGGCGCGGTGGGAGAGGCAGAACGCGCCAGTGCACCGCGTCGACATCGAGCTCAGCAAGCTTGAGCTGCTCGTGCTGGAACGGTTGCAGTCCATCGGCGTGAGGCCCGACGACGTGCTCACCACCAACAACACGCCGTCGTTCTCCTCCATGGTGCCCGAAAAGAAGTTGAGATGTTTGAACATTTGACCAGCAGTTTATGTTATATATATATATATATATATAATATGTCATATGTATATATTTAGGTATGTGAGTACAGTAGTACACGCTACTTCGTTACTATCGTAAATCCACTAACCAAATTGTAATATTATTATATTATGGTTGATGTTGTTATAATGTCATCACGCAGACACCCGAACAACTACCTGTGACTATATATTTTGATATCGCACTCTTACGGAGGACATATTTTAGACGACTTGATAAAAACGAAACTGCGAGATGATATTTTGACTTAACAGTTTTCGTCTGCGTGACGTGAATATAGTAATGTTATTATGTTCTAGTAATAATTTTACTCAGCGTATATCATATATTATAAGAACAAATAATACGTATCTACTGACGGGGAGACGAGTATCTCTACATAATACTCTGACTCTGAGCGATATGATTTATTATTTTTAGTTATATTATAGATATACCTGTATCACATAATAGCGAAATAAGTACAATTTACTAACTGCGACAGGGTGATATATAATATTATATACCTACAATGTAGGTCCTACATTTATAAATTATTTTATTTCGTTGATGTTTTATAAAACTTTTAATATTTATTACTATTACTATTACTATAATTATTATAATTACTATTATTATTATTTTTTTTTTATTATTATTATCATGATCATCGTGATGACTGTTATCGTCGTACGATGAATTGATTTCATCACGAACGCAATGCCTAAAATATTTTTATTTTTATACACACTCGACGATGACCGTGATCGGTGCATTGTATTATTTTTATAAAATTATCAAATGTGTCCAAAACACTACCTACTGCTTAAATATGTATTTATAATATATTAATGTATAAGTGTATGTGATGTTATTTATTATATTTCGACGTGTTTAAACGTCGCTCAAACGAAAAGCAAATCATACATGCATATATTGTCATGTATACACCATAATATATCAATATACCTACACCATTGATTGGGTTATTGAAGAATTCGCATGTGTATAAAAGAAATTATTGCCCCTATTTATTGTTGTGAATATAATATAATAATATATAGGAGCTCAAGTACACTTTTAATACAGTTAAGTCGAACGTATAATATAATATATCTTGTATAAAATATGTACCTATAATATAAACCAATATACCATTACATATAATATGCTAGTATGTCAAATATTATACATAATATATTTTTTTATATTTAATTTATAGTATCTATACCGTGATGGTATTTTTATTTTGTATTATTATTTATTAATGCAATTGTTTTATATTATATATATTTATAATATATACTTGTATAACTTGATGTAAATAAATAAATGCGTAGTTTGTGTATATGTGTGTTTGTGCGTAACGTATGTGTTTACTGAAAACTAAAAGTGGTTATGTAGTAGTTATTTGCCAAATGAAGGTATTGCGCACGTCGTATGCATAGTTTTGACTATTTAAAAATGTGTCGGGTGAACACTATATTTAATTGAGCGTGGAACTCTTCCAAAATAGTATTTTTGTTAATATATAGCACGTGGCGTGCGCATTTATAAATTGTTCAAGTTATATTTGCCTTCTATTATGATAAGAATGTAGGTATACATTTTTTTAGAAGATACTATATATAACGCACATATATTTGCAGCCTCGGCCCTGCTTTCTTTTGTTTTTATCGACTAGGATATTTATCTGATATTTTCATTTAACAAAAAGGAATTCACGATTTAATAAGTAAAAATTAAACTGTGCAAAAAAATCGTATTTTTTTATTATTATAATTAGTATCGTATTTTATAAAGATAAAATTCAAAATATAAATACCTTATGTATCTATACCTAAAATAACCTGTTCGATTTAATGTTCCGTTAATTTTATTCTACGATAAATGGTAATATAAAATGATAAATTATTTAAAATTGTAATTTATCATACTTTATTCTTTAGGACTCACAATAGCCAAATAGGTAGACCATCTGTGATATCAATACTGATTTTTTCTTTAAGCAATAAATTGTTATTAAACATATATTAAGAGATTATATTTACATAATCTAAAAAAAATAATTGAGACAATAAGCATTATATATAAATATAACAATAAAGCGCGGTCGTACGCTCAATACGCGACAACGCTCTGAACGTACGTACCGGCCGTCGTTGCTAACACTCGGATGGGTGACCATCCGGGTTTTTAGCAACACAGACAAACGTGTTCCAACCCACCGCCTCCCCCCAACACAGTACCAGGCTAATGACCTTTGTAGTTGAAGACTTAATCCAAAAAAAAAAAAATAATAATAATAATAATAAAGCACTAGATTCTAGAGGTATAGAGTATAGTACGAAAACAATGGGTACAAATAAAAATTTTTAAAAAATCGCCTACAGTGAAGATTGATGACACCTTTTGGTTTGTTATTACTATTATCTAAATTTAATACCTATTCAATTAATACAATTAATCAAAAATAATATACATTATTTTATTGAAGCTATTAAAGATCTATATTATTGCAGTATGATTATGTGTCATGGACGTGACCAAATAGATAATAATAATTGATAAAATAACACGATTCCTACTACCTATGTATAATATTCTCAGTTTATTCAAAAAAATAATATCAATAGTCTGATGAAGTTTTCAAAAAACTGAAAAAATCAAAATGCAAAAATTTTAGACTTGAGGGTTTTTAAATAATTTAATATACGAATATACGATTCAAAATTGTGGGTGTCTTTCATTTTTAAAATATAGGTAATTTTAGCTAAAATATTATTGTAGCCTTCTTTCGTGGATATATGAAAAAAAATGGAAAATTCCTGAGCACTTCTCTATTATTATACCGTTACTTATTTTCTATAAACCGACTAAATGTGATGATGAAATATGATAATAAGTTATAATTTACGAAGTTATTATAAATTGTTTAGTGTTTCAAATTTTCTAGCTCGGAATCTATTTAATATATCAGACATCAAATATCGAAGTGTACAATGTACATGTATCAACAATTTATTTTTTATTTTTTTTTTAATATTTAAAAACACTCCTCGGCCACCAGGGTTACTGGCATTTCTGAAGAAACACATTTCATTTTATTATTTCTAAAATACATTACTACTAAAGTTTCATACAAAATATCTTAAAATGGTGCATTAAGGTTTAAGTTATTGATAATACATGTAATATAGTCTATGTGTTCTTGTTATATTTTCTGAAATAAGTTTAACTCTTTGAGGAGTTCCAGAAGAGTCAATGTTCGCTTTGTATTGGGTAATAGTATTTAGCTGTTTTTATTTTTTGTTATCTTATTATCTAATAATAACTAATTATTTTCCAATTGAAGTTTGTTTTAGTCAATTATTATTATAATATTGAAATATATAAACGAGACTTTTATGAAATGATTTTCAAATGATTTTTCATTGGTAATTCAGACGAAAAATTGAATATTATAATTCCTATCACAAAACTAACATGATATTTTATTATAGTAATGTATTTTTAACTAGTGAAATAATAGTTTGTATTATCTTTGTTGATAGCGCATTTAAATAACGTATAATAATTGTTGAAAAAGCACTTTGTAATTCAACAGTAATAGTTACAATCTTCTCGAAGTAATACATATATCTTACCTAATTGCTTATACCTACACAGGTATATGTTTAGTGTTTACATATTATACATTACGACATAGACCCAAGACCGTATTGGATTCAAATCACCAATTATAGATATAGTAGTTAGCATTTTGAAGGTTACTGCAGCATGTCCGTATGAAAATATAGTTACATTAATAATGGATGAACTGGAACGTCTGCAGGAACTTCAATTGGTAAGTTCGTGAAAAATGCATATTATTTATTTACATAATTTATTATAAAATACAAACAAAATAAATATAAAATTATAAAATAATTAACTCATAAATATCAGCTTCTGTATTATTAACTATTATTTAATGTATAAGAAATACCGGCATCATACGTATATTAATTCTAACTGCCGTCGTTTAAACCAAGTATATCATACATTTTAGTCACTTATGTCATACTCATTAGTCATTATACGCATAGACATGTATGGTGTACATTTGTATAGGCTTACAAAAAATGTAAAATTGAATTATCACATTATTTATTACAATTTCTACCGGTAAAAATGTAAATTAACGCCAGTCACTTCCCGCTTGGGCTTACGTAGATACAGGATAAGAGTATTATTAGTTATTATTATTATTATAACATAATCAGTAATTTGGTATTTAAACAATATTATTATGTGTACGCTGTGTAGTATAATACATGTTAGTCAAACAGCTAACCGGAAACGGCGGATACTGGTTAATTAGGAACAGTTGTCAATACTCGATAATAATAATATGACAATTGACAATGTTAATATAAAGCAGGTGGTGAAGGTACATAACATAATATATGATGATATATAAAAATGCCATCTGTACTGCTTTTTATTGTGGGAGTACTAAGTAGGTATCATTGATAAAAATATTTTCTAAGGTTTTTGTTATAACTCGTTTCTTTTCATATATTATACTATTGTAACGAATTTCATAATAATACCTATTACACGAAACCTGTTTTTTTTTTTATATCATTCAATTCGTATTTTGGAATTAGTAAGTCGTCAGCCAACGATTTGTTTGTTTTATTAAGACGAAATGAATATTGAATTCAAATAATTTACATCCATCACTCGATGTATTATTATGCACAGAATAATTAGCATGCGAGCATGCTCTTCTACATTTTTCCATTTAGTACCTAATAAATTTATTCAAATTCTAATAATCTGTTAATTTTATGTAGGTTTACTATATTTTTAATTCTTTAGATTTTCTCAATTCATTTTAGAAATGTCCTGTGGCTAACTTATATTATAAAAATGAGACCAAACCTTTTGAATAATTTTTTTTTTGGAAATATTAATTTATCAAATTAAAAATTCAAATTTGTAGTTTCTGAGTTGTCAGAAGTTGCAAATGCAACTTTAAATTCAGTTAAAATGCTTATAGACAGAATAATAGTGCTTAGAATGGTTTTACGAAAATATAAAATTTAGTAGATCTAGTATTTATTGTATTCATTTATACAAATCATAAATATTTAGTTTTAAAATTAATTACTAGAATTTTCAAATCATCTTAGTCACCATCAAACTTTTTATCATTGAGTTTAATTTAATATATATAATAATAACTAACATATAAATTAAATATTTTCTTGTACATAATATTATCCTCAGTACACAGACTACAAAGTTAAATAATTCAAAAACTACTCAAAAGTATTCATTTAGATTTACTAATAGATTCTTTGATGAATTACTATGAATTCATTTTACTGTATGATTATCTAACAGCTAACACTAATTACCACTACATAGATGTTGAAAGTATATTTTACCATTTTTGCAATAATAACATTTAAATTTTAATACATACATGCCGTATTCAATTTTATATTCTTAAATGAAATATTTTTCTGAGATTTTGTAAAGATATGTACAAATCGAAATTCAAATAAATAGTTACATAGACGGGAATATTTGGTATAATATTATTGGGGGGAGGGGTGAAATCTCTCCAGGATGCTTTCAAGCACCCCAGAAGATTTAGTCCGTTTACACATTATTATTATTGATAAATGTATGACATTAAAATAAACATATAATAATGTATTATGAATTTACATTTTACAATTATATACAAAGATATACAACGTGTTTGGTGGCAAAATGTAAATAGTAAGTTGAAGGTTGAAGCCTGTCTAATGTTGATAATGGGCGTTTGTCAGTCTAACTCCAGTCTCCACACATAAATTTGGTCAAATATCCACCAATGAGTATAGTTAATTAGTTATATGAATTTAACGTTATGCTGAGCAGAGCGGAATGACACAATATGGTACTCCCCCAAAATGTCGGTACACTGCTAAGTTGGAATCATAGAAACTTTTACAACAATTTGATTTCTAGAAACGTTGAACTACGTAAAAAACTATTTTCTAAAACTTTAATATATATTCCTAGATAATGAGTGTGTATATACTGTTAAATGAACCACTCTGTACTGTTCAAATATTTACAGTTGTCAGTTATCTATAACATCGAGTTCTTCTGCGCAGTACGATTTATAGTAACTACACAAATATTCCATTTTCAACTGTAGATAACAGAACTTTCACGTACTTATAATAGGTATGTAGTACATAATACACACCTTATACTTCGTGATGTAATAATTTGTTTTTATTGTATGATAATAAAATGAATTACTGTATGAAATGTAAAAATATATTACTGATACTAAAATATAATAATAATATAGACAATATAGACCCATATTATTACAATATCAATAATTTATCATCTTATAATATTATTTTTAATTATACATTGATTAGTCGTTGCATTAAGATATTTTATAATATATGAATACTTCCAAAAATGGTTGTACAATAGGTATGATAATTTTTTATTCTGGAAAAGTTTTTCTATAAAAATTAGTATTTTTATGCGATATTTATCTATTAAAATGTACATAGGTAGTAGGATTATTTTGTACCACATGCAGTTTATAGTAATTATTAGGTATAGGTGGTATACCTACAAAGAAATTGATTTTAAGCGAGATTTAATTTAAATGCATTTAACTGTGTTTTTCGTTCTAGACAGGTACCTACGTATTAAAGTGACTACAAAAACATGTACGAGATTTATTTATACAGTTAATTCATTGAACACAGTTCCTTCCATGTATATACTTTACATAATATAATGCATCCTACACCAATCGAAATCTTCGACCCATTCTTATACATTTATGCGTGTACAAAATGTTTAGAATCAAGATACGGTATGTAATTATTCTTATCTTTTAATATAATATTGTTATAATAATGCTCGCTGAGGTCTAAAAGAGTCGATTTTGACGAGCACTTTTAATGAAAAAATAGTCCGTCTGTACAAAATAAAATCGTTATTATTATTAATCTCCTCGGACACGACATCATGATGTTCGATAAGTGTATGCCCACCTAATCCTTTTTGTTCCGGTCCAGAGCATATTATATATGGGTACCTTATATATAGCTGGTTAAGAGAGAGAGCAATATAATTTTCAAACATAATTGAAGGCATACCTAGGTAGTCAACTACTGCGGCTGCAACGGGGTAAAAAACGAAACACACGCCGTCTCCGAAAACGTTTGTTGACGACATAATTATACAGTATAATATATGATATAATATACAACAACTGACGCGCAATACACCAATGTCGTATACTCGTATATAATAGGTATATTATAATATTATATCATAAACAAAAATTATAATAATTAATATGCATTCGAATAGTAAAACGATCCTCGTCCAGGCGAGTATTCAAAATTGGAATAGGTACCGAGAGCATTATATAACACCATAATAATACATATATAATATTATACATTTATAAGACTTGTAAGTTGTGGTCTTCAGCAGAGACCTATCATCGATTTCGCTTTTCTATACCTCGGTCTAATTATATAAATATAAAATAGGTATGGTACCTATAAAGTATTAAATAGTAAAAATATTAGAAAATAATTTTTAAAAAATGTAAAATGTTACCTATCAATATAGGTAATGCAAAATAATCTTGGGTATCTTTAGAACAAAACTTATAATGAGAATATTTTCGATTTTTGAAATGTATACCTACCATACCTGTTGATTGCTGATTAAATGTTTTTCTAAGAACGGGTGAAATGCCGAATGCCATCTGCTGCATTCTTCTAGATGCTCCAAACGCTGAGATGCAACATTTGTTTTTAAGTTATATATATTTTAAAATGTTCTCAAACATTCAATAGTTTGTGTATATCGTACTTATTATTTATAATAACTATTATCCGACAAGTTATCTCAACTTTATACAGTATATCGAATATATAGTAGAAATAAATAATCACATTCATACGAAGATAGTTTTGAACTTGAAATACACGAATATATTCACGTACAAATATTTATGCACGTATAAATAATATGGACGTTTCGTGAGTAACGTGGAGTAAGTCAATCTGAACAGAAAATTGTTCGATTATTATAATATCTTGTACACCTAATACATTTTTTATGAAGTTTTCATTATCAAAAATTTGATTTTTATAATTTATCTTATTTTAAGTTGTCTATCAAAAAAAGCCATTACAGTTATTCCGAATTTAATAACACACATTAATTTTTTCATAAATATGATGGTGAAACTCACCGTCAAATATTAATTTTATTATATGAATCAGTGATCATATTAATTTTCCTGTATTCTGTTTGCTCTTAAGAGCACAATTTGTTTCCATACTGACCCACACGCAGCATTACAATTTTTGTCTTCGTGCAATCTTCTTTTGCGTATTGCGTTGTATGTTTAATATTAGAGTGAATGATCTATTATCAAATTTACAGATAAGGTGCAGTGGAAAATTCTCGATTCATAAAACTCGTAAACCCTCCTACTTCCTAGGTTAACGTTATAATGTTTAACTAGCTGAAGGAAATCTATTTTTTATACTATAATGTATATGCTTTATGCTCAACTTTTATAAAATGTATATGTTCATACTATTATAAATATATTTTAAACATATGGGCAATTTATGCTGGGGATAGGCAATTTAACTAATGATTTTCTATTTTATTATTATCTTGACTCTAATAGTTTACCTAAGTACCTAATAATAAGTCTCTAATAGTATACCTAACTACCTAAGTACCTATTCTAGCTATTCACAGCTACAAACAAATTGATTTAAATTATTATTATTTTTAATTATTTACTATAATTATTTATATACTTGACTTTTTAAATTTGTACATGCTTATATATTAGGTTGTAAAACATGATGATAAAATTATAATGTACAAATTAAGTTATTACATACTCGGAAGAGAGCTTAAATATAATATTGTACCCTTCGCAGGTAGTACTAAAGTAAATCCGAAAGAATTAGCCACCTGGGAGTTTACTGCAGGTCATTAAAATCGGAAGAGTTTACAATCACCCTATTCGTAGATCGCTACCGATAGGTATAGATCACACATTCAAGTACAACAATGGGTGCCAAGTTGAAATATATTATTAGGTACAGCACGACAATAATGTAATGATATAATGCTTTTACGAACGCCCGGCGAGACCCGTTGTCATCGTATGTGGTTCCCAAAGTGAGTATATAATAATAATAGTATAATCGTCGAGATCAGCGCAAAAGATTTCGTTTTTCTACTCGTCACGAAATGACGAAGATTAATGATTGACGCGCCAATATTATACGTAGGTACATATAGATGTATATGGGTTTCATTAATTATGACGTACGGCGGCGAACACGTTTATTAGACTAGCATTGTTATTGTATAGAACAATATACGCACAGCGAGTAGATATGAAAAAACATAAAAAAACCGTTGAAGACCGGTAGCCAGTAACAACGGGGTGCACAAAATATAATAATATATTATAATGTTTACGCGCGTGAACACGAAACGCTGGGACTTCGGTGTGGGTCGAGGGAATTTTTTTGATTATTGTAATTATTATATTATTATTATATTCGCGATTGTGGACTCAAAGGCAAACTATTATCGTATATTATTATACACAGATCTATCCATTTAAGCGTGCTTACACTCATTATTTCAAAAACCATTAACATTTTTTGAAAATATATTTTTTAACACTTTATACATTTTTTGAAGCAGCATACATTTTTAATTTCATGTTCCGAAGAAGAATAGAATATTTTTTTGGAGTATTTCAATACATGAAAATATAATTTTTAACGACTAGTTATTTAATTTGGTTGTACCTATAAGTACTTGATTCATAGATTAATAAATATTTAAAGTTTAGATGAGCTAGATTGCTGCAGTAGCACGACAGAACTTTGCAAAATGTTTGAACACTTCTCCTCAAAAACTGGGACTAGGATTTATATGCAATTGGCAGGGGCGGACTGGGGCAACATTTTGGCCCGGGAAATCTATATTTTGACCCGGCCCTTGCCATTTTTAGTCATCACAAAAATGTAAAAACTTAAATATACCAACGTTTTATTCATGAGGAATGCAGCCTCTACACATTTTCAATTTTCCCAGAAAACAACTTAAGATTTTTTTTTTTTTTCATTAATTGTTTATCAACTAAGAGGTTATTAGCCAGGGGTTTTTGGGACTGTTGGGTTCGGAACTCGTGTGAAACTTAAGATTTGTTAAACTAAACTTACCAAATAGTTTCAATATGTAATTTTAATTTTGTTTAATATTAATGAAGTACTTCACAAATAAATAATATATTGGTAAAAGTCATTTAATCATAACATAATAATATTTAATGCCTTATGTAAAAATATAAAATATTATGACACTTATATTGTAGTATATTAACTTTTATTAGTTATAACTAGAGTTAGGATGTTGATGACTTTTGCATTTTTTTTCCTTTTATTCTGTACAATGCTATCCTAGCTAAAAATTTGTTTCATGCTCCCTTGATGCAGAATATTCTAATTTTATTTTGCATTTTTTTGCATTTTTTGCATTTTCAGCTATAAATGCATTTTTTTGTTTTTTAACGTCATTTTTCAACATTTTTAAGTCATTTTTTCATCTTTTAGAGCATTTTTTACAAATTATAGATTTTAGGGCAAATGTTACACCCAAGTTTGGAAACAAATTTAATTTATTTAAAATCTAACTTTGGATTTGGACTATTAGTAAAAAATAATTTTAATATTATTATTGTGGGGTTTTTGTTGTGATTACATTTATCGCGTTCCGATAAGATTTACTCTTTGAGTGTTATATATTGAATTATTTAAATGCTTAATATATTTATAATTCATATTTTAAATTACTATTACACCCATTATTATACCCATATCTCTAATAAAAATTATTATTTATAAATAAGTTTTTTCACTTACTTAATTAGTATTTTAGATCATTTTTAAGGTCATTTTTTGAAGTTTTCAGAGCATTTTTGCACTTTTTTTAGGGTTTTTTTACATTTTTTTTAGGCAATTTTTGTGTGTTTGTTAGGTCATCAACATCCTAATTCTAGTCATAACTAGATTTAACTCATTTTTCCTTTGGAAATAAATTATATTCATATTGCATACCTATTATTTAAAAAAAATACTAGGGAAAAATAATAATTTTAGGTAATAGATAGGTATTTACATTTTTAATGCTTATTTGCGGTTGATCTTGATTGCAAAGATTTTCTTGCATTACTAAAATAATATATTATTCAAATTATTGATCATACGCAAACTCCTGATGGAGTATCAGCCGAACTAAAACCTAAAATCTATTTTTAAACACTAAATGTAAACAATTTTTCATACACGCGCGTAATGATAATATAAAAATATAAAATATTCATCATTTGAATTTATACCTATTGTCTATTTTATTTTAAGTAATAAGTAATGTAATAATAACAAATTATTTTTGAACAGCGGCCCACCGGGAAAGTTCCCGGTTTCCCGCCGGCCCAGTCCGCCCCTGGCAATTGGGCATGGGCATAGATATTTTTTTTTGAAAATGTCTGATTACTGTTTTGTTCATAATTTCCATACAAATCATGTCATGTTGAAGCAAATGGTGGTTATTTTATTTTGTATATTTCAACTATAAAACGTAAAATACATGTCTTGTGGTAGGTATATGTTTGTTTATTATTATTAAACCAAATATTCATATTTTACCATTATTATTGCACATAAATCCCTTAGCCTAACTTATAAATTATGATATAAGCTTTTAAAAATATCGTTTTGCGATGCTAACATCAAACATATTAAAAATAATGTTTCAAAAATGTTACAAATTTAAAAAATGATAACTAGTACGGATACTTGAATGAATCACCTTGTATCATACACGCTCAAAATATACCTATGTTTATTAAAAGCAACAAAAACAGGATGTATTGTAATCATAATAACGACAACAGCGACGATTATTCCTCTCTCGATTGCGGTCTGCGGGATTTGATCAATCTGAGAGGCTATATTATAATAAACATGATACGATTATTATTTATAATATCGTAGACCTGTTGTTATTATTACCACCTGACTGCCGAGCAGGGTACGTTCGTCCCGTACCCAACTTCCACACTTATACGTCCATTCATCTATATACACCACCCTCGCTGGTCGGACCAAATAGGTACATACGATGTTTGTAATTCGATACGTCAAAACATTGTTAGTGTATAATAATATTTCAGTAGCTGCTCAGTCTTTGGAAGTATCATTTTAGTACGCCATTGCTGCGTAGGAAATATTATAGTCAGTATACTTTTCTATAATTAAATATATATGAATAAAATATAATATTATTCAGTGCAGTAGACGGGGGGGGGGAAGCATTGGGGGGCACCCTGTGACCCCTCCCATTCATAAAATATTTCTAGTTGCAGTACTGATATTACTAAAACTAATTTCATCGATACATTTGACACAAATATAAGTTTTTGCTGTTCGTCCATAAATCATGGGAACAATATATATTCGTATGTTGAATAATATTTGTATTTCGAGTTGTCTGCGATTGCGAAATGTGTGTGAAATGTATATGGTATATGTTAAATAGTAAGCAAGCGTGCAACCAAAATGCGAAAAATAATTAATTCAAACTTGTTTGAAAAAATTCCTTTCTGGTTCTGACTAGACTAAACATTTATTATTTGTTTACGCGATAACTGCTAATATACAGAGCGATTGACCAAGAATGCTCCATCCTATTTTTCTCTAATAATTAATTTTTCAGATTCCCATTTTCGAGATTTTTGAGTTTAACTGTGGAAACTATACTTTCAAATTATTTGATTTATTTATATACCTTTAAAGAGAAGAACCTATGTGATGATGTAAGCTAATTTTTTCCAAATGAGAATCACACTTATTTTAGAAATTGTTAACCCGGCGACTTTTCAGCGAATGTTGATGTATGATGCGTCAAAATCGAAATTTTAACTATTGAGTACTGATATGAATTGTAAAAATCTTCTCAGTATAACTACAATATGTCATATTTTATATATTTTTTTAAAACCATTTTTAGGGACTGTAATTATCTCATAAATACTTACATATCTCTAACTCTGAAACTTTTCTTCGACTTTTGATTTAGATGAATTAAAATCTTTAACATTTAATCCATTTAATAATTTACAGTAGGTCCCCAAAAAGGTTGGTTCTCGTTTGAAAAAAATGAATTTGTATCGCACGTGGTATTACCCTTTAAAATATATAAAAATCTAAATAATTGAAAATATTATTCTTAAGCTACATAAAATAGACTTAAGTTAAGTATGTATTTAAAATGTCCAAAAATCATAGTAAAAATGGGGGTGAGCTAGCATACTTGGTAAATCACCCTGTACAGAGTATATTTAAAGCGTTTAGAGTTGTACCTGTTTCATCAGTGTACAATATATTTACGAGAGTGGTATTTAATTAATTCCTTATTATCATAATTGATATATTAATAATTTATATAATTTATATACAATGTATAATATATGTCATACGTACCTATACACTGAAATACAAATACTTAGCTGTTTTAATAAATTATATAACAAAAATATTGCGCAGTTATAATAATATAATATTATGTTTATATAGCCACCTGCTTTCCTATCGCATGCATTTGTACTACGAAGTATGGCAAATTGTGGGGGGGGGGCTTTGGGGGCTCAAACCCCACTAAAAAGTTAAGGAGTGAAACTCGATGCCTCCAAAACTATGTACTATGTACGTCTATACTACTATATCGTTCTATTTACTTGAATATATTGCCATATTGCAGGTATACCAGTATAGACTGTTAAAAAAGACGGAAAACAATAGAAATTAGGAACTTAACAATTATAAGTAGGTATAATATTTTATTATACAATTATATTTTATTAGGTACTTACGATGTATTAATTCACCTGTACAATGTATAAGTGTTTATTTTTTCATTTAAGTCACCTTCAACATTACATTATTATTGTATCGTAAAAATAAGTTAAAAAAATAAGGTCGCATCTTCAATACGAAATTATTTTAGACTAGTAGTAGTAGACTTAAGCTCCTTCTTCCCCCTTCAGATTTAAAACACTTTATAGTTACGCCTATGTGCACGACAATTCCATATACCTGTAGCTACTGTATACCTATTTATTATATCATATGGACCGAGAAAAGTGGAAAATCGTACGCGTACGCCACCTGTATAGGTGTATAAAAATATGATATAATATACCTATACAAGCGTGTTTATGTTATATTGTGTGTGGGAAATTAAACGCACTGTGTGTGAATATATCCTTTTCGGGCGTCTACGGAGTTCTCACGGTTTTCTTGAGAGCCAGCTGTTTATAAAAAGGACTCGGACCGCGAGGACCAGCTGCAGCGGCGAAAAGGTCCTGCGACGATGCGTAGTATAACCGTGTACGATGTGTGTGTGTATGTGTGAGTTGTTGTGTGTGTGTACACGTTTAAGCCGGGCTGCCTTATCAACCATTATCTTATCCTCACTCGTCGTCTCAGCTGCTGCTGCGTAGCCACCCCCACGCTGCATCCTTCCCGCATCCTGCACCCGAGGAGTACCGTAGAATAACGTCGACGCGTTTTAACACCCCGTAGACCCACTGCGCCCATTAAATCTGGTATACCCGAGGCCGTTTGTTCTTTTATACGCGTAAAAAAAAAATGAATGTATGTTCCATGTATATATATGTATATTGTATACATCGGTAGGTTGTAGGTAAGTATACCGATAAAATATTTCTACAAATGCTGAAACGACGACGTGCTGGTAGTATCTCGTTGAATATGTCTAAAATATACCTGTATTATGTAATATGAAGGTAGCACCTATATCAGATCAGCACGTTTAAATTTTCAATTTTTCTTCGGATCTATAGATTATATTAATATTTGTGTCAAATTTTCAGTGTAATTTGTTAGTTTTATTATCACGCAATCGTGTTAATTTCAAGGTTACTGCGTATATACTACGTGGCGGTGAATTTAAAAGACCGTTAATTAAGTTTTATTGATATCCACTACGTTGCAAAATGAAACGAAATTCCTCGAATTAATGTCACTTTAATTTTAATATCAGGCGTAGGTACTCGTGCAGTGTAAACGAATAATAATTGAAGAACAACCCGCGTCTAAATGTCGATGGTGTAATATATTGTATAAGTAGGTACTCTATTACCGCGTATAACTCCAAATATTTCGATTAAAGAACAAACTTCTTCAATTATAGCAACGGAAAAAAAATGTTGAAATAATCTACTCGTCAAAATCTATTTATGAGAATATTTAAATTTTAAAGTGCCTAAGTGGCTAAGTATATATTATGAGAAATAGATAAGTTTATATTAATATGAGTAATATGACCATTTGGAAGGGGAATTCAGCTTTTTGCTTTGACGATTTTAAATTGGGTAAGATTTATCCTGCAACTCCTCCAGGGACCATCGCAAGGGATGAATCCTCCCCCCCCCCCGGGCCCCTCATATTAAATTCCTGTCTACTGCAGTGCCTAAGATATTAAGTCACACATTGTCCTAATCACACGTATTGTATAAGGTATATTGATCAAAGATGACGGGTAATGACAATAATAGGTTCATTTATATAATTATTTTTGAGTGAAAAAATTCAATTTTATTTCAACAAATATACATTATTTATCCGACTGGTGTTATAATTTACCACAGATTTAAATAGGTACCTAAGTGTATTTAATTATTTACAATTTACGTTTTACAAATACCGTGGTTGTTGCAACTAGTGATGTGAAATTTCAGAAATTTAATATCCAAGAAATAAGGAGAAATGTCTAAAATGCATGTAAACATTTCATTTCATTTTTTAATAGTGCTTTTTCTACTTAAAAAGTGTAAAAATTAGAAATATTCATTGAATTTTAAGGTATATTTCATAACATTAAAAATATACTGTACACTGTATTTTATTAATTTAAATATTTTGTTTTTCAACATAATAAGTACGGAGGTAATAATAATATTTGATATATGAGTGGTAGTGTAGCATTCGCAGCATTGAAATTTTATCACAACAAAATTAATGTAAATAAAAACATTTTTCCAAGGGTCACACATTTCTTGAAGGGAAATTTCTTAATGGAAATGTCTTACTTACATCACTAGTTGCGGCTGATGTTTTTCTCTTCCTTGTTTTTAAACATGGTAATAAAAGGGGATGGTTTATCGTTTAAGAATGATGTGTTCAGTGTTCAATGTCATTGAGATGTGTCGTTTTACCCTTTAAACGCAGGGTCAGAGGTACAATTTACTTGTACAAATGTCCGAAACCAATAAATGTTTTAGGTCCATTTTGGGAATCATATAATGTATAATATAACGGCCGGAACGCGACACCTGATTTGTGTCGATAAATTCAAACGAAAAAATACCTTTACCGTAAGGGTGGCGTTTCGTGGAATTCAGTTGACATTGACTTTAACTCGCCAGCCACAACCGTCGTAACAATGGCTCGCCATATATTATGAGGGTAAAATGTATCGTACAATTGGCATTGTATATATTACCTGTTTGTGCCTAACATAAATGTATTGTGTATAATATAAGTGTGCACTGTGCACTTGAACCCGAGTTCCTGTTGCAGTTCTACGTTGTTTATTTTATTTTGATGCATTATTACTAGTATATTCAAAAATATAAACATAAAATTTAAAAACTATCGAGAAAATATTGTTTTTGAACTATGTAGGCACCGTGTATATGTATAATACTATGATTACACATAATTAACATTATATTATACTATACAGTATATGTATACATATGTACTCTCTATACCAAACAAATATTATTATACATTTTCATTCGTTAGGTTAGAGTGATTATGAATAAACAATAAATGAGTGTTCATATATGTATTGTAAATGTATAAATATTATTATAATCTATAAACTTAAAAACAAAATTAATTTTTAATATATTTAATCACTTGTTGACGTTCCAAACAATAACCTTTACAATCAACAATACAATTTTAATTCGTCATATAAATATTTTAGTAATGTATATAGTATTCCTAACTTCTAGTTTTAATAATTGCTAAAAAAAATGTAGGTATTAAGTACTAAGGAATCAATACGACGGTGTATTATAATGAATCATGATTAAAAGATGAATGTATTATATTATAGAGTTATTATATATTGAGAATTTAATGAGGATATTTGCCGAAGTGCTGTTACTATATGGTTATTCGACACATACCTGTGTCCCTTTTTATTCGTTTATCACTCATATTCGTATTGTACCACCAATGTATATGTTGAATGATTTAAAAATTTAAAAAATAAGGGTGTAATAGTCCGACTCTTCTTATTAGTTCACTGTATCTTATTAAATTATATATTTTCAGTTTGTTGTTCATTATTAATTTTTGCTTGTTTCTTATTAACTATTATGCATATTTTTTATGATAATATATTATGTACTTTCAATATATAAATAAGTAATAATAATATATCGGGATTAATTTCTTTCACTTGAAATCGATATTATTTACTTTATCGTATGATCGTATATTTATATATTATAGGTACAAATAAATTACGTAGTTAATGATGATTTGTGCAGACTAAAAGTGTGAAATTGGGGTCTGAAACAATAATAACTGACAAATTAGAAAATTGTACGATGTACTTGGCGGATAGTTATCGCTGTTGTACAGTATACAATAATATATAATTATATGTACACAAGGGACGATACTTTAAAATTTGAATAAGACATTTAAGATAGGTGGAGAAGATTATGAAAGACGTTTTGCTATTGCTTTGGGTTTTATTGTGTGAACAAACAAACGGCACTGGCGGTGACGTGAAATCAAAGACCCGCCTTAAGTTATATATTGACATACTATATCGTAGTGCGCTATTAAACAATATATACCTTAGAACTTAGATTAGAACCTAAGTCGAGGACTGTGCAACGTGTTTGGTTGTTCGTCGTGTATAATTTATATCATGATGGTATGATACTATTTTGATTTTGGACATTTATACTGGCCTGTATATTATAATCGTATAGGTTTAGTTGCTTTTTTTGAAGAAAGAATTCCAAATGAATGTTTTTTTTAATATGAATAGAAATAAATTCATTTTTTAAGAGTAAGATTAAAAAAGTAATAACTGCCTACTTTATTTAAATTATTATTTTTATAATCTGTGTTAATGGTGACTACTCGAGAAAAAATTATTTTAGTTTTATTTCGTATTATTTTTTATTCAAGACGTGTTTCTTCAGTCTTCGCTGCTTGCTATGATTTACTTTCTTTAAATAATATAATAATAAAAGGAGAATAAATTGTAACAATTAGCATGTGTTCGCAAGGAAACAGTCACTAAAAAATAATTTATCGCCCCTCTATCAACTAAAGTGCTGCAGATCAATACCGATTTTTAAAATATTATTCTTTGAAAACTCTCATGTGTGTGTTTAGAGATAATCGTGGACATTACAATGTCACAATTCTATTGACACTCATAATTTATAACATTAATTATAACCGTTTAAAGCGTATTATTTGCTACAACGAATTAAACTAAAGTAGATGCCTACGGCTTACCTAATAGTGGTTAGTTCATATGCATTTAGGATTAACACTGTATATTTATATTTCTAATCTACATATTATATTTGAAGTTAGAACAAAAATCTTTTATACATTTATACTCATATAATATTTTTTATATTATTATTTCTATGGTAAATTATTATTAATTTGTATTATTTTGGGAGACCTGAAAAGTAAACAAGTTCATTTTTAAATTCTTACGAGAACGAGTTATTTTTGAAAGCGTGAATGAAGGGTGGAAACTAGCAGTTTATTTAATTGAATATAAAATTGAGGAAGGAAACAAATTCTTTTTAAAAGAAACGTTAACAAAATAACAAAGCCTAGAATAATAATATATTGTATAAATGTTTATAGTTCTGAGAATTTCCACTAAGAAATGTTACTATAAAAGACAAGACTGTGTCAAATAGCTACCACACACATAAAATTCATTGGTTTTTACAACATATTTGATAATAACACACAAATAGAATATGCAGTCGAATTTATTCCCCTTGTTGAGGTTTTAAAAAAAACATTCCTTAAATATACCTTTCTGTAAGCTAATCTCATACCACGTTTAAATTTAATCCAATATTTGAAAACACACACCTAGTTTTTAAAAAATCTTAAAATATGCACTATAAGATTGCGTTAAAAAAAATTTCTTACAGTTTACAAAATTTTAAAATGAAAATGTATTAAACAATAGTGAATTATTTTTTTGAAGACACTTTAAAATACTTAGACACTAAAATTGTAGTAAACAATAAAATATATTTTGTTATCGCCTCTTCATAATTATTTGTATCCAAATATTAAAAATGTAAATATGAAAACGGTGGTCGACGTTAATTGCTATCTAGAGACAATTATAATATTATGCACATCAAACTACAATAATATCCTAGCTTTTATTACAATAATAGATATTGGTTAAAAAATAAACTGTGAAAAATGTTTCAAAAACTTGAATTTGTCTAAATGCTGCAAAAAAATGTCTTTAAAAATAGAATTAAAATATAATTTGGATACCTTAAAACACATTTTCTGCTTACTAGCTGGGCTTCGTTTTAAAACAGCAGAGAAAAAAGGGCATCGCTCCAAAATCTATGTTTTAATAATAATAATGATAAAGAGGTATCCTGCAAAATATTGGTCTACTATACTCCGTTCGACTAAACATTGAAACAGGGGCGTCGTTTCAACTTTTTTTTTTTGGTGCCAAAATGTTTTCAAATCATGACAAGACCACATAGGAACTTTTTTGTGCGACTCTCCCCTCCAGTCTAGTGGGGACAAAAACTGTAGAATATTTATGTATTTAATACATATAAATATATAATGTCACTTATATTTGTATGTAAATATCATAAATCTTAATTGTTTAACAATAATTAAATAGTAAATACTATTATACTTACAATATCAAAAAAACTACCCGTCAGAAATTTGATTTTTATAGATCGAAAAACTCCGAATGATATTTTGCTCTGAAATATGAAATTAAAAATGTATATTATTATTCAAAAGAGTGAAAAACTTAAACAATAATAAAGAAAATAAATAGTAAAAAGTACAAATTTTTTTCCCAAAAAAATGTTGTTTTTGTAACAACTTAAAATGATATAGTAGAAATACTTTCAAAAACTTCAGTGTTTTCTGATATAATGATAGTGTCTTACACGTAAAACTGATCACTCCGTATATTATATTTTTATTGTCTATCGATGCATATAGATTATAAAAATTCAAATAAGAAAATAATGAATATTATATTCGCTTTATTGCGAACGATTAATAATATTATTAAAATATAATATACTCCGATGTGTTCAAGCCAATCTTGACAACCTTATCGTTCCCGTTATTCAAATTAGCTGATATTTCCGTGCACGCCGCTCGACGCATGGATTTCCATATCCACGGTTGTGCATCCACACAGGTATACCTAATCCATTTCGTAACGAACTTTGCACTATTACCTGGTATACGTTCACATGGACTTTTATACTCCCTTGCAGTGTACGCGCGTAGACGTTGCGGTTGTTGGACAGCCGAAGTTTAATTATACATCACGTGATCGATAAAAAACAAACTCTATTACACAGTTAATATGTTTCGTGCGTGATACACGTGCGCATGTGATTTTAATATTTATTTATATTGTATCTTTTTCGTTTACTTTTATTCTTTTTTTTTTTTATCACCGAATTTTTAACATTTTTTTCTTCGGCAGAATAATATTATAATACTAATAATAATAAAAAAAAATACTTCGTGGTGTTAAACATTGGAATTCGTGCCTTATGACGTGATTGATTGCATATCTTGTATTATACACTATACCTATAGTATACATATAAAAAAAATATTGAATTATTATCGTGCGTAAGTACATTAAATACGTGTATTCGTAAATTATATATTTGTGCATAGTATAATATTGCACATTTCACACTTAATTATAGAAACAGACCACAATAACTTATTTCTGCATTTTTCAGACGTTCTTTTGTCTTAACTGCGCGTGTGCTGGCACGGTGGTGGTCTTCAAATTTGTATATATAATAATATATTGTTTTGTGTCAACGTTGTTGTCCATACGAAAATAAGTCTTTTATAAAAAATAAGCCTCTGCGACTTGGCCATCGGCTTACAATAATTTTTTTTTTTAACTCTTGTGGACACTCCCAACCTATGTCTTTTCGAAACGCCCGTGTAGTGGCGCTAACAAGATTAAACCGAAATTTAAAAAATCTAGAATAATGGTAATATAGAATACTCTTTCTGGTCGGATTTGTCGTGCTAAGTTCTATTACCTATATAACGTATAAGCTGTAGGGTTGCCAATCATCCTACATATTGGGCAAGGAGTTGTCATATATTCATATTATGTTGCATTCGTCCGACGAGACTAACTATATGGTGCGAAAATCCTACATTTCAGTGCATAGATTCTAGTTTAAGGTCTAAATAAGATATATACCTCTTTATGTTTAATTATCATACATCTTGAGTTTTATTAAGTGATATCTTATCACTTTTGTATTTTTTTATACCAGATTATTATAATATACACGATTTAAGATTTTGAATCGTGGGTGTTGTGGATTTTTTTATGATCATGTAAAATTTATAGATAACACTATAAATAATATGATTAAAAAACATTAATTTTCTTTGTGCTTGCACTTGACTGATGAAATTTCTAAGCCATTCAATACTTAGATGTATGAGAATGGTAGATATTATATAATACTAACACGTAACACATATTTTGTTAGAATTTCCTAATTTTTTTTCTATCATGTACATTGCAACTATAATAGTAATTTAAGACTTAATAGAGGTAGTATAAATCCAATATTTAAAGAATATGGAAAAATATTATGGTTTTATGAATTCATAATACTTTTAAATGTTGATTCTCATTTTTTTTATTACATGTTGTAGTACCTAATTTATATATTTTTAGTTATTATTTAATAACTTACATGGTATTTTATAATAATTTATATCCGACTAACTAGGTATAAGTTTAATTCTCTAAACTAAAAAACTGAAAAGCATAAATTCAAAGTGTAATCAGAGTGACATAATAAATGTAAAATATAAAACTGTTCTACAATTAATCGATTTTGTCAGTTAAAATATTTTATTAAACTATAATTGGGTATATTCATACATTATTTGTGACAAAAAATTATCTTACGTTATAATACAGTTTGAATGATGGCAACCCTAAATTATTATAATAACGTGCATCATACTTGTAAAGCTCTGTGTGTCCCATATATCTATATCGTGAAAAAGGTCCAGCAAGGATGTCAGACAGCACTACAATAATGTAAACAATATTGAATATAAAACACGTACTTATATAGAGCATTATAATATAAAATTGTACATCGTCACTTTTGGCCTTTGAGGACACGTCTTTGTACGGGACAAAATTGTTTAGGGTCGTGCAGGTTATATTCGAATCTGTTACCAATAATTAATAAATGGCTTAAATCCGACCAACACGAAAACTCTCCAAACAGCATTGTCGCGCAGGCCATCCAAGAAGTGACTGACGAGTAATGACTAAACTCGTGTAGGCTGTACCTAAGTGGCAAGGCTGTTCAGGTATACACTTCGCGAGCAATTCGAAAAAATATTAAAATTTTCGAATTTTTTTGTCGATGGCTAGATCACCATTTACATGGATGTTCAAGCCGAGTTTAGAAGATCGCAAGACACTCCTTCTCCTTTAAAAGCCAGATCATAGAATTGGCACTTGAAAAACGATTTTTTACGATTTTCTTAGTCTAAACTAACATTTTCGACATTTTTGTTGTGAACAAATGTAATTTACTAGTCCTGTTAACATTCTATCGTAGTTTTAAAATTCTTTCGGAAATCCTTTTACTGCAAATAAATAAAATAGAAATGGAAATGGCCAGCAAAAATCATGCTTATTAGGGACAGTATCATCTATAATATGTCAATCAATAATCGTAGAACTAGGCGATAGTGTCACGGCGTCGATATCAGGCAACTGATAGTACACCATTGCGATAGATCCATTTTTTCAGATAAGTTTTCCGCAAGATGGCCAAAAAAACAAAATCCAACTGTTTTAACATAAATACCTACAACAAACAGCACAATCTCCTGAGTGGTCACGATAATAGTCACAAAAAGTGTTTGAGATTGGTGGTGTGGGGTTGGGGGTGGGGCTGAAGCCCTATTAAACAATATTGAAAAAAATGTATTAAACGTTTGGGTGGAAGGGAGTGAGGATGTAACACCTTAAAACCTAACTCTTTTTACACCCATAGGAAGCGTAGTGTACATTTTCTTATGAATGATAAAAAGTAACGAAGTTCAAAAGATTCTGAATGACATCGATCAATAGTTATTAGTTATTTCTTATTTCTTAGAGCCTGTGCCAGAGATTACGGCTATTTATTTTTTCCTGCGAGAATTCACAGACATGCAGACTCAAAGTAGAGCTAATAAGATATCAGAAATTCAAAACAGATTTCGAACATCTATAAAACTACATATAATTTTATTTTTAGAAATTGTATACTATAATATTCTATTGATCAGAAGTTATTTTTTATAAATAGTCAATCATTGTTCACAATTAAATCGATTTTCACTAAAATATATTTTAATCCTGAGGTCATAAAATATTCAAAATTAGTACATTTATTTATTTGTCAACTATTTCAATATCACTTAAGTAATAAAATTAACAACAAAAAAAGATTAAAAAGAGTAACTATAATAATTTTGATCATAAAGTTTAAAATAGTTAAGATTTTTTTGGAGAGCTTTTAAAACATAAATTTGTCGAAACAGGTGTCTTCTGATTTGTCCGACCAGCACAACGTTTTGATGGGCTCACAATTTTTTTTCTAGAGCTGTCATCTCCAGAGACTAAATAATTTAAATACAAGTAACTGGTTAAGTATAGATATGATTAGACACAATTATTTGAGAGTTTAGACATTTACCGAGACTACTGGATCTTACTGGCGTACAATTCCTACGAACTGTTCTAGCTCGTTTAGTTGTTGATGTAGGTGTTTCTAAAATAAGAGATAAATTATTAAACAAGTATTTTGACAAAATATAATTTATCTTATTTACTTGGAGATGGTTTTGTAGGTGAATCATCGTGTTCAATTGTCGTTTCACTGCCAGTTTCTTCGTGGACAAAACTACTCTGTAAACATTTGATATTTGGACAAACAATTATTATATATTATATTATTAATTAAACAATCATAATACATTTTTACTTTTATTATAGGACAAATTTACCTCACTATGAGGACTCAATACAAAATCATCAATAGTTGACACATCTTCAGTCTTTTTCACTTTTGGAGAACTTTCAATTTTACTAACATCTATTTTTCGTTTCCGATCCTTTTCTTTGAATCCTTCGGCTCTTGTTTCTTCTAGTTGTCTCCTCTCTTCTTGTTTTTGACGATCTAAAGAAGTATTAATTAGTTATTTGAAATTTAAATAAAATTACTTCCTTATTCTTACATTTGCTTTCAATTTCATCATCATCTAAAAGTAACGAGACAACTTCTTTTGGTTTTAAGGTATCAGGTTTTAGATTGCCACCACTAATTACCATTCTTTGTATCTATTAACAATCATGGAAAAAAATTTGTTGGTAAAATTTTTTATCTAATTCATAAAAAAGTATTAACAGTAGTAATAATAAATATTAATAATTTTGCATACTTCACTTTTTTCTTTTGCTCTCTGTAGTATTCGTTCTTCAATAGAGTTCTGAGTTATAAGTCTATACACGGTAACCTAGAGTAACATAATATAACACATTTTATGTCATTATTATTATGACTTATGAGTTATTGTTATTATTTAGTTTAGACTTATGTATAAGGCTAACCTGTTTAGTTTGACCAAGCCTATGAGCTCGATCCATTGCTTGTTGATCAACAGTAGGATTCCAATCACTATCATAAAATATAACAGTATCTGCAGCAGTCAAATTTATTCCAAGTCCTCCGGCTCTTGTACTCAATAAAAATACGAAAATATCAGACCTTAATAGTGACAAAAAATTGTAATCAACATAATTATTAAAGTTTAAAATTTAATAGGTATTTTATACAGGGTGGAGTAAATAATTAGGATTTTTAAAATGGAAAAAAAAATGATAAAATAGTTTATACATTTTGTATTTTGCATTTGTATTTACCGATTTTGGAAGTCAGCAACCATGTCTCTTCTTTCGGATATTTTGGAAGAACCATCAAGTCTCATATACCTTAATTTTTTATACCACATATATTCCTATAAAGCACATTATCATGTATAAATAAAATAATAAACACAAATTAAATTCTCTAAATTACCTCTAAAATATCAATCATTCTTGTCATCTGTGAGTAAATTAGAACTCTGTGGTTTTCTTGTTTTAATTTTGTTAATAAACTGTCCAAAATTTTCAATTTCCCACAGTCAGTAACCAAACTTTGTTTATCTTAAAAGAAAAAATATTGATTAAAGTTATTGAGTTTAGAGGACTCCAATATTCATACACTACCTGGTATGCTAATGTTGGACCATCCTTTTTGAGGCTTTAAAGCATTTACCCCACCTACACTTTCACAAGACCATGGATTACGACTGAAACTTGAATCGCCATTAAATATTAAACTATAGCCTTTGGTAGAATCACAAGTTTCATGCCGTTGCCAGATATACGCAGCTGACCTACTACCAGGAACCCATAATTGACGTGCTTTTGTTGTTACTTTTGGACAATAAAAGTATATAAATGGAGGAAGTTGTGTTGGTTTACATTCATATATTTGTGATGGTCTAGGATTGTAGTTATTCAATGATATGTTATCAACATAAATGTTTTCCATTGTTATATTCATATCAGAATTTGCCTAAAAATATTAATTTTTTTGATTAAGCAATTAAATTAACTAAGAAGATGTATTGATTAATACTCGTTTAAGGCGATGTAATTTATGTTCCATTGTCTCATTCATGTGGTGATGCAAATGAGTTGTATGAGTAATAGTACACGTGCTTACAATCGGAGTTATAAATTTAAACAGCTCTGGTACACGTTGCTCAATAAATGGCCACAATATACTGTTTTTGTCCCAACAATTTTTTTCACAAATTAAGTTATCCTTTTTTTGTTGAATCAAAATATTAAGTATCCTGGAAACAAAGAAAATTATTAGCTAGTGGTTAACCAACTGAAAGATGCATTACCTGTAAAATAGTCCACCATTTGTTATTAGAAAAAGTTCAGTTGCTGACATTTTCAAAAGTCTACTAAAGCAAAACACGTTACATCTTTGTGATTTGTCTATAAACATAAATTGGCTCATGAACTTACATTATAACATATTAACATGAACATTTTATATATTTTGTTTAAATAAATTTAATATTTACCATTATTTTTAGGAAAACAGCTATGGTGGACTTGTTCAACATTATATATAAAAAATTTGTTGGCAAATAAATGTTGTTTACTTAAAAAGTTATATTTAACCGAGTTGTTAAAATAAATCATTTTAGGAACAATATATTCTGTAGGACAGAAAAAAAAAGGTGATCTAGCTTCTCGTCTTTCAAATAATTCTGGATGATTACAAACCTAGAAAAAAAATTGTAATTTTAACTGCTAGTGCTTTATTATCAAAACTATGAATACAAACTTTTCTGAATTGCATCACTAAGTTCATTAAATTTGATGTCACATTAGGAGAAGATTGATAAGAACCAGCTGAATGTAATAAATCTTCAATACGAATCTTTTTCCTTAAAGCTAAAAATAAGCCATTAAATAACAGTTTTTTCACTAATTGAATTAATAATTTTATTACCAGAATATAACATTTTTTGGCGAGAAGTAAGTGGACAGTACATCAAGATTTCAATTTTGTCAGACAACTCATTTTCAACGTCCTTTTTAATCCTACGCAACATGAATGGTTTTAAAATCAAATGCAGTCTAGATAAATGTTCTAAAACAAAATGTTTATGCATAAAAATCAATTATTATCAATTATTTTATCCTACAATAGCTTAATTTCAGAACATTTTAGTATAGCTGTTGAACGTTGAATATAATTGTAAATGAAGATTATGTTCTTACTTTCATCAATGCCTGTCTTGTTCTCTGCATGACTCTCAATATCTTTAGAAAACCATTCAGTGAATTCATCATGAGAATCAAACATTGTTGGCATAATAAAATGTAATAAGGCCCAAAGTTCAGCCATACTATTCTGTACTGGTGTACCAGTTAACAACAAACGATTACGGCATCTAAATGTTAATAATAGTTTCCAGCGGACGCTACGACAAAAATTATGTTTTTAATCATTATTCATAATTAATTTTCATTAAAAAAAAAACTTCAATACCTGTTAGTACTTTTGATAGCTTGGGCTTCATCAAGAACCAAATATTGCCATTTAATACGATTAAAATATTTAAAATCGCTCACAATCAATTGATAACTTGTTATAACCACATGAAAACTAGCTTCTTGTGTATGTAATCCTTTTTGGTCCCAGAATTGTCTTAAAATTTTTCTTTCCTACAGAGGTGAGATATTAAAAAGAATATCAGAAAGGTAATACAATAATTTGACTATAGATACTATTCATACAATTAATGTTTTGGTTATTTTTTTTTCCATATAATTTGTTAAAACTAGGGAGCGAATTTATACTTCAATGTGTATATTTATTAAATAGAAAAAATCTATTGAAATCTGATAAGAAAATATATATGATTTAAATCATTTTAATTAAAATTTTACTTCACATATTTTGAATTTTTTATGAATATGACGCAGTTTTTACGGAAATATCAAAAATATAATACAATTTATAAACGTATACTTATTTTTTAATTGTACTCCATCATCACCAAAAAAGGTTTATCCTCAGAGGTGAGATGGGCCATTTAAATATGTTATATATATTTACTTACTGAAAATTGTAATTTCTTGGCCAATAAATATTATTATTACTATTATTATTGTTTTTATATCATATTAGTAAAAAATACCTGTGGATTTCCCCAATATGGGACAACTTTAAAACTAGGAACAAATCTTGCTATTTCTTGCTGCCAATTGTGGAGTGTAGATGATGGAGATACAATTAAAAATGGACCCCACACACCTGTAATACCAAAATAATAATATAATGTTAAGTTTTTTTTTCTTAAAATAGTTAACTCACGATATGTTTCTGCAATATGACATAAAAATGCAATAGATTGTACAGTCTTTCCTAATCCCATTTCATCTGCTAATATTCCATTTATTCCCTATAATTAAAAAATTTGTATTTATTATTGTTAAATTTCAATAAAATAATTCGTAGGAAATAATAAAAAACAATTTTACTTGGTCATAAAGATTTGCAAGCCAATTCATTCCTTTTAGTTGATAATGTTTCAAACTTCCTTGAAATATTGTTGGCTGTGGTCTTTCTTCATTAGGAGGAGGCATATTTATTTTAAAGTTAGGATCATCAAATTCGTTAGATTGACGTTCATGAGCATCTAGTGCTTTTTGAGTATTTTGTAATGCCTTATCCTTATATATTTCACTAATTATGAATATAAATACAATTAAACTATTAATGATAAATTATAATCAAATTATAACAATTATTATATCATTGATAAGAAATTTAATAAGTGAAGTCTAAAATATTTTTCTACAAAATAATGTATTTTCTCATGATTACACAATCTAGTATATAATATTAATAAAAACATCATATTTTATTCAATCGACTTTAGTTAGTATAAGTAACTATAAGGTTAACCTGTTATAATTTTCAATATGCATCAATCTAGGTATTTTTTCTTCATCTAATTGATTTAGAATTCTAAGTTGTTCTTCAGCAGAACTTTGACCAAGCTTTTTTGACATAAAGTGTGCATACAACTCTGTTTGAGTGATTAAAAAATTTAATTTCCTTTGCTGACGTTTTACCTAAATTTATTTTATTTAACAAACACAATGTAATTATTAAAAAGGATAAGAGATAAATGTTAAATAAATCAAAATTATATTTACTTCCATTAGCTCTACATCCATTTTTCTTTGTTCTTCGGCTTCTTTTTCTTGTTTTTTACGAGTCTCACGTTCATTACGATCATATCTTTTCCAATATGTTAACATTTCACGTGTCAAACGTTTTGCACGCCATACATTTTCTTTCATATTTTTTTGACTCTATACATACAATTAAATGTTAATCCGAAAGAGTTAAATTACCTAAGACCCTAAATCATTAGGGTGGTAAAATTTAAAAATAAAAATTATATAATAAATTACTTGAATAGCTTTTTGGCGCAGATGCTTCATGCAAGACTGAGCAGTGCGACGACAAGTTATTAATATTTCTTTATGATTGTTATTTTTCATTCTATGTATCTATAAACATTTGAAAACAAATTATTTTTATTTCCTATAAAAATATAATCCCACTATCTTTTACTTTTCCCATTTCTTTTTTTGCCATATGTAACCATAACTTCTTTCTTTTCATAAATATAACTTGAGCTGTTTTTGCTTCTAAGAGCGCTTTTTTCTTTTCTAGTTTTAATGTTTTGGCTGTAGGGCTCAATGACCGTGTTTTTCTTTTAGCTAATTTTTTTTCGCTGTCAGAATTCTGTGAAAAAAAATTGAAATATTGTATACTCAGTTATTAATAAATTTATAAAACATACCTTATGTTTGTGTTTAACAGTAGTAGGTTTCACCTTTTGGATAGGTTTTTTTTCAGTTCTGGTTTGATATTTATCAAAGTTAGACAATAAACCAGAACTATAATACCGACACCGATTTTTCTGTAAAGAAAAATAATTAAGAACACAAAAACAATGCATGATACTATATTCTGACTAAAAAAATACTAGTAAAAACTTTAATAATAATTATTAACTTCATTAAAAATCATGACGTATTAGATCAACAGTTCAAATTTTGGCGTTTAACAATACCATCACTCATAAATATTAATTTAAGGTTGATATCAATGATCGGTTACAGGGCTACTCCTAGATGTGTTAGCCTCAAAACTCCACAATCTTCATTTTCTCCACAATTACACCTTTTTTAATGTCTAATACAGTTTGTCCAACACACTAGTCCCTTATTCTGCAGAACACTTTTCTGATAATAACACCTTTATTTTCTATTGCAAAACACAACCAATGACCTCACTATTTTGCTCTAATTTTAGATAATCATGTAATCTACATAAATAATTAACTCCTATATTCAGTAATCATCTATTGCATATGAGCTTGTGTAGTATATAAAAGTGATGACAATGAAGACCCAAAAATAGAAAATTTAATCTAAAAATAAATGAAAATTATTTTTGTGTCAAGTCCTAATATTAAATGCAAATTGATAATTTCATATTAATAAAAGTTTTCAATAAAAATATAAACCAACAAAGTAAATTGTATAAATTATTTGCATTATGTAATTTACATTTTTAGCAGAAAGAAATTGTTTTTGATATTTTTTTTTGTACAAGTGTAGTTGTAACATGATATGCAGATCTTCTTCTGTTACTACATCGTCAGGATCATCTGAATCATCGTTATCCAAGAGAAGGTTTTGTAGCCATAAACGGTCATCACCAACGTTTGATAAATTGTAATAACGAGAACGGTCAGCAGCAATTTCTAAAATTTACAACATATTAATTATTTAACTAATAAAAATGTATACTTAATATGTTCTACAATAGATTTATGTTTTACTAAATGAAAAAATCTGTGGGTTTTTTTTAAGAAATGTATGAGTATATTATTTTTTGACTTGGCAGTTGATAGGAGAGCAAATCTTTATATTTCGAGAGAATGAACCAGTGAATTTGTCCACTACCAGTACTATGCCATGTCATTAAAAAGTCTTTAATTGAAGAACAAACAGAGAACATACCTTCCGATGTTTCAAGATCACTAAAATCGCCATCTAAATCTGTATCACTTGAATCCTCTCTAAAAATACAAAATAAATAAGTTATTACTAGATATAAACATAATTGATTATGAGCTCTGACTATGTCATAAATAACAAAAGTAGTAACAAGAATACAATATAATACATACAACAATTCACCAAGTACAAACTAAACTATAAAAAAAAATACAGACTGAATAAAAATTACCCAAGAGGTGTTTTGAAAATGTTTTCCACATGGTTCAAATAAGGTTCAATATTTATAGCTTGTATTATTTGCTGATAATGTAGCGGTAAAGCTATTTCGTTATTATTCATCTCACCATTCATTATTAAAAATTATATTTAACAAATCGTTTAAAATTGTTCATTTAAATTACAGTCATGTTCGGTTAATTTATTAAAAATGAATTATATTTTAATGAAATCAAAAACTAAAAACTGAATTAAAACCGTACATCATAAAATAATTTCAAACTAAGTGTAATGTGTGAATATCGAAATTTCGGACTTACGAAGAAACTACTGCAGAATACAGGAGAAGACTAATCAGTAATCAGATTCATCAGTTATCAATATAACAATAATAAAAAATGTAAACAAAATGTTGATGAATAGAATCATGTTTAACCATGGTTAACATTATATTAACCATGATACCAAATTACTGATATTGTTAACAGGTTCAACAGTTGAATAAATCGAAATTATTTGCCATGCACTAATTATCTATTACATTGTTATTCTAATTCAAGGTACATCCACAGAATAGATTAAATCTATTTAATCTATTCTGTGGTACATCCATTTTGTTCAAATTCCTACAAATATAATCATATGGCCACTGTAAAAACTAAAAACACCACAGAATTGGCTAAAATCGACACATAAATGGTACGATAACCGATAGGAGTAGTATGTACAGACCGAATTCGTTAAAAATCTCTTATGTTAAGCCGATTTAAATTATTCAATTGGCTATACACAGTACACACAGGTATTATACTATTATCCAGGTAAATGACTAATTAGATGAGGTTGATTAGTTCAAATTATAATAAATTACCGTACTTATAGCCTACTATGAGTATTACATTTTTTTTTCAAATATTAATTAAACATCACACATTTTAAAGAACAAATAATAATTAAGTGTTAAATTTTTATTCCCTTAAAATAAATGTAGGTACCTCCCAATGTAGACGGGAACTTTCCTGTTTTACCGGACACCCTTTTATTGTTGTTTTAACGTATGTAATTAAGCATGGTAAAAACGATGGTGAAGTCGAAATTAGTTTCAAAGTTTTCACTAATTTAAATTTATAGAATTTGTAATTTGTATATACTGGTCATTCACTCCCTGAGCTTGTTTGGTCAAATAAATCAAACATTCTTTTGCCGTTATCATATCTTTATTTTTTTGAATGATATTTGACAAATGACAATAATATGCAGTTTCATATTTCGAAGCAGAACATTTTCTGGAGAACTTTTATGTTTTACATACATACAAAATTGAACTTTGAACGACTACATAATTATAATACTTAATTAATTAGTTATAAGTCACTATAATGACTTTTAAGTTTTAACTCAAAAGTATTTATATTTTTAACCTTAATTGCACGAGATTTCTTTAAAGTGATTCGATACAAGCTATGAACTTCAATAAACCATTTTAACAAACTTTTTCCATATCGATTTATAGAAAGCACCTATACTGACATTGTATTTATAAACACATTATAGAATTTTCGATAAGATATCGTTGAAGAGGACGTTATACCCGAATGTCCCGAATGTATTGTCTCCGTCTTACAAGAGCGTAACATATCAAATTTTACGTACATCATGCTTAACTCTGTTAGCTTAAAAATTAGAGTGAATTGACCTCTAATTAAATTAAATGTAAGAGTAAGATTATTACTGAATGCTTGTCGTGAGCTGTTTATTATATTTTAATTTTAAAGAGAGTTATGAGTATTTTAAGTTGTACAAACAATTTACAATTTTAATATGTTACGCTCTTGTAACACAGAGGCAACACATGCGGGCGGTATAACGTCCTCTTTATCGTTTACACGCGCCACTCTCGATTGCTTGAATAAAATCAATTCGTATTTATTTATTTATTTTCGTGTTCATTGTTCGGTTTCATCCACGTGTTCTACCAAAAGTACACGCCTCTTCGCATCGTATTAACAATATAACGCTCAAGGATAATTTCAGCAATGATTTAAATGAGGCACTAATAGCGAGTATCAAAGGATTTCCTTTGAAAAATCAAGTACCTAATTCCAAATTCTGTAATTTTCTGAAAAATTATTACACGAATCTAAACACAAATGCAGACGAATTCATTTCACGGAAAAATTACATTGTAGATGTTCCACAGATGTCTTGGAAAAAATAAGAAATGAAATTGGAAAAAAACCTTGATTGGAAATTTGGCAGATGAGACCAGTAGACCATAGATTCGCGTGAGCATTACATCGCTAATTTATTTATTGGAAAATTATCACTAGAACATTCTTCCGCATGTTCCATTGTTTCTGTTAAATGCATATTTTAACATAATTTATGCATATTTCAATCTCTTATGCTGGATATTTGCATGCATTTAATACTTTAATAAAGTTTTTTCACTGCATATAATCCACATAAATTATGCATAAATTATAAGTACCTACTTATGCTCAGAAGTTGTATAGGTAAGAATTGCATATTTCTATAGATCTATTTATGCTTTCTGGACTTGATTTATAGACTATAATAAACCAAATTAAGAATCCGCGTAGAAATGTTGATTTTGAAAACGAAAATTTAAAACACATATTTGTATATTTTTGTCAATTTTAGAAAACAAATAATTGTTGGTTTTCATGCATATTATATTTCATTAATTTATAATGATTGGAACCAACACTTCAAGGCCACAAAAATATTATGTAGACGGTGGACACGTGGCTAATAATTTACAGGCCTATACTCTGGTTAGAGAGACAACATGCCACGCGCCGACCAAATCTGGTTTGCCGTTCCCCCCACACAACACCCTGCCATGAGGTTTCGATGGCAGGTGACGCAGAGGGGAATGCTCAGAATCGGCTTGTTCTCTCGCTGAACAGAGCATCCTGCTCCTGCAGTTTGCAAGTGAACTATAGACGCTGATAGAGTTAAATACTGGAGTGGTATCTACCTTATTTAAAAGTAATGATACTTATGTTTTAAAAAATAACTTTTACTTTTATTATCTAATATCCATAATGCCTTTTGACTTTTATACTTATTCATCTAACGTGGGTATTTTCCTTTTCTTTATTTTTTTGCCGATAAGCGAAAAGTCAACTTTTCCACCATACATATATGCTTAACAATAAACAATTTTTCAACTGTATTAAAACAAGACGTTTTGATAACTGTTATGGCCTAATACCTATACGCCATTGGCGTAAAAAAAGTCCACGGAAAAAAAGCACAATAAATAAACATAACAAGGAAAAAGATCCCACTGAAAAAAATTAATGTTTTAAATGTGAACACATGTATAATACTCTACTCCTAATTAGTAATTACAATGTGGCGTGTACCTATAGCAACATATAATATTTATTATAGTGAAAATAATGTCATAAATATTATTGTCATGTGTTATGTGTAAGTTTTGGACAAATGTAGTATATGTATGTTATACTTATACAGTTATACCTTATACCCCTGATGTTTAAGTTATAACTTATAACACTGTATATTATGTATGGTCGTATAGATGAGTTCATTTTTATATTAAAATTTTTTTATACATGATTAATAGTTAATCATAAACCTTATTCAGACATAAAGTTTTTTATTTTTGAAATTTTTCATTGAATAAATAGGTAAAAAAAATGTCTTATTAATTGAGTCTCCGCATATAAAATTGGCATTACCTATAAGGGCTATAATAATGTATGAATTATTAATTACTAATTAATTGTAGAGTATAGGTACATGTGTTTGTATTTATATTTAATTTTTTTTCATTGACTTTTTTCCTTAGTGTTTACTTTTTTGTGCTTTTTTTCCGTTTGTTTTTTTTTCCGCCTGCCGTATTGATGACTATTGGCCATCACACAGATGGCAGAATATCTAGGGTTGACGGTATTGCGGTATTAGATTTGGTACCGGTATGAAAAGTTATACCAGTATCACGGACTAAGATATACTAAGTATATCTTAGTCCGTGACCAGTATATACCTCAAAACCGACACATATACAGGAAAACTATAATATAATTTAAAATCATAATTAGTGTGAAGTCTCCTTATCACTACTTTAAGCGATATTCATTTATTTTATTATCAATATTCTTTTCATCAAAAACTGGTGTAACAAAAAAATTGTCACCCCACGGTATTACGGTATGTACCGATTTACGGTGTACCGTTTCAGCGGTATTTGAGCAAAAACTGGTAGGTAGGTATATCGATGTAGACGATATACCGAAAAAACCGTCAACCCTAGACAGAATATTTATAACTATAGATCTGTGGGCTATCTCCACATTTATTATCTATGGATAATAATTATTTTATTGACATTGAGATAAGGATTTTACTCTAAAGTGATAAAGTTTATACTAAGTATAAGGTCTATCATGGGTAATATGATATTATTTTAATATCTGCTTATTTATTATTTATTATCTATATTTCTATATCCGTGCACCACGGACTAGTGGTTGGCCTTGGCAATACGCCAATACTCCACACTTGACACTAATAGGTCACTAGGCAACGTATCATGGGGTAGGAGAAGAATGCGCAGTCCACATAATATTAATAAATAATAAATAATAATATTATGGTTAATACTATGGCTATTAAGGATTGATGAGAAATAAGAATTGGCGCATGCGTAAGCTCATATCCTATAACCTGTTCTACCAAGTGTTCAGTGCTGGGATCTTTTATCTATGGCTGGGATCTAATATTAAGCGCGCGCCGAGTGCTGACACATGTTGCGGGTTATCACTTATCAGTATTCTATAATATTATTTCTCATTCTCTCAAAGGCTGATTGTTACAAATTTAAAAATTTAAAACTTCATGCCAACCGACTTACTTTAGTCAACTATATAGGCACAGTGATTCAGTCTACACTCTGCAATCAAAGGAACAAAGCTAACCCTAAACAAAAGTATGATCATTGTAATTAATTTTAATATTATTTAATATATTAAACTGTAGATCATTTTCGAAGTAATTTGTTAGTTTAAAGATTAATATATTAATACTAATAATAGACAATTAAAAAAATTAAAACATTCAAATTGATTAACAATGTATAAAAAAGAATTCATATTATAATACTTTAATCGAATGTTATAGAGTAGTAGGCATTTTATTACATTGTTATTCTATTTATGTTTAAACATTAATTCTAATACATAATTTATTAATTTTTGTAAAGGTTAAACATTTTTTAAATAGATATTTGATTTTCGTGTTTTAGATGACAAATTATCCTGTACAAAACATGGTCTGGAGCTGTTTAAACACTAAAGAAGATTTACTTAAAATATTTACTGGACAAGTTGATCGAGATGTTATTGAAATGGTGATAGAAAGCAGAAATAATGATTGTAAGTTTTAAATTATGCTTTTATGGTAGTTATTGTAATTTGTTTAGATCGTCTTTATGTACTTGTGTTGTGTACTAATGTGCCTTTCAGTGTCATCATATATTATAAATCAATATTTATTTACCTATTAAAGACTTTATCTTTACTTAGTTTTAAATTTAAATTATACCTGTTCATAATATGGAATAAATATCTAAAAATAGAGGAATTAGACTCTACTTTACCAAACAGCTGAAAAATCCTAGTGTATTTTTCTGTATCCATTATTTTATTTTCATAATGTCTTCGGTTACAACTGTAGAAAAGTTTTTGGTGTCCAAAATATAAAGCCTTCAAATATAAACATAGCCTATAAGGTTCCTCACAGAATACGAATACTATGGTATTTCTTTAATCAAATCAAAATTTTTGATTAGTAAAATACTATCAATTACATAATATGTATTAAAAATTAAAATAATCTTCACTTTCGTTTATTAAGTATACTTATTACTTTTTAATTCAGTAATTTAAAATGGTAGGCCAATCTAGTTGATCTTGACATTGAAATTAATCAGTTTTTATTTAATTACAGGGTCCGGCAAAAATACCTCCCATATTTTAAAAGGCAATTACAAATAAATAAACAATTTAACAGAACAATTTAATTAAATTTTTTAAATTAAATAGTATGCCATTTTACATTATCCTATCAGACAATTCCAAGAGCAGCTGCATGTGTAAGTGCTGAACGCCTTGGAGATTGCTGGATAGACGCACTAACACGTGCCACATTATCCGGCGTTGTTGCGGTTAAAGGTCGGCCACACGATTTCCTCCTTAGCGCAGAACCCTTTGCTTTAAAGTTTGATAACCAAACTTTAATTTTTTTTTCTATCTGGAACAGGATCATGTCAGCCAGTTGAAATCGAATGCGAAGTGCTCGCTGAGTAGTAATCGCAGAACCACCATTACAGATATATTCCTCTACGACAAACACGCGAATGCCACACCATTATGATTACTGAAAATGGCACCTTTATCTATCTATACCCGGAATACCATTTTATTTATAAATAGCTTTAAATATAAATGTCTAAAAATACTGGAGGTTTTTTTGCCGGACCCTGTATTATTTGAAATTCATTGCCATCAATATGTCATAATTCTGTTTTATAATGACTTAGCCAAGACTACTTTATAACAGATATTGTTCTCAATAATAATAATAATATATAAGATACCATATTAAAATAAAATAGTCTTAAGATTTATAATTTTATTTTCTGAATTTTTTAATAGTGTTATTGGCATATCGTGATCTTACTGAAATAACAAAGGTTCCTGATCCTGAACAAAATCTGCATTTACGATCTACTGAAGAAAAAAATCAGTCAGTCTCAGCTTCTACTTACAATATTCCCAAAGTTAATTGGAAACGTTTATCTACAACTGAAACACCTATTAATAAAATACTCTATTTAGTATCAAAACGCTTCAAAGTTTTAGTATTAATGAGAGGATGTCCAGGTAGTGGAAAATCATATCAGGCAACAAATATTTTGGATTTGTGCTATAAAAATGTTAACGCCGATGACTTTATTTTTAGCGCAGACAAGTTTTTTACGAACAAATATAATGGAAAATATTGTTTTAATCGTAACAAATTAACTGAAGCACACAATTGGGCATTTCAACAATTCCAAAGGGCTATTGGATTAGAAGTTACTCCAGTTATTGTTGACAATACAAATTGTGAAGCTTGGGAAATGGAAAATTATATTAAAGTGGCTGTAAATAATGGATATTGGATTGAAATTGTTGAACCTAGTACAGAATGGGCATGGGATGGAATGGAGTTGTTCAAGAAAAATGTACATTCAGTACCTTATGATTTTATAATATCTTACCTTCGTCGATATGAACGTAATATCACTATTGATAGTTTATTAACTAGATTTAAATTTAAATACAATAAGAATACCAAGCCACCTATACAATCAAACAGTTCTAAAACCTACCAGCTTTGTGAAAATCTTATAGATCAAAGAGATGAAGACTATGAATCCCAAATTGAGATTATTGATGATTTTAAAGATCTGAGTCTGTCACAGAAACAAAAAAAAAAAAAAAAAAGCAAAAAAAAAATATCTGCTCCTGCCGACAATAATGCTGAAGATAACTCTTTGATTCCTACAATTGGTAAAACACTAACAGAAAGAGAAGAAGATGATATTCTTGAGAGCAATGAATATGAAAACCTATCCCAAGACATTCCTGATATAGATGAAGAATCTCAGTTATCTGTGGAAGAAGCTTCAAATTATGTCAATAAATCTGTCAACACTTCTGAAAATGATTTTTTATTTATGGATGTCCTGAATGAAATACCTGAAGAAGAGTACAGTAGCTATGTTGTTTTTGGAAGAAACAGAGATATTAATGAAGGGAATCTGAGTATTTTGAATATGCCTTGTGGAAAATTAGATAAAGGAACAACTACTAACGACCTTAAGAAAATGATACCTAAACTAAATTTAAATAAACTCGGAGAACAATACCCAGAAAATATTTCTTCATTAATTATTGAATTATTTGACAAATGTGAAGGAAATATTGACTGGATTGTAGATATGTTGGAAGAGTCTGGACATTATATATCGAAACAACAATTGTGCAATTTTATTGAGTTTGAAGAAAATTATTTTATTAAAAATGTTCAATGTCAAGACTCCATTCAACTTTTAAAAGAAAATCACGAACAAGATAATATTTTGTTTGATTCTCCATTAAATCCACAGTCAAAATTAGTAAATAAAATCACTGAAGAAACTGATGGTAAAAAGAAAAAACTTGGGAAAAAAGTCATTGATAAAAAAATACAGAGAACATTTAAAGTTGTTGATGATGATTTAAGAAAAAATATTGAAAATAAATTTACATTTGGAGATTCATTATACTCTGATCATGTTTTGAAGATAAAAAAATTTAAAGAAAATCAAAATGCACCAGATAGTACTGATTTTATTTTTCCAAGATCTGAGAGCATCGAAGAAGATCTTATGCTTGAAAAAGATGATGATGGAAACTTTGTTCAGTTAGTTATGGATAGAAGTGTACTTGCTCAATTATGTGATTATTTTGGCGATTTCTCTCCTAATTTTAGTAAGTACTGTGTATTTTTTTATTTTCTAAAAAAAATTATATTTTAATCAAATAATTTTGGTTCTAGATCAAAATACATTACTAATGCCAGTGAAATTACCTGAAAAGTTGGCTGAAGAACTTTATTATTATTTGATTGCAAATACGCCTTTAGATGTTTGTAATCAAGATGCCATTTTACAAGGTAGTTATTGTTTATTTTAAATATTTTTACCTAGTTAATTATATTAAAATGTATTGGCAATGTTATAGGCTTTTTATTATATTTTTATTTTAAAGTGAGTTATGATTATTTTTAAATTGCAAATTGTTAGCCCATCTTAAAATACTCATAACTCACTTTAAAATTAAAACATAATAAAAAGCCTATGACATTGCCTAGAAAACAATAATCTTACTATCAGTTTTATTAGAGGTCAGTTCACTTGGATTTATTTTTAAATTGTAATTAATAACGTATCTATTAACAACTAATAACAATGCTAGTAGTTCTTAATACTATATAAATTATATTATATTAAAATATATTTATTCTATACATTTTTTTAAAATTATATATTCATTACTTTTGAATGTTTTCATGACAATAAAATTCCCAGACACTACAAAAACCATGAACCTCCTCCCCCAATCTACTATAATACACTATTAGAAACCTGAAACATTAAAAAAGATACATCTATTAGTATTTTGTTTGGTTCTTTCTCTAATTTTTAACAAACAAACTAATATCTACTCATACACATATAGTTTGTAAAATAACGAAATATATGTATATGTATAAATACTCCCTACTTAAAAAAAAATTTTCTGGAAAATTAAAAGAATGATTTTTTTAAAATTCACAATTATTGGGGATAGAACATCTTCAAGTATCTCCTGACCTCCCGTATCTTGTTTTTTTCCAAAATCGTGTTGTCTGTAAAATGTTCATCTATTTTAATTGTAAGTAAAAATTAAATCAATGCCATTGGTAGAATCTTGGTGGAGTTCAAAAGGTGAATATTCTCAACTGTCACAAAAGACTGTATTGACACTTATATGTGTGAAATAGGGTTCTCCACCTATGTATCAACGAAAACAAAATACCTCAACAGACGTGATGCCAAACCTAATATGATAATATAACTTTCATCAATAAAACCCGGTATTAAGAATATTTATACTAATAAAAAGCAATTTCACTCATCTTGTTAAAAAGTTTTTGTTATTTTTATACTATTATTACTTTTACTTAAAAATATATTTTGAAATAAATATTGCATACACATAATTATTGTATGAAATTATTATAATTTTTATTGCAAATAATCCTTACATAAAATGACTTACTAAAACTATTGAAACATAGTAGGGATTCTAATTGTCTAGCTGTAATAAATTATTGTTGAAAGCTAAACCAAAAAGATAAAAAACTAAAAAAAAAGTAGTGGTTCCATAATAAAAGTGAACATTAAAAAGTGTTCCACGGATAAAAAAGTTTAAGAAATGCTGGTATAATGAATAGTGTATGGAAAAATGGTATATAAATTGATGTATTAATAAATAATAATAGTGCCTATTGCTCTTTTTACTAAATCTTGCTTATCTTTTATTTTTATTTTGGTAATTATTAAAATATTTTTACTGTCTACATACAATACACATTTGATTATTCTTCTTATGCCATATTTTTATCTAAAGATTTCATTAATGGCACATTTACTATGTAAACACAAAAGTATAGTTGAGTAAAATAATTAGAGTTAGTAATCAGAAGATCATATTAGTAATATTATTAAATAAAAAAAAATTTTAAAAGTTTCATAAATTCTGTTCCCTTTTAGACATTATAGATTTTTATTAAACTATTTATAGTTGTCATACAAATATACAATACTGAATACAATGATATTAACAATCAATTTTTTTATTACTTAATATTTTATTAAGTATGCATTATTAAATTTTTAAATTGTGATATTGTTAGATGAAACTTTGGCTCGAAAACTACAAGAAGAATCTACAGAAGAATGTTCTTCAACTAACTCAAATAACTATATTGTAAGATATAATTAAAAAATAAAGCAATAATTTTGTTGGTCAAAATGTTGTCACAATTAATGAGGAATTTAAATTTGTATTTACAGGGAGAATTCACATTTTCTGCAGTCTTAACAAAAAAATTGCTGTTGGAGAAATTTAAACATATGAATTCTACACATGTTCTAAATGTTTTGCGTGCTAAAAATTATAAATTTCATGTAAATAAGTGAACTTTTTAATACATATATTATGAATTTAAATCATAGAAAAAAAATATTTTTTCTAGGAAGCAAATGAATTTCTAAGTGAGGCATCTGGAACTAAAAGTTCGTTAAACCAAGACAGTCCCACTGTTCAAGTAATAAGTATTCATTACCCAATAGTTTAAATACATAACTTGTCTTTTTGTGATTATAATATGGTCACACATATTAAAATAAAACATTTTATGTTTTTTTCTATATTTTACAATATTATAGGAAAATAAATATTATTATAGGAAAATGAAAGAAGTTGTGTTGATTGGGTAGGACATAATGCATCCAATAATAGTCAAGATTATAGTAGAGTAGCTCAAGAACTTTCAATCAAGAGACAACAGCTTTTACAAAAAGCTAACCAATCATTAAGTGCAAAACAACATCCTTCAGTCACTGCTCATTATTTAGAGAGAGTAATTATACATTTATACACCTTAAAATACATTTTTGAAAATTTAAAAATTGCATGATTTAATTATGTTTATTGTATAGGCCGACATAGTTAAACAGAACGAACAACTTGCTAAAACCAAAGCTCTTGTCGATATGGTTAAACAAAATGAAAATGCCACTTCCTTAGATTTGCACAATTTAACAGTAATAATAGTATAATGTACTTTTTCTAAATAAAATGTATTAAATGTCATATTTTGTTAGGTTTCAGATGCTATTGTAGCACTAGATATATATTTGGATAATCATATATCAAATTTGAAAAAACCTAATGGAGGAAATAGAGGTAGACAACTAACCATTATTACAGGCCGTGGAAAACATAGTCCTAAGGGTATAGCTCGTATTAAACCAGTTGTCGTAAGAAGACTTCTAGATAGACGTTTAATGTAAGATATTATTTTAAATATTATAAAATTGCAGAATTCAAGAAAAGTTGGTCAAAATTATATTTCAGGTACTTGGAACCTGAAATACCAGGGACAGTAATGGTTATTATCAAAAAGAATTCTTTGCTCAGTTCAGAATGTTAAAAGTTATTAATAAGTATGTTTATTAATGTTAAATTAGATACTGCTGATATGTATTTAAATAATTATAATTGGATTTTTTTTCATTGACCTATTTTAACTTTAACCGTTGATTACTTTAGTTAAGTTAATAGTTTTATTTAATTTCCTAATAGTTGAAAATTATGCTCACAACATGAACGTTATCTGTTGATTGTTTTTTTTATTTTTATAAGTATTTTTACGTTTCAAATTATATTTATCGATATATCTTATTTAACATTTATTTTCTTAAAATAATAAATATAATAATGATTTTATTTTTAGTTGAACAATTTAATTATTTTTCACATCATTATACTCAAGAGGACGTCGCTCACATATGTATTCCTCCGTCTTACAAGAACGTAACGTAGTAAATGTACGTTTAGCATCGTCATTTTTAATATTACAGTGCATTTATCTATAATTAAACTTAACAATAGTATCTAAAAGGAATAACATTTTCTGTGATTTGTTGAAAATGTTTTTTTTTTTTGTAATCATTTGTATAGGAATTATGATCATTTTTAAACTCAATATTTTATAGGGAGCATATAAAATGTTGAAAACTAATTTCACTGAAAACAAAACTATCAAAAATAATTTAACCAAAAAATATTTTATTGAAAATAATTTAATAGAAATATAATTGTAATTGAAAATAATTTCCTAGTAATTAATAGCAAGGAAAAATAAAAATTTGATATCTAATTTTTATGAAAAATAATTAGTTGGAAAACCACACAATTTCTGAAAATGTATCTACTCAAAAACATTTCCTAGGAAAGGAATTTAGCAAATGTAAACAGACATTAAATTCTGACCCCCATATTTTGGACTCATGCTTCAAGTAATGGAAGCTAAGACTTAGTACCCCAGTAAAACAAAGACGTCCACGTTCCATTTCAGTAATGAGCAAGCCAACTCAACTGTATGCTTTTAATGAACATATTGTGGACTATAACCAACCCCAAGTATTTCGGATAAATTACACTGGATCGGTCACTCATATGTAAAACTCACCTAGCAAACGTCTTGTCAAAAATCAGCACCCGCAATAATATAATTTAGAAACTAGTAGGCTCGACCTGGGAAATAAATAGTGCACGTGTGAAGTGGTTCGTTTCACAACTTAATCATAATATGCTCATGTTCTCGAGAAATGAGAACTGTGTAAATCGACTCCTGTCCATTGTCTCCAGGTACTTAGCGATAACGCTGCTCCTGCTCTATACGCCGATATTTTTTTAATTATTTGGGCTATAGTGAACATTTAAAGAAATATGAGCCAAATTGACCAGCTGTTCTCAACCTATGCGATTATCAACGAGCAGCATTTTCACTTTGCAAAAAAAAAAAAATCGCAGCAAGCTTGGAGATTGCTATTGACCGTGACAGGTGGAGAGGCTTATTAGAAGCTGCAAAAGGCTTTAAAGGCCATTAAAAATAAAAAATTAATAATAACAACACAGGGTTAGGGTTCTATTTAATTTGTTATTCGTGAACAAAGAGAGAGAGAGAAAAACAGTGCTAAAAAGTAAAAAGTCGGATGTCCTCTGAGTTGAAAAAGCTGTAGATTGTTGACAGTTGGCATTAACTGAGATTAAAATATTAAATACAAAAGTATGATAGGAAGTAAATGTAATAAGTATTAACTGTAAAGATAATAAAAGATTTATGACAATATAACACAAACCATTTAAAAACATCTAAAAATTGATATGAATTGTAAAATTAATAGAGTACAGTATTTGAAGTATTAAACAAAAATATGACATTTTTAAAAATAAATGACACTTAAAAAAAAGGTATATATTTATATAACAAAAACCCACAAATATTAAATTTGAGAAAAATGACCCACATTGTCGTATAAGTGCCAAATTTTTCTCTGGCATGGTGAAAACACTATTCAGAAACTGATGCCTCACTTATCAATAAGAAATAATAACATATTTATTTATAATCGAATTGGTACACAAAATAATATGTATTATATAATTAATACAGAATAATAAAAATACAGTTGGGGCAGGGTGTGGCACGGTGCTTGGCTGCAGTCCCTCCCTTACTGTGTCAAACATCGTCCGGCGTCGCTAGCTCCCGGATTGGCGACCACCTGTTTAGCGGTGAATCCTTGCCTCACATATAAACGTGTTATTCGAACCATACCACAGCCTCCTACAAAATGTTTGTGGCTATATCGTTGCCGATGCTTTAGACAAAAAAAAAATTAATTTAATTCTACATTATTAAGGATATTATATTAAAGTTCATGGAAATAATTGACTACATACGTATATAAGTTGAGAAAACATAAATTATAGAACTGTTAATAATTATAACTATTTAGCGGTGACGGTTGTTGGTAAATTTTTTTTTTAAATTTTCCTTCCTAAACATGTTTCAAGAAATCCATCTTCCTAGGATTATTACAAAACATATGAAGCTTACAAAATTAATTTAAAATTCTACTTTAAAGAAGACGTTTCACCTGCATATGTTGTATCTAAGACAGTCGTGTTTAAGTGTGATATGTATCAAATTTTAGTTCACCAGTTATAATTAAGTTTCAATAGTTTCAAACAATAATAATCACTCTAATATTAGAATTGTCAGTGTCAAATATAAGATCTGCTGAAATGTATACGCGCTTGTAGGATAACATGCTGATAAATTATTATTTATTAATACTAGTTACTTTTAAAATGTACATAAAATCATACTTTTAGTTTACATTACAGCTATGAATCATGAATGGACCAATGTCTGGTAACTTGAAGCACACATTAGCGGCTACAAGTCTTTATCGTCTCACGTGCACCTTTTACACATTATGCTTTTACTTTGTTCTTCGAGAGAATGTGGTTATTTTACGCATTTGATTGGATTTAAGAAGTATGGATTTGGATGTTTGCGGCAGAGTACACCTACAGGCTACAACCCGTCTGGATTTTGCACTATCACTTTCTGTCGCGGATGGAGTCTACTCGCAATGAGCTAAAATGTAGTTATGGACAATATTGAACACTTCCGTAATTTACTCATATTTTACCCATACTGCAATTGTACAACATAATTAATTATTGTTATTATATTCTCTGATAATAATTAATATCGTAGCAGTCGTGGTTCACCGTACAATGTAATATCGTTGTAGTTGATATTCGTAACAAATGACATTCGAGATAGTTATAGGCCCGCACTAGCAGGTCTTATGTGGCGGTTGCAAAAACATTTAAGGGTGCCTTAATATTTTTAATATTTAATCCTATGAGTGAAGGTCCATTAGATTATAATAGCTAAAAAGGTGGCCAAGTGCCCGTTCTGCGGGTGTCGTATGGGCCACTGGTCACTTTAATGGAATGTGTCAAATTGGAAATCAATGATATGTCCTATGAAATTCCAATAATTTGAAAATATGATCATTAAGTGTATTTTAAAATTCCGAAAATCCGATTTTGAATAAAAAAGAAAGGTTGGCATGCTTGGTGAATGGTGAACCCTGTATTTAAATGGATGTTGGTTTGTCTGTGTGTAATTAATAGACTCAAAACTACTGGATTGTTTAAAATTTCAATAAAAGTTGTATAAATAGATCCTTGCGATTTGGTAGGTATTTGCCAACATTCTCGTAATTTAAACATGTTTGCACACATTTTATGTATTGTTTTTTTAGTTATTGTTTTATATATTTTTGTATGTTTGTAAAAATAATTATAAATATAATTTTACAACTTGACAGATTTGAATACGTTTTATATTTTGAATTTTGAATTCATTTTTCGGGACTTACATTTCATTGAAAACATTTTAAGATTTCAAATGCATTTTTTAGGGTTTTTACTGCAATAAATTAACAGCCATAATCATAATAATCAAATTATTATTATTTTATTTATAGTTTTATACCTAAAGTTAGGTACAGTGAAATTTCCATATTATGTCTTAGCGATGTCTTCTGGACAAAAACCTATTATATAGAATTTCATTGAGCAGAAAATATTATTGTTTGGAACTTTGAACTTATAAGGTTATCATTGTTTCACTGTAATTTTGCATTTATGCTAAAAGTGTAATTATAATGGACACTTGTTTTTCTGCATATTTTTTTTTGAAATAGTTTCACTATAAAAGGCTAGTTACCTAACGTCCTAACCACATCTTTTTCTATGTGTATAATTAATAAGTCCGAAAGATAGTCTTGACCGATGATATTGATACGTACGTGTCCCGGAGGGAAAGTAATGCTAACAGCAGTTCTCCCTCCGGTTCTCAATACCACGAAAAAAAAGAAGGTTAGGTTAGGTTAGGTCCAAGATGTTTAAATTTCAATTATTGTTTAAGTTAATCACAAGTTTCGAGGGTTGTTAAACATTCTTGAACCTCTATAAATTCACTATACCTAATCGTTTTTGGTAGCCCACACAGGAATATTTTTCAGATTTATTTTTTTTTTGTTAGGCTAGGTGTTTAAGCTAATTATGGACATACCTAGATAAATTTGTACCGTTGTTTTCTCGTATCAGCTGTTTAAATTAATTTTGGTACTTTTGCTAGTCGACTGTCAAGTAAAAATGAATAGAGTTATGTGGTACCGATGACGTAGAGATGACAGTATGGTAGGTACAAAATATTTTATAAAAATTGTCCATCTCTTTGTCTCCGCCAATCAGTAAAATAACTATGTCAACGCCACTGTAAGTTCGCAATTAGATATAATAATATATAGACATGATTTGTATGGTTTATTTTTATTACAGTCATTTATTTAATGAGTGATAAGCTATAGTATCATACTAGATTTACATTTATGTTATTATTAAATGCTACGAATTACGATGGGTAATTTGATATCAATGTTTCATTATCCGTACAATAATAATAATATATTCCTAAATGCCCAGTTAATACTATTAATAGTTATTATGGCATAACACCCAGACCTTAAAGAAATATTTTTATCTTCTATACTATATAATAGTTACATGAAATGTTAATTAGTTTTTGTGAATTTTCTTTCTTGGAATCTGTCAGTAAAATCATTATAATTATAATTTAATTATATTATTATATTATCGTCGATAGCTCTAATTATTTAACAATTATAGGCATTACATCATACCACGATCAACATTTATGGCTAACCTGAAGAATAAATCTCGCAACTCTAAACAGTCCGCCCAATAGTTATTGATGTAATAATGGCTACCGTTGTGCTTACGAGTGTAAGAATCGTCTTCAAAAAATATTATAAATAAATAATTATTTCTCTATTTTCAATAAAATATAGCATTATTCTTACTTACACGTAACGCACCCACTCACAGAGGAGCTAAAGCTTGATGGTCAAAATGAAAACGTCGACTGCGTTTGATGTGAGATATTTTTGATGGGACGAAGAGAGAACTTACATCGTATAATACAGTCAAATCTCGATAACTCGATTTTCTCTAGAAAAAAAAATAAATTCTACTTCTGATTTTTTAGTCATATATCTCAAATACAACTTAAAAACCCTTCAAGAGGTCAGAAAAAAAATTGAGCTATCGAGACTCGACTGTAATATAACACAGACGTATGGGTAGGTAATTACTTATAATAGTAAAATTCGATAAATAATTATAGATGTGTTCGTTGTTCTGCGCATTAATCGTATGCACTTTAGTGTCAACTGCCAGAACCGATAATACGAGTTCTGTTGCTCCAGTTCTTCCACTATTCAATTCGTCAGAGATTGAAGTTATAACTCCTGAGTCCGAGGATTGGGAATCGTGAGTAGAAACCCATTACCCACGCGTATATGGTATATTGATATATGTACCTAACTGCGCATCCGAGATTCCGAGTTTGGTCCACAGATATATAAAGCAATTTATATATCCGTGGTTTGTTCACAAGGTTAACCTAACCTAACTAGGGGTTGGTACTACACTAGTTAGGTCTAGGATTTGTTCAGGTTGTACACTAGACACTAGTTGAATCCATAATATTTTTCGGTGATTACTATCCACTATTGACTATACCAACATTTCCCTTCCCATTTTAACAAACTTAGAGTATACTCAATCTTTTTAAAGTTGTTGAACAATTTTTTTTACAGTTTCTTTCTAGATTCTGAACGAAGCCATTAATGTATTTATTTATTTATTTATATCAACGGATCAGACGGTCCAATTATAATAATTTAAAATAACATAGTTCATAACTGAATATTAGAATACAATAATAATACAGTAATAATACAATAATAATAAATAATAAGCAGTACTACAGCAGTACTATATTTAAATACTACAAATTTTGTTTATATAATTATTAAATAATTCAATGGAATTAAAACTAAATAAATCAATGTTTAAATCATTTGCTATTGACATTATCCTATTCATAGAAGAAGCAGACATATAATTTGTTTTATGTGTATAAATATAAAACATAGTGGTTGATCTAGTTCTGCACTGTGGGACATAAAAATTAAGAAAACCTAAAATTTCAGGGCAGTTGATGTAACCTATGACGAGCTTAAATAAGAACTTCATATCTAATATTTTTCTTCGTTCAGATAAACTACCAATATCAACATAACGTAATAGTGGTTCATAAGGAGGACGAGGCATACGAGTTAAATTACAATTGATGGCCATAAATTGTAGGAAACGGTTTTGAATATTATCTAAACATTTATATTACAGTATTGATATAACAATGTTGTGTGTTTTTATTTATTTTTCGGTGGGAAAGTGAATTTAGTTGGTGCATTCGGTAGGTCGAAATTTCAAATTATCGGTCGTTTTCAAAACGCTGGGGAAAAAATAAAATTAAAGAAAAAGGAGGATTTTTATCAAAATTGCAGGTGTTCCACAAAATCGATTTTGGTTTTTAGTGGAACTGTTAAAAACATTACCGTGGATGCATGACATTTTCTATGCACCAAAAAATATTTTGACTTGTTTTGAACTGTTTATTCGGACATTTTCAGTTTATAATTTTTTAGTTTTTTTTCTATTAATATCAATACAATTTTATGCATTGAGTCGAAAAGCTTGAAAATGTAATAAAAGGCTTCTAATATATTGTTACAATGGCAGTTGAAAAATATTAAAAATACATTACTTTGTAGGTAGTTAAAAACTTATGAAATGTTCAACTATTATATAGCTAATATAAGGGTTGAAAATTTAAAACAATGTTTCACGTAAGTATAAACACAGTTTTTTTATGTTCAAATTTGGACAAAATTACATATGAATAATTAAGAATAATGATTTAAGTTATTTTGTTGTAATGTAAAAAGATTATTCATTTGTACTTTCAACGGCTATTGAACGCTTATTACGTGTGTACAATAATTTTATATCATTCATTTTCATACATGAACTCGGGACCCAACTATGTAGTATAGTATAGCAATTTTAAATTCGAGACACAACTCGGATGCGGCCATATTTGAATACACTCAATATGTTTGCATTAGCACAACTACATGGCGAAAGCTTGGCGGGTGCTGGACCTCTAGCTACATTTTTAAAAAAGGTTAACTTAACCTGTATTTGCAAAAAAAAAAACCCGGTGTGTACTAGCTAGTTGCGGTCATAATCAAAAATTACATACTAGTTGCGGTCATTCAAATAATAATAACTAAGTATACTAAATAATATAATAAAATATAGTTTATATAATATATGATAATTAAATATGAAATTAATATTTCGTTTATTTATTGAGTTTAGAAAAATGTATTAATCAACATTTTCCTTCCCATTTATATCGAAAAGATAACAGACTTAGGACTGTCTACACTATTATTTTTGTGTAGGTATGGTTAAAAATGTTGATACCTACTTGTGTTTAAATTACGTGGTTAAACTTGTGTCAAAATATAGTATATAATAGTAAACGTTGTCAAAATATAATGAATAATAGTATAATAATAATAATAATAATAATTTTAAATTTTAAAATTTTGTAGGTATACATTTAAAGGAAATTGTATTTATAAACTTTACAGATAAGTAGTGGTGTTCCCACATATATACGCTGTGTGCATTATATACAACTATGATAAGCTATGACCGCAACTAAGATATTACCTAAATTGGTGTGACCGCAACTGTTATATCTGTTTATTATTTCAAAAATCATCATGACCGCAACTAGTATGCAGCCAAAAAGCCAATCGCTTCGCTCGTAACACTTTTTAAATCGTATCTCATAATAACTGGGATTTCGATGCACTTTGCATTGTATTTTAAAGCTTGTTTTGTAATATGCAAGTTTCATGTTCACGTATCATTAAATAAAAATTATAAGTTTTTTTTTTCATTTGTTGACAATTTTCAATTTTAAGGGAATTCCACACTACCATTTTTACAGAAAAAAATCTATCTATAAACACTTTCCAAAGTACAGATTTCAATTTTACTACAGTAATAATTTTGAAAACATATTTGAATTAATTATTATGAATAATAAAAAAAATAGAATACAGTACATACTTAGGTTCAGATTCAAATTTTTAGATTTATTAATTAGTTAATAGTTACTATTTAAAAATGAACAGTTGTATAATTACATGATTGCCTAATTATCATTTTGAAATAAAACATACCTAGGTAAAGATAACTTATAGGTAGGTAAGTATACTTGCAACTTACTACTTGTCCGACAACAATGAACGTGCATGGATCATTTGGAGAAATGAAAAAAAAATTAATCATTTTTTGAAGGTTACGTTGATCAATTATAAATGATTAAAACTTCATCGTTTTGTGCCCTCTGCTATAAAGTAAATAATTAAATCATTCATCAAAATATTTTCACTTTGTAAACAGTTGCAGTTACATTTGCAACTAGGATCAATGTTTTTAGAGTAGAGGTGTGTCTGGATTAAGTTACATAATTTAACATTTTAGCTATGTAGATATGTAGTTACTGCAGTGAGAATATAACATTATAATATGCGATATTGTTTTTGCATTATAGGACACACGTCCCAGCAACAACTACCATTACGAACGAGAAATACGGTTCAAAAACGACTCTGGGCACGGAGTCTGTTACGGGCCCGAACATCTTACAATATAGCAACAAATCTGTGGCGAATGATGTCATCGACAAATCTACAAAAATGGAAAACGATTACCATCCGACAGACAAGGAAACTTATAGTTCCACTGAGCCGATACCGACGACCAACGTTACTCAGTCACTTGAGCAACCACCTACGAGGTATATCATCGATCTATAATAATACAATTATTACTTATTAGATATCAAATAAAAATTCTAAAATTTTTATAAATTATTGCAAACTGTGACTTTCTGCAAGACTGGACAAGTTAACTAATAATTTTAACTCTTTAAGTTAATTAAATATGGAATAGTTTAAGTTTAAATTTAAAGTTGTGAAAGTTACTTTATTTAACTTGTGATACTTCCAAGATCTACAAAAATACCTAAGAATTGGATGCATTATTTTTAGATAGAATATTTCAATTGTAAATTGTATCCAGCCTAAAGTTAGATTTGGCTATGTATGTGTAAAACTGTATGTCAGTGGCGTAGCCAAGATTTTTTTCGGGGGGGGGGGGGCTGATCAATTTTTTACACAGCGGTGGTTTATAGTTTTTGATCGAATACCATAGACCATTCAAATAATTTTTAAATTTTATTAACATTTCGGGGGGGGCTGCAGCCCCCTCAGCCTCCCCCTGGTTACGCCACTGCTGTATGTACATAACTACCTTCTATTTAAAAACTTGTTAGTTAGGTAATTACACTAATTGCGCAATATACAATAGGTATAAAATATACAATACACAATAAGTATACCATATTATTTAAAAATACGTACAACTTATAATGTTTTTATAGGTATTTGCCTCACAATTATAAGCTTTCACTAACCATTTAAACAAATGCAAAAAAACTAGGTTGACTTACCTAATATTTTTTGAAAAGTGTCGGTAATTGAGTGGTGTATAAATGGGACTTGTGTTGTCATCTGCAAAGTAACTTAATACATTATTCTTAAAAATAAAAATAGTTTGTACTTTGTACATAGTTGTAGTTGCAGGCTCAAATAGGACAATTTTCTGGGCTTGGGGGATTACTATTAAACTGCAGTGGCCTTATGAATCACCATGAAAATTTCATATGGGTGTTTTACTAACAAATTGTATTCCTTTCAAACTATGTTATATTTCTAAATTCCAATACGTCGTAATTTCTTTAATAATTTGACATCAACTCTTTCAATACTGAGGATAGCCATTAGCCACATTTAAGAAACTACAGTTTTCCAATCTGCAGTTTACTAGTTCTCATAGGCTCTTAGCCAATTCTTTGCTTCTTCAAAGAAAATAGTTAGCTATTTCACGTATCTCATCGCAGTTAAAATTTTGAAAATAGTTTCACATTAATTTTCTAAATACAACCGGAAAATAACGATTCTCTGATATAGTAACATCTAGTGGCGTACACAGATATTACAAATTGAAGAGGTTACATAAAAAAATGATTTAATATTATATAGGTAATTATTAATATTTTTTAAATTGCATTTAAAAAAAACCAAATGGGGGCTTAAACACCCACCCAACGAGTGTGTACGCCACTGGTTACATAATTTTAGCAATGCACTTATGCCAATGGATATAATGAACATAATATTTGTAAATTAGGACACACGCAGTAACTACAACTACCATTGAGACCATTTTGAATGATACAATGATAGCTGACGAAGTCGGCGTAAGTCCCACAGAAGAAGTCGTCGGCAATTCCCAAAAACCGGCCAACAAGAAGTATAGTTCCACTGAGCCAATTCCGACGAAGAACTATACTCAGACCAAAATTAGGAAACCACCTACGAGGTATATACTTGCAGTATATAGTATATTATCGACCCCCTATAATAATACAATAAATTGTTACTTATTAGTTAATACAAGTAAAAAATCCAAATTTTTAATATAGTATAAGCCTTTACTCTTATAGGTAGGTACATATATATTTATGCCAATGGTTTATACAGCTATACATAATACATGTGATAATATTTGTGTATTAGGGCGCAACTGCCAAGTACAACTCTCATTGCGATTTTGAAAAACGGATCGACAACGACTCCGGGCACGCCAGCTGTTACAGATCTGACTTTCAAACCCCCGGAGGACGTCATCGGCAATCCACCAAGTCAACCAAAACCGAAAAACGGTTATGGTCCGTCACACAAGAAGTACAGCTCCACTGAGCCTATACCGGCAAATGAACACACTCAGTCAACGCCTAAGAAACAAGTTATTACGGTTGTTACGATGAGAAGTAAAAATAAATATCCCTTACTCGGCCCCATCTCGTCAATTTTGGCCAATAAGGAAAAACCTACGAGGTATATCATCGACCATCTATAATAATATTGCTTTAACTTATTGGTTATTAGGTTACAAATTAATAATTATTACAAACCACTTTACATATTTTACTTTTAAACGTTATATGTGTACCAATGAATGTATTGCAGTATATTGATTTCACATTGATCTGAGTTTATATTTTATTTATTTTTTGGGCCTGAAGATAGAATTTTCAACGAATGTATATAATTATTGTAAATATTTACTATTATATTTATAATATAATAAATGCACTGTTTTCGACAATAACTAGATCAATCTATATAGACACGGCTACACTAGTGTTAAAATAAATTACTTTTTTTTCTAAAAAAAGCTTTAAGTTTAAAATTATTACAGTCAACAATTATGATAGATTAAATTATAAATTGGCAACTACATTATATAGCATGCTAGGTTGTATAGTACTATAGTGTATGTGTATACATTATACAAACTGTGGGATATAAATTTTAGTAATACTGTAAACGTTTATATGTTACAGGTATACGACTACGGAATGGATTAAACCTACCAATAAGAATTGCAACTGTGTCTTTGGCAAAAATTATTTAAAACAGTGAGTTTCATTGTTGAGTACCTGCCTATTGGCATTAGTTAAATACCTTATAGTTATTTGTAATACCGTAATGCGCACGATATAATATGTAAACAAAACACGCACGGAGGGGTCCGCTGACTAAAGTCAGGTTCACACTTCACAGTTACGTCGTGTTGAGTCGTTCAAATCGCATCTGATAGGGCGTTATATTTTTGGTATCATGTAATAACCAAGTTGCAACCGAGTATAGCAGAAATTGACATTAGCCCTAATTTTTAACCAATATAGTTACCAGTTGTAACCATAGTTACCACGCCCATGCACTAAACGACATACGACGTAGCTGTGAATTCGCCTTTAAAGGAGGATTATATGCTTTTGAAGCTCCACTATACACATGACGCGCCGTGTACACGAACAATTTTCAGCTATATCCAACCATACAGTAACGTGGTTAATCGTGTGGTACTCTAACCTAACCAACCAATCACAGCAAAGGATCATAGTGAACGTGTACAGTAGAAACCCGCCCAAAAGTACAATCATTACAAAAAAACCACGGTAGACAGTATAGGCGTTAATAAAAAAAAACTCTCCTCTGGATCACTCTGGCTCACCTAACCTTTTGCACGTGACATATATTTTCTGAAATTCCTTTTAGACTGTGAGCACTCCAATGTAGTATATTATAGGTATACTTGCTATAGTTGTTTTGTGTCGGTAGATGGCAGCCAAATTTTTCTCGGTGCTGATCATGTTCACTATTATTATTATTATTATTATTATTATTATTATTGCTATTATTGTTTATAGACTATAGCGACATTAAAAATCTCAGCTGGTGTATCTACTGCCTCTCAAACCTGAAGTGAATGCCACTCGCATAGAGTCCTTTTTTCTGTTTTTATACTAACTATATATTTATGTATTATATTATTCTTACATAATATTTATTAATATTATATGTGTATATTATAATAAAGCTGCAACCACAGCAAAGAGGAAATCACCACGGCCAAAATGTTGAGCCAAAAAGAAGTTTACTATCGACGGGAACAACAACGACTCATGAGGGAAACGACGACGATCAATATTAAGAGACAATTAGAAGAATCCCAAAAATGGGAACTACAACGGAAAGTATTGGAAATGGAAACCATTAGATTTAACACCATTTTGGATATATTGAATACCTAGTCGCAAGTAGGAGAGATGGTCTTCCAGGTCCGAGTAGGAGTTGCACACTATAAATACAGACATAAGTACCTACAGCAAATATAAGTTTTACCTTTTCGTTATATAGTAATGTATTATGATAGACACAGCCCTTAACAATATTGAATAAAAAAACACAGCAAACGTATCCTGTACGATGCTGTATACCTTTACTATATAGTATATTTTATTATAACGTCCTATCTCCTATACCGGCTATACCTATTATTATATTGGCACAGGCGAGGCAAACCGATCACTGCAGGCTCGACCTGAATTTTTGTAGGGTCATGGTAAAATGTGAATATATATTTTATTATAATGAATTAATGAATATATTATATTATGTACGTGGAGATCATGGAAACTAAATCAAAAATATTTGTGCGTACCACTACATAAATGTAAAATCATAATCTGACAAAAACGCTGTACCTACCTATACCTATACAAATATAATAATTACTTATATAAACATTATAATAGGTAAATGTGACACAATGTGTTCAATTTATTTAATATTAAGATAAGCGGACCCATAACAGCTCGCGGATGCGCAGCTCCACAGACAAATCCATTCTTAAAAAGTTAATATACCATATACCTAATTAGCTGAATTACCCGGCTTCGCCCGTGTGTAGTTTTTGCTTTGTCAAAATTAAATTCTTAAATCAACACACATTGTTGTGTTTTAAAGAAGAAAAAATTGTATTTTACTTAATGCTATCAAGTGCTAAATAGTAGTAGCAGCTGAATTATAAATTACCCCCCCCCCCCCAAATGACGCCACTGCTCGGAACAATTCATATCTCCACGCCGATCAAGCACATAGTTAGACGGACAAAAAGTTATGGTTGTGTGTCGCTATGGAAACTTGGAAACCCACAGGTCGCCGTAAAGTAAAATATGTATATGACTATGGGCAGGCGCAGAAAACGTTTCTACCAGTAAATACGTGTGTTTGATATGCATTGTGTACCTATACATCATGCATAGGATTGAATGGTCATATTTTATTTAATATTTTGATTTTTGATGAATTACAAAAATTGGAAGTTGGAAATAGCTTTTGTCATATGCATACCTACCAGTAAATAAAGTAATATCACTAATACCTACACATTAGGTACCTCCACAGTCCACAGATATTATATTATACGCATTATGGTTTTCATAATATATTTAAACTTTTATGAGTCGACTGTTGGAGTGTTTGTAAATTTAGTGGCAGTCCACTAGAAAGACGCAGAAAAAAGTAAAGGTGCCTAAGTAGTAAGTACAGCCTAACACCGGCAGCCATACGCCGAACGGTACTCCTCTATAGGTTATTTTATATTTATATTTGTTGTATCTACATTCTCTATTGAGAAACAATTGTTTTATTAGACATATTATATTATTATGTTTTATTTTTTTTAATCATTGATGATTATACATTTATTTATCATAATAATTATATCATCTACTCATTTCTATTGTATATTTTATAATAATAATAATAATTAATGAGGTAGGTATATTATTTATTTAAAAATATTATGCCGCTTATCGACGATATGGTTCAGGCTTCAGGAGGTACCTACTTATCATTAGTATAAAACACGACGTAGTAAACTAGTAGGTAAATGATAATTATTATTATTCAAATAATAATTCATTAATATACAGGGTGATTCATCAAGCATGCTCGTCCATCTTTTATCCTTTAAAATAAATAGTAAATACCTATGCATCTATTCAAATATCATGATGTTTGTAATTTCTAAGTAGGTATTTCTATAACTGGAGTCTGGAAGCTGCATAGTATGTTCTGATGTCCAGATGCTTCAGTCTTTGTACTATATATAAATGTTGTGGATTTATTTAAAAATAAAGATTAAGTGTAACAAAATTTTTTTAGCTAGGTAGATATTATATGATAGTAACTTTATATTAAATTTGATTTACCTAACTTTATAAAATGCTTCTCTTTCTCATACTTTGTTCCTGTAGTCGCCAATATTAATACTTTTGATAAATCTATTTCATGTTAAATTAACTTAATGGTAACGTTTTAATCACGGTTGTAGCCTGTGTAGGTTGGTAATTATAGGATTAATAATTAGGTAGGGTACATATTTTCTATATATTGTCATTCATAAATCTAAAAACGATAAAAATGTTTAAAAAAAGTTTAAAGTTTTCAAAATAATGAGAGTTAACCAAATCACCCTGTATAAAGTATATTATAGTTATATGTACTTGTACTAAAAATTATTTGAAAATATTTTGCGTAGGTAGCAATATATAATCTATCTTACGATTTGTTGTTGAAAAGGTCAATCTGCGACTGGTACAGCACAGTTAGATTCAATCCATGGCATTTAAGGGGGGGGGGGCACATTTAAAAAGTAAAGCTACATGAACTCAACACCCTCATCAATGTTTCAAATATTTTTGTATCACTTATCTTAAATAAGTACCTACCCCTACTGTACCAAAAACTACGATAGGTATCTCTATTTTATATAACTATACAAAACATACAAAACCAATATAACAGGTACCTGAATAGAAAATACAAAAAAATAAAAATGAGTGTAAACTTTTCAAGAAGTGGTTAAGTCAAGAAGACTAGGTATTGTCTACAAAAATATGTATGAAAACAGAATACAATAAATTATAAATAGTTACAATTTGTTTCAAAGATACAATCTATAAAATAATACTATATTTTATAGTTATAATATGACATATTTATTTCACTAGAGCATATTATAATTAATTATAATCTATAATGAGTAAATTATTATAAGGTCACTTGTAAGTTATGCTAAAGTTTTGTAATTTAGTATTTACCTATTTATTTCTTCATTGATCACAGTTACAGTTTTGTATTATTACTTGAATGCATTTATTAAAATTCTACACCTATAGGGACCACCACAATTTATTTTATGATTACTTAAGATTCTTTACAGTACTTCATGATTGTATTCTATTGTAAATATATATAATATAATTTGAAAAGTAGAACATTTTAATGTTGAAAATGTATTTTACCCCAAAATGAATGATAACAAAAGTTAGCACATACAAAAAAAGTATATTTTGGTTTATTTTTGAAATTTAATTACATTTTATATTTTTAGCAACATACTTGAACAAATACTATGAATGAAATTGATGCATTACATTACATAGTTTTTAATTTATTTTATCATTTTAACAACTATAAAAAAGTTTTTATTTTTATTTTAATATTCTTATACAGTCTGTACCCTTAAGACACAATAAGAATATGTAATATGACAATTTGTAGTATTTGTACATGAAAGCGTGAAGGAAAAAGCCATCCGGTAAAACTACTACCTATTTGTTTAATAATTTTTTTTTTTTAAGTTTAATTCATTCATTTAGTAAATCTCGATACCAAATTCTTTTCAGTCATCGTGAGGGATTGCTTGGAATTGTGTGAGAAGCTAAATTGGATATTAGGGGATTAGGATGATATGGAAGTCTGTTATAGAATATTTGGTAAAATTTTACTGCTTCGGTGTGAACTGTTGTAATATTTAAATGCATATGCAGAGTGTAGTTGGAGACTTATGGTGGGGCGTTAGTCATTTATCTTAAAATTTTATTTTGAACAGTTTGGATTTTATATTCATTGGTTTTTTTTTGCACTGCTTCATAACTGTAAGCCATAAGGACTTGATTAATGATTTGTATATGAGAATTTTGGTGTTTAGTTTAGTGCGGTTATTAGTGTTTTGATTGAGTGTAGTTGTTCATTTAGGGCTAGTTTAATTTGCTATGATATGGAGTCCTCGGGTAAGGGAACGGTCAAAGGTTAGGCCTAAGTACTTAACTGATTGGGAAGAGGGGATTGAACTTATTGATTATTTGTAGTGAAATTTGAAAGTATTTTTTCAATATAACTGCTGTAAATGGTAAGGGGTATAGTATGTATGAGGTAACTGTAAGGTTAATTTACCAATGAAGCTATATATATATATATATGAATTGTTATTATTTTTATTTTTACTATGATTTATGTCTAATTTTTACTAAAAATGTTAACCAAAATAGAAGCATAATCATATGCAACAGTTGGTTTGGATGATCATTTTTGATATTGCAATGAGATTTTAACAGTATGTTTCTTTAAAATTAATTAATTATTTGTTTTTAATACAGTACAAACAAATTTTCATACATAATTTTCTTCAGTTATATATTTTTTCAAAATGAATAACATATTACCTAATGATAATATACCACACACAACAGATCAAAAAAACAATATTTGAAAATTTAAATTGTCACAATGATTTTCTAGAAATGTACACATTATACACTCATCTATTCTTGAGTGAGAATTATAAGTTTATATAATTCTGAGAACATATATTATGGGGATTTGTATTTCAACAATAAGTTAAAGTTCATTTGAGTAGAGGACGGAGTGCATGTATAATTAAAAAAATAACTTTGAAGGAATTGCTTTCAAAACAAAAATTACTATTTATATTTTGTTTCGACTCATTATTGATGTTGTACGACTAAGAAAATTAATACCGTATATTCATATAGTTGAAATAATGACCTCCAAATACATATAGAATTTAACTGTTTAAATATCACTAAAATAATAGATAAATGATAATCTGTTTTAAATATATTAACATCATGTAAAAATAATAAATTGCAAGTTTTGTTCTAATAATTGTTTATGTATTCATAAACTAGTAATAAAAATAATTAAGTGCATGTATTATAATTTAGTATAAAAAGATAAGTAGTATGATTTAGTTTAAGTGATAAGCACAAAATAAATAAAATGAATGTCTATGTTTTATTACATTCAAAACATTAATATTATCTGTACCAAAATTAATTATGAAAACATTATAATTATTAATTAATGAACAAATAGATGATTGTATAGAAAAAATATAAAATGGTTGAGATTGCAAATTTAATACTAATGTTATAGGAACTCAGTTCTCAGTTTTTTTATGCGATTAAACAACTCATCGTCTGATGAAGTACACTCTTGTGCACAGCGTTTGCATTCCTTTAGAAATTTTTCTTTATCAGCTTCGTTGATTTCCTGAAAAATGATAAAATTCGTGAGTACTTATTTTAATATAAATATCATTTTTAACTACTTTTTGATTGTCTTCCATTATTTGATTATTTTGAAAACTCTCTAACAGAGCAAGTTTCTTCACAGCGTCCTAATGGGTTTATGACAATAAAAAGTTACTATTTTATTACATGAAAATTCAAAAATGTTGATTAAAATGAAATTTGAGTAGATACTTGAATAACGTTTTTTGGAAATTTTGCCATAGCAGCAACATGAATACCAAAGCTTTTATCACACGATCCTGGTTGTACTTGGTACAAAAGCGTTAGACTATCATCTGTAGTAACGGCCGAGACGTGTTTATTGGCGATTGTTGGTATAGTCTCGTGGAGTTTAGTCAACTCGTGGAAATGAGTCGCAAATAAAGTAAATGCTTTAGTTTCAGCAGCCAAACGTCTATAGAATATAAAATAATTTACTTAGCTTCAGTTTTAAATTGTTATCAATTTTTATTAACTTATGCCATTAATTTTATTTAAAAAAAAAAACGGTCTTCCTTACTCTGCAATAGCACAGGCGATTCCACAACCCTCATAAGTCGATGTACCTCTACCTAATTCATCAATTATCACTAACGATTCTGAAGTAGCTCTCTAAATTAAATACATAAAGCAAATTTATGTTATTGATGTTTTAAGATTTATATTTTAATTTATATTACGCACTTTGAGTATGGATACAGTCTCTATCATTTCAACCATGAATGTAGATAATCCTTTAATCTGAGAATCATTTGCTCCAACTCGAGCTAAAATAGCATCAACCACGCTGATTTCAGCGGAGTCACATGGGACAAAACTTCCCATATGTGCCATAAAAACGGCCACAGCAACACTTCTGATGTAAGTACTTTTGCCACCCATGTTAGGACCAGTTATTACATTAAATGTGCATTCTCCTAAAATTGTAATTATAAAATATATCATACATAAATTAAATTCTACTAAATAATAAAATTAATACATTATACAATATCTGCATTGTACTTAACTAACCTTGTTTAAAGTAGGCATCATTAGGTATGTAAGATACCGAATCTTGTACCTCAACACAAGGATGCCTCACTTGTTTCAAGTCTAACAAACCAGTACCTTGGGGATGTAAATTCGGTCTTACATATGGACGCAAAGAACTGGCAGCCAGCATAGAAAAGCTTGTTAAAACGTCTAATTGCGCTAGGGTTCGACTTAGGTTTAGTATGGTTGCACTGTAACTACCTACACATTGTCAATGATTAAATGAGTAGTTGGGGAATGTTTTTAAAATTTTAAGTTTTTCATACTAGCTGTTTGGATGACTTCCACTACAATTGACTTTTGATGTTCCAAATACTTTTTATGTACACTTTGATAATCTGTGTTAAGTTCAGTTAGTTTAGATGATCGAAAACGCATACCTCCACCTTTAGTGGTATCTAAAACTTCGTATGATTTATTATTTGAGACAGTCTTAGCATCCTATAACATACACAATTGAAAATTATACTTAAATATCAATACACACATAAACAGTGCATTACTTTTAACGACACTTTAAAGAAAAATCCATATTGTGAATTTGAATCCAATTTCACAGAAATTCCCAAGGCCCCACTAGTTTTGGTCAAATTTGATTTCATTTTTGATTCATAGTCATCCATTTGGTTTCTCATTTCTTGTAATTCGTCATCAAATCCAGATTGTATAAGAAACTCGCCTCGTTCAACTAGTTTTAAGTCTATTGTCTCTTCAATCAATTCCTGATATTTATTCATGTCGTTAACAAGTTCTTTTAACGGAGTTGTAATTACACAATTCAGAGTCTTATTATCTGAATTGTTCAGTGTTTGTATAAGGTCAGGAAGCTTTTGTATTGCTTGATATATCCTAAATCATACAGCATGTAATACAAATATAGTAATATTATACAAATTATGAAGTAACAAATGCAATAATTAAAGAGCGGACTTTTATGCGTTATAAGAGTTGAATATATGCTCTATAAAAGGTCAAAATACGCTTTGTAATATGCCCCATAAAATGTAACAATATGCTTATAAAATATCAATATTCGTGATAAATTAGAAATAAAAAATTTGAACTTAAATGTTAACGAAAAAAAGTCGTGCTAAAATATTTTTTATATTTTTCAACTAATATTGAAACAATATTTCAGGAACCTTGTATTAAATTGTCACGCTTTTTGACCCAATAAAAAATATTTGAATTAAAATCTAATTAATCATAAATTGCACAAAATAAATATTTTCTTTTCTTATTGTTGATTTAAAACGACATTATATGTCCATAAAATATCAAAATTTGCTAAAAATTAAAATATGTAATAACATTTAAAAACATAGACTAAAATTTTAAAAATATGAATTGAAAAAAAAAGTTTGAAATGTTCAAACATAGTATGCAATATGAATATTTTACCTTTGTATTCTTAAGGTTACAAAATAAATATTTTCTTTTCTTATTGTTGATTTAAAATTATGTTCTACTCTGCTACTTTTATTATTAAAGGAAAAAATATGCAAATGCCTAAACACCCTCCTTTTAGTAATAATTATTAATTTTATTTCATTAAAAAATATTTTTAATACCTATAACAGTCTTGTAGGTTAGCTTTTTTTCTTTGAATCTTGCGCATAAGAGCTTGGAGGTCAGGTATTGTACGCAAATGTTGATCGTGTAGTTGTTGTCGAATATCTGTATCCGTAACAAGGGTTTCAACAATATCCAAACGTTCATTAATTTTATTCAAATCCCTCAATGGTTGTCTGATCCATTGAGTTAACAATCTAAATATTGGATTATTTAAATTTAAAATTTGTTTTCTGAGTAAGTATGGTTTAATGTTTCATTTGTGCAAAATAAATACAACTAACCTTTGCCCATGTGGTGATCGACATTTATTAAAAATTCCAAGAATAGAATCATTTTTGTTCATAGTACCGGAATTGGAAAATAGGTTAAGTGCTTGAACACCGGCACTATCTAAATGAATAAATTTGTCATATCCCAAATTATCGACACTGTATTGATTTAAGTTATCCGAATCAGATGACAACTGTAATTTACAATTTTAATACATAATAAAATAAATTTTTAGACAATGTATGTATCCTGGGTTATAAACTTAATATAAGACAACCATTATATCAAAAATTCCTTCTTCCAAAGCATAGTATTTTTTGGAGTAGTGTAATATATAAAAATCAAATTTTGGACAAGTATTTTAAGTTTAATAGAGGGATATACCTTGCAAAATGTCTGTCCACTCCGCATATCACATTTTAGCTTAAATAAGAAAAATTTATAACCAGGATTTGGGACTTATAACACATATAATCATGAAAAAGAGTGCTAAAAAAATTGCTTCAATACTTTATTATAAAAACTTAAATAAGCTCTTAGAAATATTGAAGTAATCATAAAAAAAGCAAGACAATAACAAGTAACACAGTTTTTTTTATATTTTTGTTCAATTTTTTTACTTCAAAACTTAAAAAAAATTCATCTTCAACAAAAATCAAATTTCTAATAACCGAAAATAAAATTGATTAATTTGGCCAATTAGTGAGTAAGCGAGTAAATACAAGTTTTAGGGTTTATTACTAGGAAATATCATACAACGGAGAATGATTATTTTTAGTTATAGCCTTATAGGTTTGCCATTAAAAAGAACAGAAATTAACTAAAATGTTTAGGTTTTTGTCAGTGTCACACAGCATCATAGATCATAATAAAGCAGCGATATGCAAAAAAACAAAAATAATCAGAAAAACTGGAAATAAGCATTTTTTTTTTAAAAATCTTTGAAAAAAAGCAAAAAATAAAGCTTTCAGATTTCATAGTTGAACGTGTTGTAACATAACATATACTTCCAAGGCCCTCTGCTACATTTTATGTCAAACACTCAAACCATAACAATAAGAAAATGCTGTAAGTCCCGAATCCTAGTTATAACTAATTTACTACTTGTACGAAATATGATTTTTATAAAACAAAATACTGCAAATAATATTCTGCTTTAGAATATAAAATTAAAAATGTAGGTAGTCATTTAAAAGACAAAAACAATTGAAAAATATAATTTTTTCATTCATTATTTTGAAATAAATTATAATTATGTGAAAGAAAAATGTTGTTTGAATTATTATGAGTGTCTTACGTTAATTGGATACATAAATAATATAAGTATATAACATACTTCTAGATATTTTATTACTGCTGCTATTGCAGCAGAAGCAATTTCAAGTTGTAATTGAGGTAAAGTGTGGGCATTTGGTTGCTGTCCTTCTTCAAACATAATAAGCTTGTTTAAATCTTGTATCAATGTATCCGTGCCAAAATCAGACTTTTTCTTCATTGTTACAAGCACTCCACAGCGTTCTACTACTTTTTTCAATTGTTCCACATCAGGATTGCTACCATCAGTCATAAGAATACATTCTTTTGGCGAAATTTTAATTACAATTGATTCGGTGTGAGAAAAATATTCATCATCAGTAAATTCACTTAGTTGGAATTTATTTTCCACCGTATCTACTGCTCCTAATCCAATTATCTTAAACATTCAAAATAAAGGTAAATAATTTATCTGTTTTTATTGGAAATATTATATAGTATCAAGTTGTTTGTGCATAGAATTAGTTAAACCTTGTTATTTCTGAAGTCTGGACTTAGCTTTAATGCAATAACAATATTTGCTTCAATTTGTTCTACATTTCCAAACAGTAGTTCTTCAAACTGAGATAAATTACCAGGTGAACCCTAAAATATTAAATTGCGTTAAAAAATGTTAAGATATTATGGAGTAAAATCGTCAAAAATTATCATACTTTGTAATCTAGAGCCCATTTTCCACCTTTATTGACAAAAATTTCCACTCTGTAATGACTGACCAACAACAGTTGTCTTATATATGCTTCAAAATTGGCTTTGTTGAATATTAATGATTCCAGTGTATCATCATCTAAATTAATAAAATCAATTTTTTTTATTTAAGATTTATTAATACTTGATTAAAACGAAATAATTACTAGGAGCATTACCTGACCCAATAATTTTTAACGAATGATTTGTTTTGTAAAAGTCTTTGGCAGCAAAAGTAGCATCTTGACCATGGACAGTATAATAATCTTGCCGATTGAAAAAACGAATAGTAGTTAAAGGTTTCTAAAATGAAAAACCCCAAGACATGAGTTCAAGGTAATACCATCACAGATTAAAATGTGTTAATTGTATACCATTATCTTTTAACTGAAACCTGGGATTTTACATTTTAATTTAAAGGCTAAACATACTCATTTCATAGAGATAAAATGTTATAAAACATAAGAGCAATTATTTAATACAAGGACATAATTATATTAGTCAAAGTCACTAGGTCACTACTAAAATATTTATTTTATTTTTAAATTAAAGTATCTATTTATTTGTATACAACATTATACTATATTAATAAATTTAAATACTCAAATTATCTACTGATAATATTTTAACATTTTAATAAAAGTATGAAACAGATATTTAAATTGAATGTTTGTCAAAAGGTGTAAAATTTACATTAATTATCATAAATGACGGATATTTAAAATTATTAATACATTTATCACAATACAATTAAAATTCAATGATTATAATTTTTTTACGTTACAAGCTCTAAGTAGGCATAACTTTTGATTATATTTATCCAATAGAACATGTAATTAAAAAATTAAATAATAAAAAGTAAATTAAATTAATAATCTGTAGTTCAGAATTCTCTAAAAACAAGCAGAAAAAATAGGGAAATATATATTTTTTTTTTAAATGTCAATTCATATAAATTGACTTTTCAAATATTAACCCAGGGTATAATGTATTATTATTATTATACTAAAAACAACTGTGAATACAGCCAAGATTGCTATAATGGTTTTTAGAATTTTAAGTTTCTTAAACAAATAATGAATAGGTAGATTTTAAAAACTATAGTATTTGTTTTATTACATGCAGTGATCCATTTACGTGGGTACTAATTGTTTTAGTTAAAATGTATGGTTTACAAACAGTCTATATTTTACCAATATTTAGTAAATATATTTCCAATAAACTCCAAATTAATATAAATTTTTTTTGTCAGTTGAAATATAAGTTTTATTAGTAAAAATGGAAAGTTACTGCCATAAAATGTGACCAAAATTAAGCCTATGAATGTAATTATAAAATAAGTAACCGTATGTCGGTAACAATACGAAAATATTGGAATTAAATGTATTATTGTTACTTATAATTGAATGGACTATGTACAAAATATAGTTCTCAGACAACTTTGGGGTTAAGGTTATCTATAACAGTTCAAGGTCCAAACAATACAAACTATTTTCCATTTCCTCGTAATTCATGATTATTATTTATTGGGTTTTTAGTCTTTAACAAATAAACACGCCAGTGTATTCTATAAATTCAAGATGATTCTTTAACTTAAATCATTCAATAGGTTTAACTTTGTGCAATCAAGTTTATGTGAATGGTATTTAATATAACAACAATTAATTTAAGTTTATTAGTACAAATAACTTAAATTAAAAAATGCAAACAACATTTAAAGTAAGAATACATTTAATTTAGCATTTAATAAAATATTATACATACAGTTTAATTTAATGTTTACTTAAAAATAATTAAAAATTAACATTTCAGGTTTGCAAATTGTATTTGCTGTTATGTCTTGGATTGTCAACAAATGCCAGCCCAATATTAAATGGATTAAAAACAACTTCATCTGATTATCAACAGAGCGATTCTTCACACCACGAATCTCTGTTTCCTATTAACTCAGATTTTGGAAATATGGAAACTAAATTCAATTTACAGTCAGGTTCAACAGTTGACCAAAGCTTAAAAAATACTCCAGGTATTACCACAACATACAGAGATCAAAATGGAAATCTTGTGACTCAGGTAAAAAAAGAAACTTATAATAAGGAAAACGGCCAAAGCTCTCATGCATTTGAAATCCAAGAGAGTAAACAAAATCCAAATGGATATTCAAAAAGTTTCAAAAAAGAATATTCGTCATCTAGCGTGATAGGATCTCAACCTACATTTGTTCAAAAACCATTCAACACAGAAAAATATTACAATAGTGAACAAATATTGAATGGAGAGTCGAGTTCATACGGGCAATCTTCCCAAAGTTATCAAGGACAATCAATACCTGCTAATGTAGGAAACATGGGAATTAAATCAAATTTTAAATCTACAGTAGATCAAAGTTTGACAAATACACCTGGAGTTACATCAACGTTTAGAGACCAGAATGGCAACATTGTTACTCAAGTAAAAAAAGAAATTGTTACCAACACTGATGGTCAAAATGGTCATGCAACAGAATTCGAAGAAACTAAACAATTTCCAAATGGGTATTCAAAAAGTTTCAAAAAAGAATATTCATCATCTAGTGTAATTAGTGCTCATCCAACATTAATTAAAGATACTAATACTGAGAAAAATACTTATTTGCCACAAAAATTTACACAAGGGGACACAGAAAAATTCAATGGTTACAACACATTTTTTAACAACCAAAAATATACATCAAATCCAATCAGCCCAATTAGTTCTCAAGTATTTAATAATAAAAAACAATCAGAAACTGCTATTCCGCTTAATGGCAACTCATTTGGTTCAAACACAAAAGATGAAACTAACTGTGATGAAAGGTGCAGTACTTCTTTCACAAATCAAGGATTCAAACAACAAGCACTTAACTCAAATTTTTCACCAGTTGGTCAAGTACCAGTTAATATGGATCATATTTCCACACAAAAACAACCAATTGGTCAAAAGTTTGAAAAAATTGAGTCATTTTCAACACAAACACAGGAAGAAGTAGGTCAAAAATCAGTAAACTTACACGGACATTCAAATCCATCTCAAATAGGACAACAGTCTGTAGACATTAGCAATCAATATGCACCAAAAAAACCGATTGGTCAAAAATTTGAAAAAATTGAGTCATTTTCAACACAAACACAGGAAGAAGTTGGTCAACAATCTGTAGACTTACACGGATATTCAAATCCATCTCAAATAGGACAACAGTCTGTAGACATTAGCAATCAATATGCACCAAAAAAACCGATTGGTCAAAAATTTGAAAAAATTGAGTCATTTTCAACACAAACACAGGAAGAAGTTGGTCAACAATCTGTAGACTTACACGGATATTCAAATCCATCTCAAATAGGACAACAGTCTGTAGACATTAGCAATCAATATGCACCAAAAAAACCGATTGGTCAAAAATTTGAAAAAATTGAGTCATTTTCAACACAAACACAGGAAGAAGTTGGTCAACAATCTGTAGACTTACACGGATATTCAAATCCATCTCAAATAGGACAACAGTCTGTAGACATTAGCAATCAATATGCACCAAAAAAACCGATTGGTCAAAAATTTGAAAAAATTGAGTCATTTTCTACACAAACACAAGAAGAAGTAGGTCAACAATCAGTAGACTTACACGGATATTCAAATCCATCTCAAATAGGACAACAGTCTGTAGTCATTAGCAATCAATATGCTCCGAAAAAAAAACCGATTGGTCAAAAATTTGAAAAAATTGAGTCATTTTCTACACAAACACAAGAAGAAGTAGGTCAACAATCAGTAGACTTACACGGATATTCAAATCCATCTCAAATAGGACAACAGTCTGTAGACATTAGCAATTTATATGCACCAAATAAACCAATTGGTCAACAATTTGAGAAAATTGAATCATCTTATCAAAATAAACAAGATTTGGTAGGACAACAGACAGTGAACTTTAATGTAAATGACAAATCAAGTCAACAATATGGGACAGGTCAACAAATTTTCTCGCAACCGATTTCAGGACAACAAATTCAAGGATCAGAGTTTTTCAAATCAAATTATGGTGGAACATCACAATTATTGGATTTAGGAGTACTTAGAGAACAACCCACAGAATATATAAGAGCACCTGGTCAACAAAATATGAATAGTAATAAATATGTTGGTCAGCAAAGTATAGGAGTGTTTGAAAGTCAAAGCACAATAGAAAAAAATATTAATTTAAGTAGTGCAGATCAGTTACAAACTGACGTTGATGGTTATCAAGGAAATGTGCATTCTAATAATTACCAAACGCATCATGATCACTCAATGAAAAATCCAGCATTTAAAGGACAACAAACTATTGACTATACAAGTGATTTTGAAGGACACAAACCAACATACCAAAAACAATATGGGAATATAGACTTTCAATCATCAAAATTGTCGTCACAAACTGGACAATTATCAACAGGTAATAATGAACCTATTAATTCTAAATACAATAGTGTCTTTGATAAATTAGGTCAATTGGAGCATGAAATTCTTGGTGCAAAAAGCACAGTGAACATAAACAAAGGCAATGTTCAAACAGCTTATTCAACTAACCATAATGTAAAAAGCATGCCTGTGCAAACAAGTCAACAAGAGTCCCACTTTTCAAAAACCATAAATGAAAACACACAATATATAGAACCAGAATCTGAAATAGCCTTTTCTAAATCATTAAAAACAGATTCAAAATTAGTCGTACAACAAGATACAATTGAAAATCAGACTTCAAATAATGATCATTTCTTAGAAAATCCATCTACACCATCTTCAGTTTGGAGAAAAATTGGAGATAAGTTTAAAGGTACCATTGAAAATGCAAAGAACAAAGCCCAACAGTTAGCATCTAATATTAATGATAAAGTAGGCTTTTCAAGTATAACTGGAAACCCGTGTTAAACATTATTCCTTTTTGTTTAAAATATACCTAATAATATCTTAAAAGTTATACAAATTTATTTTAAGTTGTTTTGTTGTTTTTTGTTTTACTAAATGTAAAATTATTCTACAATATGTAAATATTTAAGATGTATTTAAAAATTTGTCAAATGTATTTATTTTAGTAATTTATTGTATTGAGATGTATACATTTATAAAAATATTATTAGTACCTATACTAAAATTGTTTATTATTTTTTTTTCATTAAAATATATAATTTTCTTTTCTTTAATTAATACAAATATTATAAACTAGAACAAATGGATACTCATAATTTAAAAATGTCATCTTACATCAGGTAGTGATTTATGAAACCGAACAAATGTCTTTTGCTGTTCTGGATCTGAAAGAAAATAAAGAATATATAAACATTAAACATAAGATAGTGTGATAGAAGCATGGATAATATACATTTAATAAAATAATAGGTACAATTATTCAATTACTAAATAAATATTAACATATTCAAATTACATTTGAACATGTTAAATACGGATTAAACATTCCTAGTCAATGTCTAATTAGTATTATTTGAAAAATGTAGAAACAAGTATACTATTATGATACTCATAAGACTAGCGTGTGTTAAAATTGGGTTTGTAGGATAAAATCAAATAACAATGTATAGTTGATGCCGACAGTCGTGCACATACATATTATTCAGATATTATAACAACATACATAAGAAATACAGTTTAATATGTAGCTTAATATAGCTTGATAATGATAAAAAGTAGTCAGGTAGTAGCTATTTAAACAAGCCGTGCAAAGGAAAGTTATGCCTAGGGCTATTGGCGGGGGAGAGGGGTGGTGATCACTGAGAAATTGGTTTTTCAATGTGGAGTAGCCACAAATGAAAAAGAAAAGTGGTAAAATATACTAACAATTTCATAATCATGAAATAATAGTCTGAGAATTGAGAAACCATGTAAGATGTACTCAGGCATGCGGAAAATCTCTTAAAAATTTTTTTTCCCTTATCTAGGATATACAATTTTTAAATTTTCATAAAACATACCTAATGAATATAAGCCTTAACAGGAGCAAGTTAAAATCTTTAAGCCTGGGTTCTTAATCAAGGGTTGGACTAACACTACCAACGGGCATTTGTCACATCATTTACATGCCCACTGGTATACATCACAATCTCGGTGTTGTGTTTCACTGGTAAATCAAAATTTTTCAGCTGATATATATATTATTTTGTTATGTCTGGCAAACAAAGCGTATCTGCTGGTCGGTGCAGTTTAAGTGTCTCATAAATCGAAGTATCAACTTACCCAGGTTCAAATGATTAATCGGTTTTTTGGACATTTTGTAGGCAAATGGTCGACGATGGTTGTGCGGCAGGTATGAATCAGAACAGGTAGGATGCGACAGTATCTAAAACGCACGTGTTTGGTGTAAGGTGTAACTATAATCAGTAACAAGTAAGTTGTCACTTGTCGGTCAGAACTCAATAAACAGTTGTAGCCAGTACTCACAACTCACTTCTAAATACTTTAAATGATAATTTATCGAACTACCAACTCAGTTGAAATATGGATGACCGCAATGCCAGTGTACAGCACTCCACACCACGGTTGTAAATTTTGTAGATATGGAAACAATGTGTGTACTGTAGAATATCTACAACCACGATTAAATACTAAACTGAACTACTGAATAGTGAATAGGTATATATTAATCTCTAATCATGTCTACAACCCACAGATGACAGATTTATAAGTACATTATTAATATATCTGCGCTACAAGCGTGCTCCAAGCCATGACACGATAGTATTCCATTATCAATTGGCGCCAAAATAGATGACGGACGTCGAGTTTGTTATCACACAAAATACGTTTTGTATAATCTCTTTGCGCAGAGAACGATACACATACAAAATCTGTTGTCTCCGTCTTATAGACGTACAACATGGCAAAAACTGTTTTGCTCGAAATAGAACCACTCAACTACTCAGTACTCAAGCTGTTGTCGTCCAAGCTGAGCAACCGATTTTTCTTACTATTAAGAGGAGAAGATTTACTGTGCAACATAGTCTTTATTATTTTGATATCACAAATACAACAAAAGTTATTCAAGTATGAAATAATGCATTTTTAAGCAATAAGAACTTCTCGTGTATTTGTGATATGGAGAAAATAAAAAACCGTGCTGCACAGCAAATGTTTTTTTTTTGTTTGTAATGTTAACATTTGGTTGCTTAGCTTGAACCACAGCTTGAGTGGCACCAAATACTATAATATACGATATATCGTAATCGTATATAGTATATATAGTATTTGGTGGAACGCAAAACAGTTTTGGCCATGTTGTACGTTAGACGGAGACAACACATGCGGGTGTGGCGTCCTCTTAGGGTGACCGAACACAGGTAAAGCAAAACTGTTTCAAAGTGACTTAAGTCGCTTTATTATGACTAATCAAAAATAAAACCTTTATATTTTATGGAGAACACTCACACTGATAAAGCGTAATCAAAACAAAACATTTTTGTCTTCAGTCATGACTAATATTGTTTTATTGAAATAGAACGTGCGCTATTTTCATTAGTCATTGTCAAGTAGTCACTGGATAATTATATCAAAATTATGCCAAATATTATTTATTTATGCTTAATTGTCTACAATATAAAGATTATATATTAGGAATTATACATTATATATTATATATTATACATCATACACTATATCTACACGTACTGAAATACGTAATTTTGCATTGAAAATATTAATTTGATTTTTTTGTTTTTATTTTTAAGTAATAATTTGTGAAAAAAATATAAATATCTATAACATTTGTACAAACTAAATATTTTAACTATAATATAATA